>NW_013952481.1:1188432-1189759 GCF_001266775.1 Austrofundulus limnaeus
AGATAGAAGAGTTTGTTGAATCTGACGTGACATGTTCGTACGAACCCTTTGTACGAACAAAAGTAAGAGAAATTTAGGAGAAGAATACGAACATGTTCTTGCATGAGGCCCATTATGAGTAATTTTTTGAGGATTTTTAATTTTACAGTGTAATTTGGTATTTTTTAAATTGTTACTTTTACTTTTATTTTGCTACATTTAAAACTTAAATGATGCTTTTACTTCTTTCTTTAAAATTTAATACCTAGTTACTTGTTACAAATTTAAATATAACTGAACTCTTCATGAAAGGAATTGTTTATGCAGATAATGTCAACTGGTTAAACTAAACCTAGTTGAATAAACTGAGCATATTTTCTTTAAAGAAAATATGAAGTACTTTTACTTTCCTGATTTTTGTTTTATGACTTTTGAGTAAATTCCWCTGATGAGTACTCTCATCAGAGGAATTTATTTTTACCRAAGTCCTTTTCTGTTCAGGTATTTTAGTTTTCAGAAACCAACCCAGCAGACCATTAACCGTTCAGTAATCTGGTTTATAAACTCATGCACAGAAAGCCTGTAAAAGCAGCAAACAAGTGTCTGATCTGGATGTTTTTAACTCTTTAGCTGCTGATTWCAGAAACACTCAGAGCTTTAGGTTCACAGAACTCTGCAGACTCCTCACTAACGAGGCAAACCAAGTCTGTTTCTTTTGAAGTTTGAGACAAAAATTCACATCTTTGAAGTAAAAAGGAGCAGGTTCGGATTCAACAGTTTTGTCTGAACACTAATTAGTTGTGAGACCTTAAAGGAAATCTTAATTAAACACTCAGAACGATCATTGATTCTCCACTGAAATCACTGAAGATGATCGTTGGATTTATTAAAAATCAACCAGAGCTCAAGGGTTTAAACACATGTATACTTGAAGTCTTTCAGGTTTGCATCCTTACTACCAGAAAATGCTCCAGGCAAGGAGCTAGTTGTTGAAGCCAATTAACCAGCGGTTTGTTTACTGCATCAGATCGACTTCCACCTGCCTGACTTTGAAGCTTTGAGGAGCTAATAAGACTCTTCCTCTTTCAAACTGCAGAACCTCTGCAGAACCTTCCAGATGCTGCCAATTAAAACTCACAGCTCTTTCAGGCCATGTAGGACGAGAACAAAACTGCTGGACATGTTTCTTTGTTGCATCTGAGCAGGGGTGGAGCCGGACTAACRCGCAATTTTATTTTATTAATTTTTTTACTAGGGGTGGCACAGCGGAGGCCGAGGTGGTTTTAGGGTTACGGACAATTTTTAACATTCAAAGTAATCGCCACAACTGATTTCAAATGGATATATA
>NW_013952481.1:1191465-1199137 GCF_001266775.1 Austrofundulus limnaeus
CCCCCTGGCTCCACCCCCTGGCTCCACCCCTGTATCAGACACATTGAATCAGAAATCTGTGGACTTGCAGGTAAGAATTACAGTAAAACTGGTTTTAAAGCAGGAAAATGATGCAAAACGATGAGTCGAAACAAAAACACAAACAGGATTATTTAACATCCTCCTAAAGATCAAAAGAAAACATCTTAAAATCTTTAACACTGAATTCAAAGTAACTCATCACAGAAATTGGCATCATTTCTTCAGCTGTTTGTTGTGATGTTTAATGAATGTGTTACTTTATTCACATGCTGAGATAAAAGTTTAGTTTGTACGGGTATGTTTTTTTTAATCCTGGGTTTGTAGAGATGCACATTTTATTTWWTTWTTTTTTTTGTCTTTCAGCTCWGAGCTACACAAGCAGACAGAATAAAAGGCAGCAGTGCACTGAAGGACCAGTTTCACATCCGCCTGTATCCATCAACTTTAACAGCCTGAGCTACACCCACTCAGAAACTCTGCAGTAACATAAAACTGCATTACACTCCATATTTCAGCTGCAACCTGTGGAAGTGGCCTGTTTTAAAAACCTGCTAACCAAAGGGATGAAAAAGAAAAAAAACTCATTTACACAGTCAAGACAAGACAAATGAAAACTGCATCTCATTTCAGAGGCAGCACAGACAGGCCCTTATAAAACATGCATACTGTGTATCCCCCCGCTGCTTCTACCTTCACGAGCGCGCTCGCAGCAGTCCAAACAGCACAACGAGCCGACTTCTGCTCGGCTGACACGCTCCATCACTTCCCGACAGCCAATTATTATATCAGGCCTCTCGCCAAAAGCCACTGGTCAAAACACGAGCAGAGGCTAATAAACAATCAGACGTGATGAGAGCTGAGGTGTGTGCGCCGGCGCCGAGCGTTCACACACTCCAAGTTAATAATTCAACAGCCTGGTTAAGAAATGAGCGCTCCCCTCCTTATTCAATTATTGACAAGCAACATGTCGAATTTCTGCTCCTGACCTGTGGGGGGGGCACATGTGAGGGATGGAGAGGTGAGGAGGACAGATAAAGAAAAAGCAGTTTTTGATGTCATGGAAGAGTAGATTACAGGTGAACTCACAACAAACCCAGAAAACCTTTAAATGTGGATTTAAATGTGGAAGTCCTGCTTCACATGGATTCCTTTCAGTGAGATGGAGGTGATGAAAGAGTCCTGTCCTCATGCTTTGTTACAATAAACAGAATCCATCTGCTTCTCTTACATTTACATTTCCTCACATCGACAAACACCTGACTGTGGTTCAGGTGGTTCAGCTGCTGYTGTAGCACTTCCTGTGCAGCCAGGGTCACTTCCTGCTGAAATTTCATAACATCCTTCCTGAAATAACCGACAGATGGTCCAGGAGGGAAACCCAGATCCCTCGTTCCTGCTCCTGACTCAGTCTACAAAGATCACATTGCACCAACAGGAAAAGGAACAAACAAARCATCYGTATTTTTRAAATAATTCACCAAACGCAGAATAAATYTGYTGAAATCCCAGCTATATTAATAAATACATGGATATATTTATTCACAAATGCTGTCAGAATGTATCRTGTGGGAAGCAGATGGCAACATGTAGCATGCAGCTCATGTGTWCACACGATACAAGTGGATTTTAGTTTGAAATCAGAAGTTTCAGAAAGACAGTGATGCAGTTTCAGCTGTGTTTGGAGTCCATCTTCCACAGAATTAATTCTTTTGCTCCGACTTCCACATTTATCACTGGATTTATTACGTGAGCTCACATTTCCTGCACACGCTTCTCTGACCTCCTCTGTGCTTCACACTGGAGCGGAGTGGACGCTGCATGAAATGAGATGCAGACTAACAGCAACAAACTGCATCTAGTGTAAATTAGGGGTAAAGGGAGGCGTCCAGATCAAATGAACCACCTCAACTGACTCTTTTCAATGTGGAAGAGCAGCGGCTCTACCCTGAGCACCCCCCCCCCCCACAGGATGACGGAGCTCCTCCATCTGTCTCTAAGGCTGAGCTCGGCTCATTCCACTTSGTACCGGTCTAACCCTGTGCTCAGACTTACAGGAACTGAGTCTCATCCCAGCAGGTCTTGGTCCAAAGACACAAACAGAACCACATCATCTGCATAAAGTGAGACTCTGGCTCCCAAAGCAGATCCCTCCTGGATGAATGTCTTAAAATCATTAATTACCTTTAATGTTAATTTATTTACACATTTTACCGAGTTTTATGTTTATTTCTTTTAATGATCGTTAAGTTTCCATTATCTACTTCGGTTTCCTGTAGGGATGCACRATATATCGGCATTATTTTTTGGTATTGGCTGATATTGGTCATTTTTTAGAATATTGGTATCGGTCCGAAATGTAAAACTGGGCCGATAATAACATCTGATATTTGTTTCCCACTTTTTCACTTTGTGTTTCTGTTTTGGGAGGTGAGATGGTTGGTTGAGCAGCAGCTGTTTGATCAGGATAATAAGCAATATTAATGCTGCAGCCAGGAATAACTGAAGTAGGGAGCCATGTCAGAGGTCTGGTTGTTTATTTACTGCATCAAGAAAAGACCCAAGTGTGTTTGTGCGTATATGTTTAATATAATTTGTGTGTTTGTGTATTATAGGTAAATATSGGTTATGGMTACAATAGCAATAATTAWATCAGATATCAATATCGGCTAAAATTTTCATTTCGGTGTATCCCTAGTTTCCTGTTTTGTTCTTCAACTCRTTTTATCTTTGTTTCTTTCTCCTACATTTATCAGATCTTATTAGGTGTAAACCTGTTGATCTGTTTTATTGGCAGTAAAGGACTTTGTGTTCCTCTCAGCTGAATGAAATCTTTTCCATTGATGCTGAATTTAAAGCAGCTGAAACCATCAGTCTAAACCCTGAACTAACACTGACTCTGTTCAATCTTTCCTCTGTTGCATTATTTGAAATCAGACTCCAGAACTGCCTTTGSTCAGGTTGAGATGTGTCCAAATGCAGTTTGATGTCCTGGATGTTTGGACATGTTTGGTTCGTGTCTCTGTCAAACTGGAGCTTCTTTAATAAAAACAGTTGAAAGTTTTATACGTTTTCTCAGCGTTCGTGACGTGTTTTTTCCTTTAGAAGCAGAGATCCTTTCTGTTTGTTTTCCCAACAGATCAGAGTCTCCTGCAGAGTTTTCTGTTGCAGATCTTGGCTGTATTTATCTCACCAAGAGGCTGAAAAGTGCATCTCTTTGTGTTTTTTATTGATCTGTGATGACGTCGCTCAGCGGGACCGGGTCATGTGTGGATTCTTGGCTCCGGCTCCACACTGACCACGCTGCTTACAGTTTTTATTTGCCCTCTCCCCGTGGAGCCTTCACTCACGGTTAGCTGCTGTTTATTTCAAACTCAGGAAAAATTCTTGATGACTTCAGGAATCAGAGATGCTTCTGGGGCCATCGCTGCTTCAGGACTGCATTTAAATATTTCTCAATGTGCTGAAATTATGCATTTCTGGGAAGTTCTGCTGTTTTTGCTCCTGGCCTCATGCGAGCGCGTTAGAACGAGCTGAAATGACTCCTGACACTTGAAAAAAAAAAGAGCAGAATGTTTGAGAGCCGGACTGTCAGAGTCTGCATTACTCATGTCTTTTCTCATCAAGTTAAATATTATTTAAATACAAGACAGACTAAGTTGAGTCTGTTTTCTTTCTGTTTTCATAGTGACTAAAACACTTTACCGTCTGAAAATCAGTTAAAGAACAGTTGAAAATATTAAGAACRAATGAGACGAAGAGGGTGTGATTGGTGCTGWGTTCCTTGATCTAAGTAAGGCTTTCAACAGTCAATCACAACATACCTTTAMTTAAAATCATCAAAGTTTATTTTTTCATCTTTGACAAATTCGATCCACTGAACAGCCAGTCAGGAAACAATCTGTTAGAATACATGATAGAAATTCCGATGTAGTTCGAAATGAAATAGGTGTACCGCAAGGTTCAGTTTTGGGCCCCTTATTATTTAGTTTATATATTTATTATTTAGCAGCTGCATGACCTTCAGATGCTACATGCAGATGATGCAGTAATCTATGCCAGCTTGTCAGTAGCTGAAAAAAAAACTGTCAACCTGCTAGCAGACTACAGATGAAAATTAGCTTTTTTGGCTAAATCTGGTGTGATGTATTTGTGTTGATTAATATGCATTGTCCCTTTATAAAATAACTTCAAATTCAAAATGCTAATACTTTATAAAACATGTATTGCTTGAAAACATATTATTTAATTGCATTTTTGTGAAGAAACAAACACTCCCAAAACATAAAATAATAAACTCGTAGGGTTTCTCTCTTAGGATCATAGTAGGAGACACGCAGTTTCCCACTTTCCTGCAACAAGTGTTAAAAAAATAAAACACAGGAAGAGGATTATTCAATAGACATTTATGTTTCCGAGAAGCAGGAGGAGGTGTAAAGAGAAAACGAGGAGACAACAACAAGAGGATGAGAATGAAAGTGAAACTAGTTATTTATTTTTTTTGGTCTTATTTCCACATGTCAGCTCCAGCAGCCACACCACCACAATTACAATCCAGAACCCAAAAAAACAAGCTCCAACTGTGGTGAAATAGACACAAAACTGAGCAATCCTCACAAAAAGACCACAAATGAAGCAGCCACACAAATCAAACCTAAAACTCGCAGATTTTCTCACAACTTTGTTTATTTCAGCAAAAATCAAGAAGCTTTAAAACCCGACTGGCAAAGGTCTTCATCAAAGCCCAAACTACAGGCTGCTTAAATTTATTCAACACTAAGTAAAACGTTTGGTTGAGAAGACGACAGAACATGTAAATGATCTACATTTAAAGCAAAACAGGCAGAAATCTGGTTTAAATATTTGCTCAGACTCAACATGTCAACCGAGTCATTTTCCATCCTGTTGCTTTAAAACAATCACAGGAAGATAAAACAATATAAGATTTTAAACAAGATTTTTTTTTTTTTAAGCTGGAGTCATTTAATTTTATCCAACAATGTTCTAAAAGCATCTGAACTTTATCTGGGATAAAAACCAGAGCATAAACATGACAGAAAATATACTGCAAAAGCTGCAGTCCTACACCAACWTTACATGGTCAAATAAATCAACATATCATCAGCACAACACTGATAAACACTGGAAGCAGAAATAAATAGTAAAAACATATTAAAATATCAATCTGTCAGGCCTCCCAGAGGTCAGAGGTGACAAAAGCAGCATCAGTAGCCGAGATTCCATCAATATTTCTGCACATTTTAAAGTATCACGTTAGAAAAGGTGGATGGAAATGAAAAAATACGAAAATTTCAATTTCACAAACATGTTTTACGCTCGATTGAGGTGAGTTTTGGATGTTCAAAAAAGAGTTAATGTGCAAAAGGGGAGATGGAAACACATTTGATACTAGATGATATGACAGAATGATTACTTCCTGTTTCCTACAGCCATGCGTRACRTCAACATCTGGCGTAATTACACTTTGCGTAGCCTGGTTGATTCGCTCTAAGCCAGTTGTTGGAAACACGTCTGATGTGCATTTTTTTGGCGACATTTTAATAGTTTGCTCAAAAAATTGGAAACACGGCTACAGTCAATATCAAGATCAAACTCTTGGTTTTAGGTGGGATGTGAATAAAGATTCTGTTGGATTATTGAGCAGCTGAGAGGAATTCTTACAGATTTTCTGCAGGACGCTCTGAGCCAAACAAACCCACTTGGATATTAAGTGTTTGTTCTACTTTCACAGCTCAGATCCTCATTGTGACGACAGAAAATCCCACCCATAGATGCTCGTCAGCCTCTCAGACCAAACAGTCCCTAAACCTTCCAGTCTGTGTATCGACTTAATTGCAAACCCCACGACTCCTGCAGCTGAGCTGCACCCAGCGGGATCCATAATTACATGGCTGCAGCGAGGCCGACGGTCAAATCCCAGCATGGATTTTGGGACAGGCATGAAAATATGTTTCTACTAATCCTGTGTTTTCCCATCCAGAATGGGAAGTGCTGTTTGTGCTGTGGACACTTCGAGTGGAGGAACAGGGCACGGGGCCAAGCAGCATCGCATTATAATCCATCCAAAAACTCATTTTCCCACAGTCCCCTCCGGCAGGACATCAGTTTTCTGAACGGCTTGTTTGCGCAGCGTGTAGTCGAAAATTTAAGTGTCTGAGTGAGCAGGTCCCCGAGCTTCTGTGTAAACTCTCCTGTCGAGGAGACGTGAGCGTTTATTTACTGAGTGACTAAAGTCTGACAGGGACTCACACAGAGACACAAAAACATAAATCACACGGGCGGAGAATTAATGTCGCAGTCTTAGCCAGAGCTTTTGTCCCATTTCCTGAATGGGAAGGTTAATCGTATCACCTGTGAACACGAGTCATCGCTCACAACCGGGCTCCAAAAAAAATAAAGGGAAAAGGGCCAAGGACAATAACAGCAGAGAGGAGGAGGAATTAAAGCAGACAGATGGAGGAGAAAAAAACAGCATTAAACAACAGATATTCAGCAGATTGGTGACATGTGAGGTCAACCACTCCCTGCAGTTCTCCTCCTAAACTGTAGGTGGCGCTGCTGAGAAATCTGAAGGAATCTAGCTTAAAAAGTCATCACTCCTGGAGGACGTTCTTTCAGTTGTTTAATATGGAATAAAATAAATCACAACAAAACTATATTTTTATTTTAATTCCCCAACCTTTGGTTATTAAGAAATAAAGATTAAAAAATTATTGTTCTAGTCAGTCACAAGTGCCTCAAGGTCATCATGGTCCAAAAACAAAACGCCTCCATCAGATTAAATCAGCTTCTTAATACTTCRGCTGAAATGTTTCCTGTGTTCCCAATGAGTCAAAGGTTTATTCTGTAATTTATTCTCTATAAACACAAAAAGCTATAAATCTTTATTAGGAACACACCAGTCAGTCCAGAACTGGACTGCTGTCAGAGGGATCAGAGAAACCAGAGATCACAGGGAAACTAGGAACGACACGCAGCCCAACACAGGAAAACGAGCTAAAATGACACTAATCCAGCAGTTAAAGGGTTAACTGTGAGTCTAAATAAAGTGACTGAGGAAAAATAATAAAACCGTTTGGAGCAAAAACACCTAAAGCTGCTGAACGAGCCCAGAAAAGTAAAGTGATTCAAATGAAACAGCTGAAGCTGCTGGCTGTTGCCCAACAGCTTCGGCTGATATATTTTATTTCTGCTCTTCTAATTTTGACTGTAAAAACATAGAGGGAAAAAAAATCATGCATTTCTAATGATTCCTTCACGTAGAAGGCCAAAGCTGCAGCAACACAAGGAAATGACCTGGTTTCTGCACAAAAACAGAAGAAACGAGTCAGATTGAGGAAGAGGAGGAGATTTCCCTCAGATTCATACAYATTCCAGATTAATTCATGAAAGATGAACTTTGGCTGTTTTTACGTCGTCTCACAGCTTATCGGGGCCAATCAGTGGAATCCTCTCTGCTGAAGATTTATTCTTGAGATTCTGTTGTTTGCTTTTACTTTGATTTCATGCTTTTTTATTTTTCTGTACATTTTTTACAGTGTCTGCTCACTTTTTCTGCCTTAACTTTTTGCAATTTAAATTGTTTTATTTTTATCTTCAAGTTGTAACTTTTAGCTAGCACTTTCCTTTTAGC
>NW_013952481.1:1200982-1203491 GCF_001266775.1 Austrofundulus limnaeus
CTGGTGGGGAAATGTTTTTCAGGGATACAAACTTTTTCAGAACACCGGTAGACGGCAGCCATTACAGACAAACTTGTGTTTGTTGTTGTTCCAGCAGCGGCTCGGTCACACACTAATGTCATTAGTTTGTTATCATTACTAAGGTGCAGGACTGATTTTTCCTCCTTTTTTCCACATCATGTCTCCTGCCTGGATCTGTTATTATCTCACTCTGAAGCACGGAGGAGTCAGAGGTGAGATCGCTTCAACTGCTTTTTACGATGCTCTCTCATTTYCGGACTCAGGCATTTGGTGAATGAAGCTGATATTTCAGTTAAAATACATAAGTAAAAATATTTATCCGAGTATAATACTACCCTCCAACTTTATGGATGATTTTATGGATTAAATTTTACGTATTACTTGAATAAATACGGTAGTCGGCAATTTTAATAGTCGACAATAATCGTGACTAGTCGACTAATCATGGCAGCCCGTTTATTGCAATTAAACTACTTCAGCTGTTTTAGCTGTTCTTAAATCAAAATGTTTGGCTGATTCAAGAGATGAATGTTTTCCTATTTTGCTTCATTTTTGYTTCTTTGGCTATTTAAGCAACAAACATTTGGCTCAGTTTAGCTTTTAGCTGAGTTTCAGCAGTCATTCAGCTCTTTGTGTTCACTACATGTTCTGAAAATAAAAGCATTTTCTCTAGTTTTTGTTTGGAATTAAAAAACTTTATTTAGGAGCTGCTTGTTTCGATTCTGAGCAATAAACAAACTTAAGATTTAATTGTTTTAACTGTTCTGCGTGGTTCTGTTCTTTTCCCTTTTTAATCTGTTTACACAAAACAAAACAAAGTGAAGTTAATTCCAAGTGACTGAGTGCAGATTGCAACACATTTAAGCCTAAAATAAACCACAATAACATGGATCCAAAGCTACTAATTYGTTATTATAAAGCAGAATAAAGAAAACTGTTTCTTTTTAACTTGCTGAACTGCAGACTCTTAGCTTGTGGTTGTTAATCCAGTAAATCTGAAGCTTTGAAAWAGAACAAAAACCCACATGAGACAAAATATTTCATTCTGTGGAATCCAACTGTGAGGATTTTTATGTTTTTTTCCCCTCCATGTGCAGAAATGTTTTCCCAGAAGCAGCCAAGCGTGACACCAGATTTTAATTTGTGGCTAAAAAAAGATCATTTTTTCCTGCACTGTATTACTGCAACAAATATAAACAAAACAGCTTTTTTTTGTTAAAATCTGTTTTTCTGGAATCAAACAGGGCGGCCATTTTGGATTTATAGGTTGGAGCTGMGCAACATCCAAGTTTACAAGTGAGAACTCTAATTTTAGAGACGATCCAGCTGGATTTTCCAATCAAAACCAAAATGCTTTAATATGGTCTCAGTTAAATCTGAGGAACCAAACACCGGCTGTCAGAGAGGTCAGTACAATGTGTTCAATTAAAACGTGCACATGAAATCCAAATCAAACAAAAGTAAAAAATAAAAAGAAAAGTTGGCAGAACTCAAATTTGTGAGGCAACAAACTTCAGGGCATTTTTAATTTTTGGACTTCAACTTAACTATTTAAGTTTTGCTTTTGAGTTTGGCAAACTTTGATTTCCATGGTTTTGTAACTCAACCAAAAGTTGTAGAAACTTAAAGTTTTAGGTTGTAAGAACTTTGTGTGCTGAGTCTTCTACTTCACATGAAGGTAGCAGTAACTTTAAAATTTAAGTTGTACAAACTATGAATCTCAAATTTCTCTTACTCCACTTATTATAGATTTCAACAACTATAAATCCTGAAWACTGTGAACTTCACTGWGAGTCGTTATATCAACATTTTTTTTAGTAAAAATGATTAGCKGAGAGTTATCTGCCACTGTTGACTACTTTAGCATCACCACACTGCAAAAAACTGTCCATCTTACCAAGTTTTAAGATCTTATATCAGCCAAAAAGTCTTTTTGATC
This sequence comes from Austrofundulus limnaeus, assembly GCF_001266775.1. NCBI lineage: Eukaryota > Metazoa > Chordata > Actinopteri > Cyprinodontiformes > Rivulidae > Austrofundulus > Austrofundulus limnaeus. The sequence goes on from NW_013952481.1 coordinate 1,202,943, forward strand.
TTGTTTTGAGACTGATTTACTAAACAAGAACTGATTGTGTAAGAATAATCATCTTGTTTTCAGAATGTGTAAGATTATTTGTCTTGTTAGTCTGAAAATTTGACTCAAATTAAGTCAAAATTTTCTCCAATGGAGTAAGAAAATTTTACTTGGTAAGATTTTTGAAAGAAGAAAAAGATTGAGTCAAATCAAGTAGCCTATTTCAAAAATCTTACCAAGTAAAATTTTCTTACTCCACTGGCAGAAATTTTGACTTAATTTGAGTCAAATTTTCAGACTAACAAGACAAATAATCTTACACATTCTGAAAACAAGATGATTATTCTTACACAATCAGTTCTTGTTTTGAAACCGATTTACTAAACAAGAACTGATTGTGTAAGAATAATCATCTTGTTTTCAGAATGTGTAAGATTATTTGTCTTGTTAGTCTGAAAATTTGACTCAAATTAAGTCAAAATTTTCTGCCAGTGGAAAAAGAATTTTTACTTGGTAAGATTCTTGAAATACTTGATTTGACTCGTTTTTTTCTTATTTCAAGAATCTTAC
>NW_013952481.1:1204876-1208015 GCF_001266775.1 Austrofundulus limnaeus
TCATCACAGCAGCAGAATGAGATGAAGAATATAAAAAAGCTTCTCGACCTTCATCTTTGCTTAAATCCTTAAACACGTTCCTCTGCTGCTAGCTCACGTGTCACTTTAAACATAAATGAAGGAAAGTGGGCGGAGCTACGTAAAAAAAAAAACAGATTCAGAACCTGAAAGGAATAAAAGTCTAAGGTTGAAACAAAAAGGAGCTGAACATTAATGTGGGTTAAAAAAAAAAAGTGCATCAGATCAAATAAAACTCTTACTTCAATAAATCTTCGAAACAAATCAAAGAGYGAAATGAATTCATCAGGACAGATTTTCTCCGCTGTCAGGCCTGATCATCTCCCTCAGCGTGTCATGTCTGCCTTTATTTTCTCCACCATTTGTTAGCTTCTCTGAAAACAAATTTAATAAAGTCAAGTTGGCTCTAAAACTATTAACATTTACATAAACACACGTCACGCTCATCAGCAGATAACCATTTGTTTGTTCCCATTTTCCTGCCGTCGACTCTTTCAATTTTTAAAAAAAGGCTTCGTTGATGTAAACAAACAGGCTGAAATGTTCATGAGCACTAAATCTTAACTCCCCCCGTCATAAACGTTCAATCCCAAAAGCCCCCAAGGGCGCCTTCCATCACTCTGCAAGTGAATAAAACGTCTAAAAATGTCGTCGGACGGATAAATCAGAGCGTGGCTGGCAGCGGGGCGGCCATGTTTCAGGAGGAGAGGCGCCTCGCTACAATTACAGCTCAGACCTTTAACTAATGACCTTGTCTGAAGGAGTAATCCTGCWGCGCCCGCTGGGAGAACGATGGATCCTGAAGGGCGTGGCTCTCAGCGGGGACGTCCAGGAAGAGATTAAACCAAAACCGGGAGGAGTTTCAAAAAACACAAAATGATCAAACAGACGACGACCGGGCTGAACGTTTATTTTCATCGAGTCCYGCTGGGATCCAAACTCTCCTCCGATTGTTGCTTTCAGACCAGGCTGCAGCTTTCAACCTGGAATTGAATTTCTGTTTGAAAAGTTCTCCGGCCTCACCAACGGTTTGACTTTCATTAAGATCATTTGCACGAGTTCACAACTTCTCTGCTGCTCTGCATTTCGAGCCACGCTCCTCGTGTCAGAAATGAATTTAAACTTTTAATCTTCTGCATCAGATAATTGCACATGAATTTCTGTAATCAGTAACTGTTGCCTGAGGGAGCGGCGCTCCGGAACTGCAGGTGTGGGTTTATCCGCTTTATTGTTTCCATAAGAATGCTGATTGAAAAGAATGAGATTTAATGCCTTCAATCCCCCTCAGAAATCATAAAGCACAAACTGTGAATGTTAAAACGCGATGAGAGAACCRGCTGGAGCCCAGAGGAGGGTTTGTTTTGGTGGGACAGAGCAGCAGACGGAGCTGGGTCAAACGTTGTTTTTTGAACGTTTACAGGACAGATCTGATGAGTGACACTCAGCTGCAGCGTCACACACCTGATGCTCTGCAGGTTTACTGCAAACCCAGAGAAATGTGGCCTTTCCTCTGCCTACATCYCCCAGAATGCAKTGCRGTTCTGGATGGGAGATCAGGGAAATCATCAACGTTCTATCGGATAAATTTCCTATTCGTATTGAACATGTCTGTCCGGATATTTTGTTGTTAAATTATTGCCCAGCACTAGTTCTGAGTTTGGTTTGGACTTTACGTGAAGACGAAGATGACACAAACGTTCGAACTGAGACCAACCAGAAGACGACGGTAAGATTAAAGAAGAAAAGTTACGATATATTCACTAAAGAACTGAACATAAAAGCAGGCTAAGTATAACTACATCGACCCACATCAACAGATTGATTAAAGGGGACATATCTGCAAAATCCACTTTAGCTGTTAAAAACATTTTGTTGTGGACTTGGAGTCTTTAGGAGACAGAAAAGTTGAATTTAGTCTCTCCTGGTGCTGCAGAGATATATTTATTTTCTGTTTGGGTCAGAGYTTTCAGCCTGTTCAGTTTTCTCTATTTTCCATGAGGTTTTCTGAACTATTACATCAAATTATCTGCAACAAAATTACTAAATTAGGTCTGGACATAACAACTACAATTTTCTCATTTTAATTCTCCTCYGGTTCTGGGTCAGACTTTGGTTCTGGGTCAGAATTTGGTTCTGGGTCAGACTCTGGTTCCAACATCTAAGGCTGGATGAACAAGTCTTCCCTTGTTGATTTTTTTTTATTAAACTGTAAATACAATGTTTCTGTAAGCAAAAAAAAAAAAAGCCCCACTCTCAAACCGGAGTGAACCGGTCTGGAAGCAGGAGGGGGCGGGGCTTGAAGCATCTTAAAGGAACAGTAACAAAACGAGCTGCATTTAGACATGCAGCAGAAAAGTGGTGAAAGAGGAGCTGGTGAAGTTAGAAAAAGGAGGAATTCAGACCAAAGCTTTGTAGTTCCAATTTATAAAGAACGATTTAAATGTGAAAAGGAAAGATTTAAAAGCAGGATACAGTATGTCAACCTTGAATGATTAGTGATTCAATTGCATCGAGGCCAAATCAAACAGGTACAGCTCAACCAACCATTTCCCCTCCCAAAACAGAAATAATAACAGCAACAAGTGGATAATCTATATCGACCCAGTCTTACTAATCAGACTGATACCGATGTTAATACCAATATATCTCCAATTTAAACAAATCAATATATTGTAATTAAGCCTTTAACCAGATGCACACAAAAAACAAAGAAGAATGCATCATGAATGTTATATTAACTTTCCACACCAGACACTTCATTTCTTCACGTTCTGACCCTGGTCCAATGTGACAAAAGCACACAACAGTGTGACAGTAATGGGTGTAAACGCAGAACGACAGATGAAAGAAGACCGATTCAGACGCCAAACTGTTTTAATTCACTGCTGCAGACAAAAACAGCAACACTAACAGTGTGACAGAACAGGAGGGGGGTTTGAGTCAGTGATGTGAAATGTAAACTAACTCTGGGGACACACACACACACACACACACTAAATATGCAGACAGATGTGCACACAGACATGCACAGGGACCAAGTGAAATCTGAGTGTCAACCTGAGTCTGCAGGCTTATCTTCACCATGTGTTCACAAGTCACACACACACACACACACACACAC
>NW_013952481.1:1214191-1228440 GCF_001266775.1 Austrofundulus limnaeus
CCGCTAACTGAGCAGCTGACCCCGCTAACTGAGCAGCTGACCCCGCTAACTGAGCAGCTGACCCCGCTAACTGAGCAGCTGACCCCGCTAACTGACAGGCCGGCACTGGTAAATGAGAAGACTATTMATTTGCGTTAGCACACACACACTGGARGCTTTGGGGAGGCTAGCGWYTAGCATGGATAAGCTGGTATAAGCATTGGAGAGGTTAGCAGAGGAAGCAAAAAGATGTTTTTAGGGGAAAATTACAATAAATGAATGCTTCCCAACAAGTAGTAATCCTCAGAAAATAAGCCTTTTTACATTTGAAAAGCTCATAAATTAACAAGAAAAGCTTTGGGTTCACCTCTCCTGTCTGAAAATGAAGTGTTTCCTCAATAAATAGCGAGTCAAATCAAAACAATTTTAAACATAAAATGATTGTTTTCAAGGATAAAATATCCTGATAAACAGAAATGAACTAAACAGGTTCAATTAACTTAAAAAAAATGACTAAGAGCAAAAACAATAAAAGCTACGTGTTCCATTAAAATGAGTTTCAGCTCATTCCTGGAGCTCATTCAGTTCTCAAAATGATGAAGACTTTTCAGAAGCWACGTCTGCTCTCAGGTAAGGATTGGAATCCAATTTCACAAAATAGTCCAGAGGAGGAGGAGGAGACCTGAAGAAGCAGCGGTTTTAATCCCTGCAGGCTGTGTGAGCCTCAGATTAGATCTGGACTCTGTTCACTTTAGAGTTTTTCACAACAGGAGCGACTCGGAGTCAGAACCAGCTGATGGTATCGACTCCAGGAGAGGATTGTGCCCGCAGAGACGGACTGGATTACTCAACATCTTTATTAGATGGTTTATATATAAACTTAAAGGGCTTAAATTTCTACTGTTAGCTTTTTACTGTATTTAGCTTTTGGCTCGTATCAGGAGTTGTGTTTTCTGTAAAACAGTTTGATTCTGTCTGCATCAGACAATGAAACCCGACATCTTTGAGACTTGTGTACCCCCTGTGCCATGTTGTCATACCACGAGTACCCCTTCAGTCAAACATAATGATGATTCTCCAAAACTATAATGTACTGATTATTAAATGAAAATTACTTATTTAACCCCCTGGAATGTTTAATTCTCAGGCATTTTTTCCCACTCAAATTAAACAAAGATAAAAACCTTGCTTTGAAAGTGAATAAGTAATTAAATAAATAAACTAGGTAGCGGCAGGTGCAGAAAAAAAGCAGCATTCAAAATACATTGTATTGTCCAAAATATGTCAAACTCATCCAAATGAGCAACATTCAGTGAGATTCCACGTTTTATACTGGATTACATTTTGTGTTAATTCCATGATTCTGTCCACATTGTGGAAATAGGGTCCTACATATCTCAGTCCTATTTTTTATTTATTTATTAATTTTTTTACATGCCTGGGAAATTTTTCCACGCACGCCATGTAATATGCTCATGTACCCCAAGGGGTACATGTATAAGTATTTTAAAACATGTACCCCTGGTTGGGAATCATTGGTTTATGGGACTGAACARAATCATGGGCGGAGCTAAACTTTTTTGCAAGAGGGSCACATGCAAATAAAGAAAAGCACTCTGAATTTGAAAATTCAAAATGGCCACCACAGCTAATTCCAAATGGCTTTAATTCAGCTGTTTTAAGAAATATTGAGCTGAAATTTAGTGTGATCCAAAAAACAAAGAGGCTGAAAGCTAATCCATTTGTAGACATCCAAAGCTGAAGATTAGTCAAGTAGGAGAAAACAATCGACCAAATTCTAAATGCTAATAAAAATTTAAGATGGCCACCACAGCTAACTCTAAAAAGCTAAAACTCAGCCATTTTACGATAGAGATAAAATGTGTGGTGGACTAGCTAAGAATGATCACATGCCGAATGTCAATGCTAATGCTATATGAAGCTAACCACTAATGCTAATGCAAATTTTACAAATTGCTATAATTTARCCATTTTYTAACATACACAGCTGAARTTGTATATAGTATAGTCGTATTAGCAAACAATTAACATAATCTAAATGCAAATACAAAATTCAAGATACTTATTTTGGAGGTGGCACCTGGGGTGGCCAACCAGGTGCCAGAGGTGGCACTGGCCACCCTGGCAACCACTTTAGCTCCGCCCCTGAAAAGTTTCATTCACGCTCCTCATTTTACTATCACTTGCTTTTTTTTATTGTTTCTGCAGCAGCTGGATTTGAACCCAAGAACCTTTTTCCAGGAACCACAGCCTTTTGTTAGCTCCCTCCCTTTAACCCTGCTCCATCTCCACTGCAGAAATCTGCAGCTAAACTGATCTGTGGGAAAATATTTACCTCTGAAATCAAACCAGTATTTCTGACTTATTCACATATATTCTTGTAACAAATACTATTTAAAACCTCAGAACAAAAACTGTAAACCCCAATCAGCTCATGACAGCTTCACTTCCAGGTGCTTCTTGAAAGAAATGATCCAACTACTCAGAAAATACTTCTAACAGCAAGAAATACCTGCAGGAAGTCATTTAAAGATAGTTTCCTTTCAGTCTCTTTCAGACACATCCTGTCATTTTTACTGTTGAACAATAAATCAGGTAATGTTTACCCATCATCAGGTGTTTGACWTGTAACAGGAAGAGGCTGCAGATAGAAGACAAACGTAGTTTTAAAAACTAATAAATGAAGTACCCGTGACGAGCAAGAAAAACATTTACTGTATTTATTCAGATAAAATACCAGAAATTTAACCCTAAAAATCATCCATAAAGTGGGGGAGTAGTATTATACAATGGACATTGATGATTAGATTTTTTTAGTTTTTTAAGCTCAAAAATGATTGTATTATACTCGAGTTTTTATTTTACATGAATAAACACGGTATATTTAAGAAACTTGGCATAATAAACACGATTTGACTCATTATGTCACAACTGACAGATTTTCTATTGAACTTGGCTCAGCCAAAGTGAAACAGGAAGTGACATCAAAGAGGAACTCTTTAACAAAAAGGTCTTTGATGTTTCTTTAGATTATTGAGTCGCTGTTAGACGAAGAGTCAGAGTTCAAATAAAATCATTTCAAAAGATTCTTTATGGTCATTAGTTAGTCACAGTTAATCATTATAGCAACGCTCTGTTTACGTTCAAACGCTCCCCTTTGACATCACTTCCTGTTACTTCACATGCAAATATCTCAACAGCTGTTCATCTCAGTGGGGTGAGATTTGTTTTACATGTTATCAATGTTATCTTTCCAAAAATGCATTCATTTTCACACAAAAAATCTGATGCCACGGGTACTTTAAACATCTTTTTCTTTATTAATGTGACTTTGCTCTTTACCAGCAGGATGTATCATTGATTACACAATCAGGAACTACACACACACACACACACACACACACACACACACACACACACTGGCCAGAATCTGACACTCCTCAGACTCCCTGAGGAACATGGGTCACCTCCGTTAAGAGGCGAGTCCAAATTCTCCCCATCAGGATCTCCCAAAGTGGAAAACCTTTGTTTGCTTGGAGTTCTGGTCGCCACGGCAACAGCATCCTGCCGTTCAGCAACAAGACGGGCAGCTGCAGAGCAGAGTAACAGCTGCTCGCTCCAAGCCACATCTGGCAACAAATCATCTCCGTCAACAAACACTCGCACACGCACAGGGTCTCCAGAGGCAGTGAGAGTCGTAAACACACACACGAGAGAACACGCGCGCCGCTTCACCTCCACAAACCGACCGGGCGGCTCGATGCGTCCGTTCATTAACGTTTCTCCAGTTTTACTGTTTCACCATCACGGCGGYGCTCCAGATGGAAGTTAGACTCATGCAAAACATCCGTTTACACACTCGGCTGGGCTGCAGAGAGMAGGAACGCCACGAGCCTCTTCTGAGTGTGAAGAGCCGAGGCCGAGAGAGTCGAGAGTCTGAGCAAACAGGACTGCAGTCAGGAGCCCAGCCAGACCTGCTGCCAGACCTGAGCAATCAATAAAGCATCGCTGAGCGCCAAAACAGAGCACTCCACAACACCTGGAGAGTGTGTGTGTGTGTGTGTGTGTGTGTGTGTGTGTGTGTGAGGCATGAGCTCAGTGAATATACTTCAGGGCTCTATGTGGCTCCAAACATTTTACATTCATTTTAAAAGTTGTTTACTTCATCAAATCAGCTCAGTTGATCTAAACAAGACTTTTCATAAAGACGTCCTTCAGTTTCTCTGGTCTTGAAATGACGGGCGTACTCACGCTCCCCCCTTAATTCGCCCCCTGACAGCCGACAACAGACTGTGCAGCTTCATGTCATCGTTTACTGAACTTTACAACAATATAGTTAATGTGTTGGGCAGAGGTGTCAAGTAACTAAGTACAAATACTTTGTTACTTAAGTATAAATTTTGGTTATTTATACTTTAGTGGAGTAATTCATTTTCAGCCTACTTTACTTCTGCTCCTTACATTTTAATCCTATTATCTGTACTTTCTGCTTACTTTTTAAAAGGGTCAATATTATGTGTTTCTCAGGTATATATTTAAATACTATACCACAATAAAGCATCTATGTCTTCTTTAGCTGTTATTAAAATGCTGTTTTATGTTTAAATAGAAAATAAATTTATCTTCTCATCACTTCCTCTTCTAAATGCCTTGAAATTGGACTCTGTCTAAGAACCGCCTTTCGCTTCTGTCTCGCCCATTTCAGTGTGTGTGTGTGTGTGTGTGTGTGTGTGTGTGTGTGTGATGCAGTTTACTTGGCATCTGAAAATACATTTCCTCAAAGGTATTTTTAATCTGAAAATAGCTTCACTGAGTGAGAACTAATTTTAAGAGCTTTAAATCATTTTTCAGACTCAAACTTGCTAAAATAAACTTCTTCATGACCTCACATCCAGTTGTTTATTTTAATAAAGTTTCATTTTTTAATCAGATGTGTTACAGTCAGTTATTGTCTCATAATAACTTGATTAAATTTACTTGATATTTACCTTTAAAAGTCAAATATTTCATAAAATAAAAATAAAACGATTGTGTTGATACTTTTTATTTAAAAGTCTAAAGCAAATAAAGCTTTTTAGACACATTATTGGTTTTATTATCYAACACTTGTTACTGCACCTCCTAGAATTTAGCCTCCATGTTTTTTTTTAGGTTTCATTTGTTGAATTGAACATTTCAGCTTCTTACAACACTCAGTTCTCTGCATTTACTAAACTTTTTATCACGTTCTTACATCCGTTGCCTCATCTTCCTCATCTGTTATTCTATCATTTCTGAATTCTTTTACATTCTCCTCTGTGATCATTTGCTGCTCCGGCTCTTCCATCTTCATCCAGAACATCCTCCTCCTCCTCCTCTGTCATCTTTTACGTCGAGTCCCTCYGCTGCTGCGTCTGATCTCTCATCTCCTTCCTGCTTTTATCCGAGCTGCACTCCTCTCTGAAAACCACGTCTCCCAACAAAATCCACGAGCAAAGATCAGAACCAGGAGTCGGTGTCCATTTGTTCAAAAATAAATCTCTTTTTTCAATTTTCTCCCCTAAAAGCTGCAGTTAGAAGCTCATAAATTGGTGCAAAATGTTCTGAAAAGAYGTGGTTTCTGACAGCTTGTTTCATCCAGATATTTGTTTTCAGTCTGATGGCTTCAATGATTCAGCCTTTAAACATTTTCATTTCATCACAGGCAGCTGAAAGCAATAAAACAGAAGGAAACATTAACTTTACACAAACTGGAGCTGGTCCAAACTGAACTGTGAGATCACCAAGACTCCCAACAAACTGAGCCAATAAACTCAGCAGGTTTAAAGACTCCAGGTCGTTTATTGGCTCCAACATATAAAACATACTTTGTTCCGACATTTGGCCTCTTTTCTGTAAAACATTTCTCTTTTTTTTCTTTTGCAGCACCGAAGTACAAGAACGGATGTTTTACTGAAACATTCTTGTTATTTCCTGTTGTGGAGCCGCTTCAAAAACACAACAGCAACTAAATCATCTGATTTAAAACAGCAGGATTGTTTTGTTTATCTCAAACATCAGCAATAAACACGACGCCTTCCCGTCGACTTCCCTGACAGAACGAGGAAAAAAGAGAAACTTTGTTTTGGACACGGCGACAAACAGAAATCTGTGATAGAATAAAAGGAAATGATCCAGAAACAACTCTTTAGCAGAACTTTTCCACTGTTCCTTTCACTCTGAAAGAAAATAAAGCGATCCATTATAATATTCTCTGAAAGGATTTCTGAGAAATGTGGAGCTTGAATAATAAAACTCCAGCAGGCAGGCTGAAGTCCCGACACTCAGCGTTTAGAAATCGCTCTGCAGAGAAACAGGAAGTGGCTCCAAACTGAAATATTCTTCAGTGTGAAACATCAGAACTGTTCAGCACAGTTAGGGGTCTGAGCTGACCTACAGTGTGGATCAATACTGAAATATTGATACCAGAACTTTATGCTCTAGAATCAATACTAAAAATCAAAAGATCAACACTTTGATACTTCAGTCATTTCAGGTAATATTAACAGGAAAACAGTGGAAAATAATTAACTATTGAAATGTTGGGAGGGAACCACTTTTCATCTGCTTGGGTGATGCATAGGCGCAGTGGCACATGCTCAGTCTCAGTCTCAGTCAGCATCAGTCTGTAGACTTTACATGTATGGCAGGTCATTTTAACATAAAATCATCTTCGTCTGAGTGTAATTACATTCTAAATGAGGGGTTCTCAAGGTTTTCYGTGCTATGGCCCTTAAACAGCATTAGCTTCTGGCTGGGGATCCTCCTTCRTACCACAAACAATCCTGCAAAACACAAAGGTTGGACAACGAAACTGAAACAGCTGTCATGTTAGTGTGGGAGGTTTCATGGTTTAACTGGACCAGCCTGGTGGTCAGTCTTCATTAATTGCACATTGCACCAGTTAGAGCAGAGTGTGAAGGTTCAATTAGCAGGGTAAGAGCACAGTTTGGCTCAAAATATTGCAATGAACACAACATTATGGTGACATACCAGAGTTCAAAAGAGGACAAATTGTTGGTGCACGTCTTGCTGGAGCATCTGTGTCCAAGACAGCAAGTCTTTGTGATGTATCAAGAGYCACAGTMTCCAGGGTAATGTCAGCAWACCACCAAGAAGGACAAACCACATCCAACAGGATTAACTGTGGATGCGACACGAAGCTGTCTGAAAGGATGTTCTGGTCTAAAACCAGCGGTTTCATTGTCTAACCCCTGAATGTGAYGAACCATCAACCTTTAGAGTGATTTCTCTTTTATTCATTACTCAAAAAATATGTTGTTTGTTCAGCATAAGCATTTTAAATTATGCTAAACAAATAATAAGGTTAAAAGACCTTTAAAAGAATAAATATCTCTTTTCTCTAWAAAGCGGTTATTTAAAAATGCTACTTTTTTAGATTTACCAGACACATTATGTGTGTTTGTACAAAGTATCAGTATCGGATCAGTGTCGTCGAAACCAGCCTGAGTTTTACTTCGTATCAGAAAGTAAACTGGCAGTACCTAACATCACTTCTCTACAGAATGAAGTTGTTCAGCAGGTTTGRTCTGGTTTAAAGGTGCTTCAGAAGAAAAGTACAGAGTTGAGACAACTTACAGAAACAGAGTTGTGTTCATGGCCGACAGAACAAGACAGCCATGTGYTTGTGTGTCTGCTTTATCTCCCTGAGATTGGGGGTGAGCCGCTGCGTGTGCACAGCCACAGGTCCAACACCGAGCCATAAATCAAATGTGCTTTAAAAGCCTTCAACCGCTGAGCCAAATTCTTCCTCTTTTCTCTGCCTGACTCCAGCCACAGCAGCCCAGCTGTCAGTGTGTGTGTGTGTGTGTGTGTGTGCATGCGCTCGCTCAACGCTCTGACTCTTTTCCTGCTCAAACAACAGAAGGTCATCCATCCTGACTGCAACAGGATTTCCTGGCAGACAGCGACGCCGCAGAAACAYGGCGAGGAAAACCGAGAGGATGTCGCTTCTGTGGGAATTAGGAGGGTTAAGTGGCGAGGACTGCTAATCAAATCCACATGATTAACTGATCAGCAACTGTGAGCACCTCTTTAAAAGCAGTTTAGACACTTTGTTGGTCTGGAGGCTTCACAAGGCCGGGGAGCGAGAACATGGATCTGATCTGAGAGACCAAAACTGTTTATTCATCTGAAACCAGCAAAATATAAGTTCTAGAAATATTCTAGTCCATCATTTTACAGACATACACAGATTGTTCACATTTTGGACAGACCTGTCTAAGGAATGGCCACCTCAGCAAATTCACCCCAAAGGTCAGACCATGCAATGCTCAGAGMCTGARCTTCATCTGAGACTCTACAGGCCTCRATTAGCAGGTTAACTGTCAAAAGTAGGGTTGGGCCAAATGTTATTGTGTGCAATTAATTATCAACTGTCAACAATTCATTTGCCACTTTGCACTTAGTGTAATTAGTGCCATTGGATGACGTATTTTTGTGTTACTAGCTGTGTTTCCACTGCAAATGTGCGCAAAACTTTGTCGATATTCTGTAAATGTTGAAAAAACAGTTTCACAACTGCAGTGTTTCCATTAAGTAAGAAATGTTATTAAAGTCACGTGAATACGTTTGTTCTCATGATAAGTCATTACAAACATGGCGGCGATGGATGTAAACACATAGCATGTTGCTACCACGACACTAGCGCTCATCAGAGGAGACGTCGGCGTCTTTTATCGAGGCTTTCCAGAGACAAGTCCCTACTTGGGAGCGGCTACGTATGCTGTGTTTTTGGGAAATTGTAGTCGGTGAGTTGTTTACTATTTTATACTACTTCTGTGATATTACTACTACTTCTACTTCCTGTTATCTTCGTCATCATCATCTTTTTCCCGGTAGAAACAGACGGTTGTTGATCACGTGACTCCTGTGATGTGAAAAAAGTGTTTCCATTGCAGTTTTGCGAAAAACACCAATTTCAATACGGCTGAAAAACCACCTCATTTTAATGCAAAAACGTTTTGTYGAAAAACGTACTTTTTTTCAAAACTGACGTGTTTCCATTGAGCTAATTTATTTTAGAAATTCTAATTTGCGCATTTTCATGGTCAACGGAAACACAGCTAATATCAGGCACATGTGAGCTAACACCCTTAACCCAAAAAAAATGTATGTAACTACCTGAAACATTGACATAAACCAGAGTATGAGGGTGGACCAACATGAAATCATCTTTTTCATTGTTATCAGCCAAACGCCACAATTTGGCCGCCCAACCTTTGTCAAAGGTCCCGACAGGACGATAAGAGATGAGTTCTGTTTGGGAGAGCTGCAGGAGAAGCTTCTATCTAAAATTGGAAAAGTAYTTGAATTTGGACAGCCTCCGGCGCGGCACTGTGACATAAGCGGCCGAAGAATTCTGCCTAAAACCAAAGCAGAGACGTTTACCCATAATGCACTACAGCTCTCAACAACTGGCAGCACAGTGGTGGAGGGGATCTGAAGTTTGGACTAAACTGGGTCAGGATGCAGCAGAACAACGATCCCAAACATGGCAGCTGATCTCCAATGGAACGGCTCAAAATGTGAAGAATCACGAAGCTGCAACGGTCCAAAGTCCAGAACCTGAACCTGTGGTGGGACCTTCAGAGCCGAGCAGAAACCTCAACGCTGGACCAAAACCCCTCAACCAGCGTGTGATTCTAATAAAACCAGAGAGTTCCTGCTGCTACAGGAGCTACAAGCTGCAGGTTTGATTTTCTCTTCCACGCTTTGAACTACATTCACTCAGCGGATCAGGTTCCTGAGGTCCGATGATGCCTATAAGACGGAACCAGAACATTTTGAGACGTGACGCACTGTCGAGCTGAAAAACCGCTACAAACTGTCAAAACCATGGCCAGAAAGAGCTGCGCGTGGTCAGCAGCAGATCTGCCCCAGCTCTCAAACACTGTCGGTGCCAGGAGAGCCGGGCTGCGAGTCCACCATCTGTGAGCCTCAGCAGAACGGGCCGGGCCACACAGAACCCACCACAGCCTGGGTTTGCTGTTCTTGGCCGTCAGCAGTGGAACATGCTCTGAAGTTGTAGCCCATCTGCCTCCAGGCTGGACGTGCTTCGCATTCTGAGACGTTTGTAACGAGTTGTTAACTGTTTCAGTTTTTTTAATCATTCTGAGGAAACTCRGCTCCAGAATCAGATTTAAGCAATCTGTCTCCCGACAACAATTAGACCACCCTTCTGCCCCCCGTTTGCTGCGAATTGTGGCTGAAGCTCCTGCAAACATGTTCCTGGAGCTACTGCTCATTTACTTCTAAAGGTAGAAAACTAAACAGTTTGCAAGGAGCATATTTAAATATTGCACATTTTATCTTTGTTTTCCAGCTTTTGACGTGCTTCTAATTTAAAATCCTGCAACAAAACAAGCATTAAGCTCGACTGAAAAGCTTAATTGCAKTCATTTTATTAGTATTTATAAGACTCTTCTAATTAAAAACAGAACAAAGCAGAAGTTTGAGCCTGAATCTGTTCAAAATTTGTCTATTTTTTTAATWAAATCTGTTATTTAAAGGAATACATTCACCTACAACATCTCTGTTTGTCACAAATAATCAGAGAAAAGGACTAAAACAACGTAAGCTAATTGTTCTCCACTAGCTGCGCCTCATGAATGTTAAACGGTGACGATTACAGGAAGACCAGAGGATCCAGCGCTTTGTTGCAGCCGTCTCCTGCACACTAAGCTCGTCATGTTTCGGCCTCGATGCGAACTCTCCTGGTTCAACATGTCTGAAATCTCAGAGTGAATTACATCAATATAAAAATAGCTGGAGGCAGACTTTCCCCTGAGTTTCCTCCACATTATCTGATGTAACGCCGCCTCTTCCTTCTGCCACTCGCACTTCTCTGCGTTCGAGTCGGAGAGAAACTAATCTGCTGCGATCAAAAAAAGTGTCGAGTTCTGCTCGGGTCTGCAGAGACCGGAGAGCCGAAGAGCCGACAGGTCAYACGAGGTGACGTCTCCATACGACCAGAGCAAACAGTCCATGCAWCTGTAATTTAAAGATGGCTGCCACTGCTACTGAACCTCCAACATTACAACTTAAACCAGTGTTGACTGGATCTTTGAGCTGCTGAAAGTAAAAACAGAAACACTGAAGGATCAGGTCGCAGTTTCTAAAAGAAATAAAGAAAACTCTGAGCTGAGGGATGATGGCGTCAGGATTGGATACAACTGCAGCAGAAACCCTCGTTTGTGTATCTAGTTTTTTTTTCTAATGTTTACTTCAGTTCTGGCCTTCGTCCATAATTTATTCTGATTTTACTAAAAAGTCAAAGAGTTTAAAGCTTCAGAAAGTTTGAAGCTTTTCCATGTTTTATCCTTTTTGTCAGACTCAGACTGATGTGAGACTCAAACGTATCGATTGTAGAACTGATCCACTTCTGCAGGATTTATATTTCTGCTGACGTTTTTTTTATTTCAGGTAAAAACAGCCAGAACTGAAGAGATTCTCAGAAAGAGTTTGATGTTTTGATYAAATGAAGCAAAAACAGCAGCAGAGAAAAAGCCGAAGCAGATGTTTATCAAGCATTCACTTCAGTAAAAATATCTGATTCTACATTTATTTACATTTTTCTGTCAGTATTTTAGCCCCAAAACATCTTTAAACTGTTTTATCTCAGTGAAAACTGTACATTTGTTTCACTATTTAACCTAAAATGAGCCTTTTTATCTCCGAAAGCTGCGATCCTTTAAAAGATTTATTACAGCCATGAATAAGTTGATAAATTTAAATTAAACTCATTGTGTAATTATATTATTTAGGCTGTGATTCCTGCATCAGCTGGTATTTCAAAGTCTCTGAGGATGTGTGCTGGAATCATACAAAGGATTAAAAGGGAAAAAAGGACTTTCAGCATCGATTTAGACAAAAAATAATTATACTGAAACTAGAGAAACTGTATTTTCTGTAAAAATGCCATGATGTGAATGCTTATTGCTGAAAACCTCAGCTAAAAGCTGCTGAAATGAAGCTTAATATGTTTAATAAAGAGTTAATGCAAGCTCAATTTGAGAAGCTGAAAGAAACTAAAAACTTTAAGAAGCTTAATACAAAACCAAGCTAAATTTAGCAACAGCAAAACTGTGCCCAAAGTTGTAGAAAGCAGCTAAAATTGGCGTAATGCAACTGAAATTATATAAAGATTATATTTGGAGTAGGAAGCAGGAAGTAAAACACATAGAAGATAGCAGAAAAACTACAGAAAGGAGAATAAATATAGCTGAACAGTAGGAAAAAACCATAAAATATGGCAGAAAAACAAGCTGAATATACAGACAATCATAGTGGTGTAAAAAATGTCAAATTTACCAAAATAAAAGAAAAAAATACAAAAAAGTGATGAATTGTTTTAGAACAGCTGAGCTGATAATTGGCACAAAAAAGTGGAAAAATTATTTGCAAAGAAACTAAAATGGTCACCAAAATGTGCATTTAGCTTGAAAAACTAATTTTAGCTACTAAAAGCTGAAATTAGCAGAAAGCAGCTGAAAGAAGCACACAAAGCTGAAATTGGGGAAAAGCACAAATTAGCAGAAGGATAGCAGAAAAAGTAGCATTTTAGCTGAAATAGAAGAAAAAATTAAAATTAGCAAAAATAGCAGCTAAAATTAGCATGAGGGAGTTGAAACAGAGCAGAACCAGAACAAAACGATTTATAAACACTTTTGAAGGGTTTTAAAGATGCTGAAAACAGCTCCACTCATTTTCAATAAGAAATATGTGGCTAAAAAGGTGGAATAGATAAAAGGCATAAAAAGCTGAAATATGAAGAGTCAAAGCCAAAATGTCCTGAAGGAGCCGAACGTTTTGATAAATGAATTATTGAAATGGCACAAAAATGGTGGAACAATAAGTGCTAAAAAACTTATGGAAGAAAATAAATGAAAATACTTAAAAAGCATTCACACATTGTTGGCATGTTATTATTCTTTGTGTCATTTTTAGTTAAATCAACCCCAGAAACAACAAATTTTCCCTTTGAATTTAAAAATAATTTAAACTAACTGTTTATAATAAGAGTCTTAAATCCACCCTCTACGACTCGTCCATAATGAGCAGTTAGATTTGTATTTATTTCTTCCTAATAAAAGGATTAAAGCTCTGAGAATGTCTGATTTAAAGGAGGAGTTGCAGTAAAAATCTGCTCAGCCTCTGAACACCTGCTGTTTTATTGGAGCAGCTCGGGTCAAAAATCCAATCAGTGTTGGTGTCGGAGCGCGGGCTGAGCTCTGGATGTCAGGAAAATAATATCAGCTGCTACAGGGTCAATTTAGTGTTTGTACTTCCTGTTCCTGAGCCGAGCGAGGCACAAAGTGTTCTTCAGAGAGGTGAGGGGGGAAACGGGCGAGCTCATCTCCGAAGTGAAACCAAACCGCTGCCGACGACYGAGAACTATTAGACTGCATTATTAACCTGCAGACATTAGCTTTCATCTGGTCCCTCYGCCTGCAGAGACACAGAGACGTGTGAGGACAAAGGTCCACTTCAGACGCCTGCCAGACCTAAAGCTGCAGCTYAACTGCTGATTTAGAACCAACATTATCTGAGACACTTTCTGCTTTTTGCTCTTTATTAAACTTTTCATTAAATTTTTTTACAGTTTTATTTTCTGTTCAGCTGAAATCTGTTTTAGCCTCTCTTTTATTAAACATTCAGCTCATTTAGGAGACGACTTCTGCTTTTTATAAGTTATATTTTTTTAAAAATGTATTTATTTGAAATGTAGAAACGTTAATATTCTAGTAACCAATGTCCAGTTGAACTGTCAAATTTAATATATTTACAACGGAATGTTTGAGATTAAAATAGCTGAATTCTTTGTTCTTTTATGCTACATAAAACATTTRGTTTGTGACATTTTAATTCCTCACCTCATTAAGAAAATAGTTTTTTAAATTCTAAATGTTAAATAAAAATCATTTAGCWGCAGCTGAAGATCATGATGTCAGTTTATTATTATTTATTCTGATGTTTAATAATGATCAACTTTTATTTTTGTTTGTTTCAGCTTTAAAACTTTGATAATTTCTTGCCTCAGATCCACCTGAAGAGGAAATCATCTCATCAGAACCTGAGCACCTGAGTGTGATTATCACAGCTGAAACCCAACGGCAGCCATCTTTAAACTGTTTCAGCATCAGCCTGCAGTCATCACAATCATCCCTGTGTGTGTGTGTGTGTGTGTGTGTGTGTGTGTGTGTGTGTGT
>NW_013952481.1:1229158-1233166 GCF_001266775.1 Austrofundulus limnaeus
ACACACACACACACACACACACACACACACACACACACACACAGAGGACAACCTCCTGTGTGTGTAATGAGGTGGAGAACAGTCAGCAGTGTGTTGTTTCTGCACTTCCTGACGTCCCTCCACCTCCTCCTCCTCCTCCGTCGGCTGCAGGGAGACAAATGAGGCGACAGACGACACCTTCTGACACTTTTCTACCGGAGCAACTTGCGCCACACTGCATCCAAAMCMAAAGCCCTCTGACTCTGCAGCCTCYGCAGASACCTGGGCCGACCAGAACTCTGTTACAAGAAACTGAACTGCAGACAGGCCTGGACCCTGAGACGGTGAAAAGTCTAGACCTGCTGTGATGGACGGTTTGGACATGTCCAGAGGAAGGACAGTGGGTCTACTGGTTTGAACATGTGCAGAGGGGGGACAGGGACAGTGGGCATAATGGACATGTCCAGAGGAGGGACAGTGGGTATAGTTAACATGTCCAGAGGAGGGACAGTATAATGGACATGTCCAGAGGAGGGACAGCTGTCAAAATAAAGGCAGGTTTTGCACCTTTTAGCTCGTGTTCGGCTCATTTCAGCTAATGTTCGGCTTGTTTTAATCCCTTTGTTTCCCTCAGTTCTCATCATCCTGACTTTAAAACAATCATCCAGTGAGTTTAGTGTTTGGGAGGTTTTCTGCGACCTGCTGTAGTGTGGAAGGAAGGTCAGGSAGGATTTAGTCTTTGAGGCGACAGAAACACTGGGACCTGCTGCTGGAACAAGTTCTGCTCTCAAACATCCTCCATGACCTTTTCTGCAGAACCAGGAGGTTCAGCAGAGAGAACTGATTCAGCACGGTTACTGAGTCGGTTCAGCTTCAGCAAACGTCTCGACAAGAGGAGGAACTCTGAAAACG
Source organism: Austrofundulus limnaeus (assembly GCF_001266775.1). NCBI lineage: Eukaryota > Metazoa > Chordata > Actinopteri > Cyprinodontiformes > Rivulidae > Austrofundulus > Austrofundulus limnaeus. The sequence continues at coordinate 1,230,050 of NW_013952481.1, forward strand.
AGTTTTTAAGATTAGCTCAGAATAACTTCCTGCAGCTTCGACTCATTTCTCTTTCAAAGCCGTAAACAGAACTGAATGAACTTATTTTCATCCAAATGAGTAAAAGAAACAAAGCCTCTCCCCTCACCTCTGTGTTCCTGCTGACAGAAATAGAAGCTGGAGATAATCGAGAACAGAAAAACGTAAAGAAAAGTGAAGTGAAACCTTCCTGTCAGGCGCAGCCGGGAACATGACGGCGGGAAAACTTTTATCACCTCGCCGGTGTCTCTGGCAGGTAATTAACTGCTACATGATGTTATTTTAAACATCTGAGAGCTGCTGATGYTCGCCTCTGCAGATGCAGCAGATAAAGGCTGGACCGGTTCCTCCCACAGCTGTGGTTTTACAGCAGCTCCGCTCGACGACGAACCATAAACGTTTACACGACGAGTCTCACGTGACTTTAACGGGCCAGGAGCTCGATAACTGGAAACTCCTCACTCTTAATTACAAACACTAAAATCTTATTTAAACTTTCATCGCCCTGATCAACTAAAAGGACGTTGGAAGAAGAAKAATTTTTTTTCTGCTTAATCTGCTTTAATGTTGGATTAAAATAAGTCAAATCTTTAAAGATGATCGTCCACGTTCAGTTTAATATTTAACAAATAAAAGCTTTCTGCTTTAATTAATAATGCAGAATGTGTTAAAAACAGTTTCAGCTCTGCTTCGGCTCATACGTGGCTAAAAAGAGGAAGAACATTTATTTTAACGTGTCTTTTTTTATTAAAATACAGAGTTTAACTTTTATGTTTTAGAGACTTTTCTTGTGAAGTGGAGTTATGTGAAGACAATCAGTATCTTACCTGCATCAGGGACTTCAGGCAAGCAGCTAAAATAAAAAAAAAAAGTGGTTTGAGGCTAATCAGGGATTTAAAGTTGTGGGAAAAAATTTTTCTCTTTTAGTTTTACTAATTTTACACGTATTTTGACTACAGAGATCAAGGGTTATTTTGAGTGAAAATTACATTTTATTGTAAGAACTTGTTTCTAATTAAAGCAGGAGACAATCTAAAAAACTTCAACTTAAAACTGAGTATTTTTACACTTCTTCATTTTTTCTTAAATTAGACGTCACGGTTTTAAATCCTTGTTTTTACATTTAAATCATTCAGTTATATAAAGTGGAACTGCAAAGCTTTGGTCCGAATTCCTCCTCTCTCTTTAACACTATAAGCCCCGCCCCTCTACTGAGGCATGTCTCAGATCAACTCATTTTGATGCTGCCTCTTTAAATCCAAACAAGGYGCTTTATGCCCCGCCCCCTACAGCTTTCAGACTGGTTTATTTTAGCTTAAAAAGTGGATCTTGGATGAATCTTTTAATAAGAGTTAATGCTAAAAATGTTCAAATAATCACAGTTATGTTAATCTAAATATTGAAAGGTTGCCAGCTGTTCCCTAAAATCCTGTATTTGAAAATAAAATGTGTATCTAACAAATAAAAATGCWAATTAATCTGTCATTTGAAGGAAAGTGAGAACTGATGCTACAGAACCTGATTTAAAAAAAGAAACAGCAAAAAGTTAACATTTCTTCCTCTATATTCTCCTCTTATTTACAGAAAAGAGTCTTTGCTTTAAAATGTGTCAAATAATTGCTCAAACTGCAGGAAACTTCCATTTTATTCTTAACTATGATGTTAAAGTGATTATTTTACTTCTGTCTCTTGTTTCATTTCACTCATTTGTTTGTGAGTTGATAATAATCCTTAGGAATAAACAGTTGCCAGAATGTGTCAGGTAATCTGGAACATTCCAGAGGATTCTCTGAAGAAAGCGTCTCAGGTTTGGGAGGAGACGTGTCTGAACAAGCCTCGGAGCTTCAGCAGAAACTTTGACAAACATCTGGAATGAAGGTTTGTCAGGAATAAAMTCCGTCCGGCAGCAACAGGGAATATAATCTGGTGAAGATCTGATGAGAATCACATCTTTAATGCGGAACATGTCGGCTGCTTTAAAGCTGCGCTGCTCGGGTTTTAAATCTGTTGTTTAGAGAGCAAAATGACACRAGATTAAATCTGGTTTCATCATGTTTGCTTTGTTTTATTTCTGGGAAATGGACGTTTAAAACACCTCCAGTTTATTTGATCAGTGGAAGTTCTGCGTTTTTTTTCCTCCCCTGCTGTTAAAAGCAACATCAGAACTGCACCCTGAATATCAAAATCTCTCGTTTGGATTCCAGACTGGATTTCTTTTGCACAGAGAGGGATCTGAAAGACACAAGGCGYCTGACTGACCCCGAGGCTACTGCTGTTAAAAATGCATGCAGGCGGCTGCAGCAKATGGCAGCGGGTACAATAAGGCCACTTTAACCGTTAGCAATTCATTAATTTCTGGGTACATAAAGTCCCAAAACTTCATCAGAAAGTCATCTCTGAAGGAACAAAAACTCAAAAACACTCATCCACTAAAGAAGAGAGAAAAGAGTTAATGAAGTTCTGCTGCTCATCAGAAAGAGGAACTCATTAGTTCATCATTAGCTCCAAGTTAGCATGATGCTAAAAACAACTGAGTCAGAGCAAAACAAGGTTAAATTTTTTATAGTTTTGCAACAAAGTGCAGCTTTTCTTTTCAGTTTTAAAACCCAAGAGGCTTTTAAAATCTCATCTTCATTCAGTTATATTTGGTGCAAGAAAAGATCTGAATAAATCTTGATTTAATACCAGACGAACAAACGTTCATCAGAGAGGAAATGATGCAGACGTTTCAGGAAGAGTCTGATAAAAACACAAGCCTAATGTCAGAGTGCGGTTCGCTGAAAGGCTTCGACTTTAATACAAGCTGAAAGTTTGTAATGTATGTAAWGAGTTGTAAAGTAACTAAGAACAAATACTTTCGACTTGTTKTTAAAAAATACTATCCTGAAAAACTGTGGCTCCTGGATAGAGTRAATTTGATTGTRGTTGGATGAGAAGTATAAACATATACCATTCTGATACTGTATTTAGTTTGTAAACACAATTAATCAAAGCTGCATGGCTTTAGAAAAATATGTTTTGAAGAGGTCACCTTCCAATAAATGTATTTTGGAAAATCTGACCGTTCATTTTTACTCAATACTTCAAGTACATTTTATG
>NW_013952481.1:1234941-1236585 GCF_001266775.1 Austrofundulus limnaeus
TAAAACAAGGAACTAAAAGCCAAATATAGCAAAACCAAAAGCTAAAAAGGAGCATAAAATTTTAAATTAGGATCACAGAGCAAAAAGTCTGAATTCTGCGATTAAAGTCAGAATTTTATTATTTTTTTCAGTGGCTTTAATCCTCTTTCATAGATTCAGAGAATGTTTGAAGAAATCAAAAAACTCAAATCTTTATTTTGTTGTAAATAAAGTTAAATACTCAGCGGGTCGAGGCCCACTACTGATGGAAACAAACGTTTTGTTCCATGAATATAAAAAAAAACACAAAGAATGCAGAAGTCTGACCATAAAAATGTGTGAAGGAAACTTTTAAAGAGAAAAAACAGCAAATGCTGACTCAGCAGTCACGCAATCATGAGTTTGCAGCCTGGTTTCATTAATGGGCCGGGCATGCAGACTTTAATCGCCTGAGTTTGGAGTTTGAGACTCTGAGGACAGAAAAATGTTTAAAGCTGCTCCACAAAACAAAACAAAAAAAAATTAAAACAAGCTGTTCTGTGGCCTCGGCTCGCTGCAACGGAGAGAGCAGATAATCACACATCACTTCTACAAATGGACTCTAAGCAGAGTTTTGAAATATTAATGGTGTGATGAGGCCACTGGAGGAAGCCTTTAATCCATGCCAATGCAAATGGACCTCAAGGTCAGCAGCAGAACCAGCAGCAGCCGCGGTCAGCCGGACCGACTCGACACAACGCAGTTTTTTGTTATCGTTCAGAGGAAAGAGCAGAGTGTTTAATGGAGTGGCTCCAGCCTGGACGGCGGGGTAGAGGGGGGAATTAGCTGCAGCCTGGGCCACATCAAAGTGTTTCAAGGACAGTGTGTGTTTTTTATAAAACCACTGACTTTCCACTTTCTCTGGGAGGACTCACAACAATGATGTGCAGAGGGCCGGGCTGATGACTGAGGCCTGTGTGTTCTGGGACCGCTCCCACAAACACCGCCTTCATTTTCCTCATTAGTTTCTGAAGGACARGAGGAGGATGGCCCCCACGGCGCCGAGTGGAAGAAGTTAAAACTAATTCCAAGTTTCAAAGAGCCGTGCACTTCAAATCGGTTTGCAAGTGTTGCATGGCAACAGCAGCATCCAGTTGTGTGTTGCTGTTTGTGCAGATTTGTGTTGTTTGTGCAGATTTGTGTTGTTTGTGCAGATTTGTGTTGGACGGCAGCTCTGACCAGAGAGCTGGGCTGGACGCAGCAGCTCCTCGGTGCTGGTAATTAAGCTCCGGCTGCAGCAGACCCCAGACGCTCCCAGTCTTTATAATATTTAGAACAAGTCCACTGGAATCTGCTGCTGGAGGGCTTGGAGCCAAACGGCTTCTGTCATGATCCTGTGCTGGGAAAAAACTAACTTTAAAATGATTACAGACATGTTTTTATACATTTACACACGCTCACAAATCTGTTTTACTAAGAAGCCTGCAGCAAAACTTAGCTGCAGCCAAAACTTATGTGGGTTTTATTAAGTGGACTAAAAACTGGACTGAGTTTTGTCTAAACTTTAGTGATATGATATCAAAACACAGGATATGATTTATCATGATACTTTAAGTGAGGTGATATATCAATATTATTTCTCTAAAAAGTCTATAAAAAGTTTTTCAAAACTCTTAAGAGCTCACC
>NW_013952481.1:1236953-1242608 GCF_001266775.1 Austrofundulus limnaeus
TGGACCCTGCAGGACCCTGCCTGGACCCTGCAGGACCCTGCCTGGACCCTGCAGGACCCTGCCTGGACCCTGCAGGACCCTGCCTGGACCCTGCAGGACCCTGCCTGGACCCTGCAGGACCCTGCAGGATTGCTTTGTTTCCTCACACAAAGAGGATCACAGATTAGCAGTAATCACCTCTGTAATTTCATTTTATTCTGTGTCTCTGGTGTGTTGGGTTATTGTAGCAGTCGTAGTCTGGGGTTTCCTCATGTTGTGTCCAGGTCCCTGCCCCCCCGCCCCTCCTGTTAGCAGCAGGTTTCCAGAGATGAAGGCTCTAATTGCACAGAGCGGACCTCCATTACTCTCAGCAGTTTTTTTATTTCGGCCCAACGAGGATGCTGCCATCATCTCCCCCTCCCCGTCAACACGTTCCTGCCGGGAAGGCCTTTCACTGCTGAAGGAGCACCAGCCCTGCCTTGTGGATCTAATACCTTCAATAATCTGCTTAACTCTTTGTTGTCCTGCCGGCTGCAGACATGAAGGCTGTGACAGAATCCTTCATCAGCTTCAGACACCAGTTCCACCTCTTCTGTCAATCTGTCAGATGACTCCCCTCCGGCTCTCCTCCTCTCTTCTGATGAACTCCTTCACGCTTCCAAACCTCCTCTGTTCTCCTCGCTAACTGGCTCCGGTTTGAAGGCCGCCGTGCCGTCTCTCCTCCTGCTTTCMCTCCTTGAATCTGCAGAACCCCAATTAGCAGAAATGTGATGCTTTTTCTTTATCTTGGCCCCAATTTGGGACTTAAAGCGATAAGCAGAAAGCTTTTTTACATAAAACCTTGCCTTGTGCAGAACTAATGAATTAGCCTCCAACCTCTGCGTTTCATTAGACACTTTCACACAGGATAATGAAATCTGTTGAAATCACAGGTGCCCCACATTCTGCTGAGTTGTGTAAGGTTACGCTTTTACTTCACTTAGTACTAATGTGCCTCAAAGTCTGCGGACTAATGGCCAAATCGTTAAATCTCTTTGTGTTCAGATTATTCTCTGTTCCACCAGATTGTCCTGAACTTTTGCACCAAACATTTTGTCACTGAAGCTTGAACTTGTTTTCTGATCCGGAAAACAAAAACACGACCTAATGGGAGCATAAATATTTACAGCTGATGGAACCAATTAAAGCAGTTTTATTCTGAAAAATAAACTCTTCAACAGGCAAACTGAATAAAGACCGGAGAAACTGCAATTTCTGCAAAAACTCATTGCTGATTGTTTAATGACTTTACAGGAGGAGACTAATTTCACTTGTTAAAGCTAAAAGAACMCRGGAAAAAAACYAGCTAAAGGCTAAAATTACARAAACACTAGCTAAAAGCAGCAAAAGCAGTAAAAAGCAAGCTAAAYATTGTAAAGGGTTAAATGCTAAAATACCAATATGCTACTTTCTAGATAAAAGCTAAAAGTACCAACATGATARGAAATTAATACCTAAATATAAGCTAAAAATAGACAAGCTAAAATTTACAAAAGACTAGCTGAAAGATAAAAAGTAGCAATATGATAATTAAAAATTAGACAGCAAAAGATTAGCTAAAAGTAGATACCAACAAGATAAAAGTTATAAAAGGTTAGCTGAAAGCTAAAAAGTAGCAATTTCATAGTTAAAGACAGTATAAGACAAGATAAAAGTAGCTAAAAATAAGCCAAAAGTTATAAAAAGCTAGCTGAAAGCTTAGAAATAGCAATTTGAAATTTTAGCTGAAAGCTAAATATGGTAGTTTCTAAATAAAAACTAGTAGAAATATGCTAGATAAAAACTAAAGCAGCAAAAGACAAGGTAAAAGTAGCTATCGTCAACCTAAAAGTTATAAGACTAGCTAAAATCTAAAAGTATCAATGGTTTCCTACAAGAAGACAAAGTTTATCCAGCAGCTAAAGTAGCAAAAGACTGTCTGAATGGTTTTAGMAAAAGGCTATCATAGCAAGAGCCTAGCAGGAAACAGCAGAAATYTAGCTAAAAGCTGAAAGTGGCTAAAGAAGACAAGTGGTTCTAAATGAATTAAGTATTTTTATATAATTTAATGAGGAAAATATTTGTAAATTACATGAAATATTTTAAAAACTAAAAAAGCTACGAAAAACAAAAGTCCCAGCGTCTATATCCTCAACGAGGCGAACACTGATACATAAACAGCTAAAATAGCACAAAATGTGCAGAAGTAGTGTGCAAAAAATGCACAAAACAAATAGGAAAATAGTCTGAGTGCTGATTCAGCGTTTCGATTTTCGGAAAGAGTAAAACAAACAGAACCAAGTCTCATTTCAGCTCATAATTATCTCCTTTTCAAACCCAGTTTATCCTTGTTTAAGTATTTGATCTAAATTACTGCAAAGAATAAAAAAGGATCAAAACCTGCCATCGAAACATGAAACATGAAACCTGATGAGTAACGTTCTCTTGATTGGAGTTTAATCTGCTGATTTTCTTTATTTGTTCGGAGCCAAAACTGAACAAAATAACCTGAAATTAACTTTCTGCCTTTTTCTCCTGTTTTCCTTTCATCCTTTCATCAAYGAATCTTTTCTCGCTCCGTATTAAACGAGTCACGCTGTCGARACCGTTTGTGAAAAGCAAATATTCAGATTTTAATGAGCAGCGTGGAAACAAAAAGACAAAAGGATGTTTTAGTTTCTGACTCAAGGTTCCARAGAACAGACCCTTCACAGGTGGATCTCAGCCCAGGAGCTGGTTTTTAACGTGGAGGAGGGTTCAGTTTGCTGCCGTTTTATCCAATCCTCCATCCTGACCTGCAGTTTTTAGTCCTTTAAGACTATTTTCTCTCAACTTATCCTCTTATTTGTCTTAATTCTCATCGCCATCCTCTTCCCTGACCCTCCGCCAACTTTCTCATTTGCTCCTCCTCATCCTGCCCGACTGAATAAATAAATAAGTGCAGAGATGGGAGGAGGAGGAAAGGCCAGAAGATGAGGAGAAGAAACTAGGACACTCCAACCTGGATGTATCATCCAAAGTAATTTGCTCAGATGGAGAGCGGAGCGGAGGAGGAGGAAAACAAGGAGCTTAAGAGCATCTCTGCTAAAGACAGGATGGCTTAGAGAAAACAAGCGAAATGGACTGACAAGCTGCGGCACAGAGAGGAGCAGGAGGGAGGGCAGGGAAACCAGAGACACAAAGTGTTGGAAAAAAAAACACAAAATGGACAGAATGAGCCGAGCGACACGGTGGCTTCAGGGGAAAATGGGCTGAGCTGCAGAGAGAAAACATAACCCCAAACTTAACGCTGCTAAAAATAAACTCACACACTAAAGGAACTTTTATTTAATAAAAGAAAATGGTTTTAAGACTCTTAAAATCTGCACAATTTAGCTTTTAGCTACTATCCTAACTTTCAGCTCATGTTGTGCACGTTTTAACTTTAAAAACTCAGTTTCAGCTTCATCCCATTTCAGTCAATTCAGTCCATTTATTTTTCCAGAAAAAATAAAACGGACAAGGAAAATACATTTCACAAAAAAAAGAAGAAAAAGGAAAAAGCGCTGGCGATGGTTTAGATGGCCATTTGTAGGTTTCAAAATGTCCGTCAGCAAACTAATGGGTGACATTACAAGACAGGGTATGATTACAGAAAGAGCAGGMAAACTCTGGGGTGCAGGAACAAGTATTACTCTGAGCCGCAGGAGGAAAAGATGGTGGTCGCCATGATCCGGCAGAAAAACAACAGAAGAGAACCGGCATGAAAACAAAACAACCAACAACAAATTATTTGACGTAGAAAAAAAATTTCTTAAAAAAAACATCATGCAGAAAGCTAAAGCTGTAAATGTTTTCCCCCAAAATTTAAAAATCTAATAATCCTGTGAAGAAAGCTTTTTGATTGACTGGTCCCTTTGATGCCAAACTATGAAATACAGATAACATAAGAAGGGACAAAGTTCGATGTTTTGGTTAAATCTTCTAAATGACAACGTGAAATCTCATAATAATACAAGTTCTTACAGAATGCATTAAARRAGACATCACGCTTTTAAAGCCTTTCTTTTCACACTGAAATATCCCAGAACTCATTTTGGTGCAGCCTCTTTAAATACGAATGAGGCACTTTAAGCCCCGCCTCCTTCCACCTTGTTCAGCAAGTTTTTGTAGTTAGATCATTTTCTAGAGGAGCAGAAATGTTTTTTTTTTACTACAAATTCATTAAAASATGTCAGCAACAGACTGGTCCATCTCGTATCTTCAGAAACGTTGAACTTGGACTACAAAGTTGTTGCAAGAAAAAAGGCGGATTTGAAAATTGTTTTTTAGCTAGTGGTCTATGACCTTTAGCACTTCCACAGCAGCACCAGGATGAGCAAAATTCATATTTCTGTACTCCTAGAGACTCCAAGTAAACAACTAAATGTATTTACTGCTAAAAGAAAAGTGGATTTTCATCATATGTCCCCTTTAAAACTTTAAATATCTCCTCTACCTTCAAAGATGGAGAGGTGAGCTGGTAAAATAATCTGTACTGTTAGCTGTTAGATTATTTCGCACAAACATTTGAAGGTATAAAAACCTGTTTAATGATGTTTCAACAGCGATGCAGAACATTAAGCAGCTGTAATCAGGTTTTTCCTGGACTGCGGTCGTTTGAAAAGGTAAACTGAGTGCACGCGGTGCTTTTCTAGCCCCGCTGACCTTTAAAAACACATTACAGTTCAAAGCCCCGTTCACCCATTAACACACCGAGAGCTCACCTTTCCAACACTCACAATGCAGCCCGGACCCCCCGGGAGCTTTCAGAACCATTCACAGGTCGGACCACGTGAGCCGGCGCCTGCAGAGCCGGTCAGAGAGGTGAGCTCTCAGGTGACAGAGACTCAATGATCCACAGAGCCCACGGGTCAGACACGAGACCCCGTCGTGTCCCGAACAACAGGTCCGAAGCAGTCAGAGCTCAGGATGATGATGATGATGGTGAGGAGGAGGGGTATCTTCAGCTGCTCAACACTTTACAGTCTAAAATAAGTTAAAATAAGTTGGAGCAAGTAAATAAATTATTCTAACAAATGAAAATTTCAATTCTTAATGTCCGTCTACAGCAGACCAAAACTTTTCAGCGCTTSAGGCTTTTCTGTCCAGGCCTGGAGAAGACCAGCAGGAAGAAAAAAAGTTTCTCTTTAAGCAGCTGTCAGTCTCACAGCTCATTTTTATTCCTCCTCACAGCTCCGGGCCATTATCCTGTTCATATCCAGCCTCCTGATAACGAAACAAAAACTCTTCCTGGAAGCAAATCAACTTGGTCCAAACTGGAGGGAATCAGCAAAGACAAGGAGAGGAAACTTTTAAAGACCCACAGAGCAGCAGAGAGGACCGCTCTGTCAGATTTCATGATGTCAAACTTTTATAAAAACAGTAAATATSGACGAGTCAGAGTCAGGAAGAGCTTCATTATAACACTCCTACATTAACAGCCCAGCCTCCTGGTTTCATGTTTTTAGATCSAAGTTCCAGGATCATTAGTTCAGTTTCTGTTCTTCAGGCTTGGAGAAGATCTCTAATCCAGCCGTCCCTCCTGAGCTCCGCTGTGGGCTGCCGTTTGTAAAGTTACACCGTCAAACATTACCACCAATATTTTTGTTTTATTTAGCCTTTTATAAGAAAAAAAGA
>NW_013952481.1:1245119-1246556 GCF_001266775.1 Austrofundulus limnaeus
GTGTAACTTTACAAACGGCAGCCCATACTCCGCCTCCTCAGGTTTGACTCTTTTATATGAAAGCGTCCACACTGGAGTCGTGTTAGCCAACGTCTGATTTAAGGTATGAGAACGGAGAGCAGAGGCGGCAAATAACAAACCGAAGAGGATAAAGGAGAGCTGATATTGGGGGGGGCAGAGCAACATGAGGAGTATGATGGATGGCGGGGGGTTGCTCCTCTGAGATAAGGCATTAATAATCCATGGAGCTTTAAGTACTCCTATTGAGGGAGAAAGTCACTCCTGCGAGGCTAAAAGCAGCCCCCTCCCTCCCTCCCTCCCTCCTTCCTTCCTTTCCTTCCTTCTCCTCCCTCTCTTCCTTTAACACCTTCATAGCTCCGCTGTCTTTTGTTTGCYGTGTTTTGCAGTTATTGAGTCGCAGCGATGCTTTAAACGTGACGATAAATCTCTCTCTTCCAGCCTCGGCACACCGAGCAGCAGCCGTCCTGCAGGGTTAGTGCTCGTGTCACACCGAGCCAAACGGCGAGGAAAATCAGTTTGATCACATGTGAGGCGGCGAAACTCACACCTGATGATCTGAGGGGTGAAAATCCAACAYAAGGTTGACAACAGATTATTTATTCTTGTTTTATTGTTTGGGTTTGATGGAYAGATGTGGATGTTTAAAGTTCTGAGCTCAGGGGTTTCTGTATAAAAACATAAAATATATTTTCTAGGTTGAAGAAATTTATTAGTCATTTACCATTTCCATAGTTTTCCTTTTTAAGTATTCACTTTTATAATCCATTGTTTAACTATTGTTATGACTTGATTAAAATAGTTTAGATACATGCCCGAAACACCTTCACAACACATAATAAACTGTTATAAATTCATTAGGAAAGATATTTTCTGCACGAGTTGCCTGCGATTCAGCCGTATGCCAGTAGKGGGCGTACCAGGCACTGAAGATCATGTGTTTATATGCCGGGACTTCCGGTTTTCATTCAGCGTGGGTTTCATGACTGAGCGATCAGCATTAAACCTGCGTTCACTCCAGTCACTGGGRTTGTATGGTTCCATTCTCTTCGCATTTTAATCTATTCAACATTTATGTGCTTTCGTCTCGATTTCAGTTAATGAAAACTAAATTTCCTTACAAGGTGTTGTTTCAAAAAATAGATTTCTGGCAAAACTTTGATCCACACATACTTTTTACCTCTCTGTTGAAAAAACATTTTTCTTTCATTCTTTGTCACAAATCAACTCAACAGATTTTAGCAGATCTCTGTAAAACTCACTAAATTATAACCATTATCCTGCTGTCACTTGTCAGCTAGCTGCGGCAGCCATCTTGAATCGGTTATAAAAGTACGTAGGCTGTGTCCAAAACGGCAGGACGGGTCCTCCGAAGGTCGAATTTGTCGGCCGCATGCGTCACAGCGCTGCGACGAAGGA
>NW_013952481.1:1247018-1265547 GCF_001266775.1 Austrofundulus limnaeus
TAAAAACACTGCAGGATTTCTCAAACATGCATGGATGAGTCAGAGCAAGGCTTTGGGCAAGTTTTTATGAGAGTATAACATTATAACATGATATAAAACTCAAAAAAGTTGATYTTAYATGATMMTGCCYCTTTAAAAMACCATGTGCCTAAAGTAAGAAGAAATCTAACATTGAAGGTACATCTACAACTTAAGAGTTAACGCAAACCAAGATGGCTGCCACTTAATCAACCTTAGTCAGCACAGTTTTACAGATATTAAGCTTAGATTTGGTGCAGTTAACTTTTATCTGTTAGCAAAATATCTMCTGAAGCACAGGACAGATTGTAATGAAACTTCAGGAATGAATCAGTATTTACCTGAAACTGATTAAACTTCACCGTCGTTACATCTTGTTTACAAACTGTTGATGTAATAAAACCCAGCAGCAGTGTGGTGACAGCTGACGGTGTTCGCCTCGCTCCAGTCTGATGGCTTTTACAGATACTCACAGACTCACATTTCAAATTAAAAGCACATTCAGCACTCACCATTACTGACTTGTGTTTGGCCCAGTGGGCAGAACACATATGCTCCTAAACGTGGATGAATCACAGCCAGATCAGGAAAAAAAAAAACCTCCTCTCTCAATCTGCAACCACCACTGGCCAAGTTGTGAGTCAGTAGCTGGGAGTCAGGAGCAAACTGGAACCCACCCAAACTGTGAAACGGCTCGCCGCGTATCGGACCTCCGATCTGACTCATCGCAGACGTTTGGATGTAAACTGCGCGGCGCAGGAGCCCGATGCTTGTTGTGTTTGGCCGAGCGTGCAGAGAGGGAAAAATAACTGTTTACGCTCAAACCTGCTGCAGAGGATCGCTCCGACCAGACTCAAAACAGAGCTGAGTTTATGTCTGGAGCTTTCAGAAAATATACAGTTAGCCACTTAGAAGGCCTTAATGTACCCCCATACCATCAGAGAGGCTGTGTCCTCTGTAGACTAACTTTCAGCCTCTAGCTCAGATTTCTACAGATTCTTCAARTCTTTTAATAATTTTATAAACTGTAGATCTCTCTCAATTTACTGAACTTTATTTTGAAATGATTTAGTTYCTTCCAGGCTGGTGAACCTTCTGAGAGATTCAGCCTCTAAAACTCTCTCTGACCGGTTAGCTAATTAGCTTCAATGTGCTTCTTCAGCTGCTTCTTATTCAAATCCTTCTCCAGACTTTAGTTTCAGGCTGCGAAAGTGTCCGTCTGCTCTTTAAGCTCGTAGTTAACACTCCGAACACCATTGTTGTCGGAGCATTGTGTGTGCAGAAATGTGCAGAGGTCTCCTGCAGGCTCCTGTTTCTTCCCTTCTTCCCTCGCTCAATCACTTTCCCCTGCAGCTTCCAAAAAAACAATGCCAGCTTGTGTTGCTGCCAAGCTCCCATCCAGCCGGTCAGAATGCACCGCACGCTAACAGAGACGAGGAGGAGGAGGAGGAGGAGAGGACACGGTGGGGGGAATCAAAACGAAGAGATGAAGATTGGATGGGTTCTGGTAAACAGAGGGCTGCAGGGGGAGGGAGGCCAGCTCCTCAGTAAGAGAAGAGGCTATTGGCTGTTTGAAAAGTAGCTAAAATAATGCTTAAATGACATCACTGAATTTGCTTAATTGGACACAGTGGAAASTAATCCTGAGAGACTAAATAATAAGAAAAAATAAAGCTAAATTTATTTATTAGAACCCCCGTACAGGAAGTGGGGTCATTGTTTTTGTACAGTTTTTTTTAATCATTTTTTGGTCARTCGTATCAGGTTACAGCTGCACCRATCRACATGAAATTTGGCAGGAATGTAGATGAGTCTGACCTACACTGTGCCAGCCAATGGTTTTATGATAGACCCCATATTTGAGGAGGGGGCTCCATCTGAAAAGGGGGTGTCTGGACACACAAAAATACTTAAAACTCAAAAACTATTCAACATAGGAGCTTCAGATTTATTTTTCTTCAGCTCTGATGAAGGGCTATGCATCCACCAATATCTCACCAATGAGCCCCCAACCCCCTCAGACCCCCACCCAAAAGAAAAAATCTGTTCTGGTGAGTTCATATGTGCGAGGTTTGTATTTTACTACAATAAAGTGGGTGAGTTTAGACCATCCTAAACCTGGAACTGTGATGTTTTAAAGCAAAAATCAACMATCATTCATCAAGTCAAGCTGCACAAATCGAACAGGTTTACCTCCAGGTGTTTCCCTCTGCAGCCTCAGCTCTGCTTTTTCCATCTTTAACACGTTCACTCCATCCTTCCTTCTGCTCATCACTTTATAAAAGTTAGACTCTGAGCTGTTCTGACCRCTCCGTCACACAGTTGTTTCTGCTTTTCCCCAACTTTAAATATGTTTGAAACAAATATATGAACTCTTTTTTGTTCTGATCTTTAGGATCTACAGGAAGGTTTCAGAGCGTTGCGACGTTTATCACTTCATGTTCTGCTGAAACTAAACTTTTTCCTGTTTCGAGCGAGCAGAGCCAAATAATGTGGTTTTATTGGGAGTTTATCCGCCTCGCTGCCTGCAYACAGCTCAGGTAGCAAAGTCAATTAAAGTACAAAACATTTCTTTAAAAAATATACAAACCTTAAGTTCCAAATGTAAAAGTTTAGTGTTTGTCTTGTGAAGCGTTCAGAGCTGTTGTCTTCACTGGTATGGAATTAATTATGTAAACAAGAAAAGCTTCCCATTTTGTTTGTTTTCCTTGCAGGAAATAAAAAWGTATCCATCACCTTGACTAGACGTAATTATATGGAAGAAAGCAGGAAATAAGAAATCTCAGCAGGGCTGGAATCCTCTTCTATTCTCAACTGAAGCGATTAAAACAACAAAGATCTCCACCACAACTTTCTCAGATTGCTAAAAGCTCAGAGTCAAATAGTTCTGCTTCCACTCACACTGTAATCCAGCACACACACATCCGACCCGGTTCTGACCCGCATTTGTTTCAAACCGTCGTCGCTGCGTTAGAAAACAGGACAGAGTGACTCAAACTCCTCCATCCTCACAGAAATCCTCCAGATAAAGGATCAAAGAGGTGAAGTTTCATGTTGGGGGGTGGGTGGGGGGTCACCCACGTCGAGTCCCTCAGCTGAAGAGTGAGGAAGAGGAGCTCCATCACTGCCCACTCCACTGATGAAGAGTTGGTCGACACGAAATRATGGAAAATGGCAGCAGAGCGAGGGATGAAGTGGTCGGTGTTGGACAGCAATTTTCACAAAGCAAAGACCTTTTCGGCTTCACTCCTGCCACGGTTCTACACACACACACACACACACAGACACACACACACACACACACAGGTGGTCAATGGGTTCATATATCCTTCCTTTAAAAGCGGCGCAGACCAGAGTGGAGCGGCCCGAGGCGCTGTGTCTGCAGCCAGGTAACATTTCTCAGGTGAGCCTGTTCACAGCAGCTGTTAGAAACGAGCACCAAGCCTGAAATTAAACAACTTGTTTCTGGAAAAGTTGGATCTAAACGGCACCWTTCTGGATCAATAACACCATCCAGCTCCATTTGGATGAAAGAAATACTCATCTTTACACGTTTGTGCCTGCAGACTGTAAATGTCACTGCAGACTCTCTGATCACTTTAAAGGAAACCTGTAATCTGGATGAAAACTGTAGTTTTGAACGTACAACGGAGGAGATTAAAATAAAAAGGTAATGTGAGGATCAAACTTTGCTTTAAAACGTCTGAATGCCAGGAAGAGACTGACCTTTATTCTGCTGAGAGAGGAGGAGGAGTCAAACATTTCAGAACCATAAAACAACAGATCTGCTGTAATCTGGGATTATTATTGTTTTAGTTTCCCTCTCAAAGACACTCATTTTATCTTGCATGGATTAACAGAACATATCAAAAAGTCTAGTGTCTGTCACACGCACATCCTTCAAATACAAAAAGTCAAAAGACTTGACACGGTTTGACCCATTCTCTATAATCTGTGTAGGATTATCAAACATTTTGGGWTTGGGGACCCYTTACAAGGGTGAAGCCTTTCCAGAGACCCCCTCATAAACAACATGCTGATTTTAAAATAATTTACTGTCATTTTAACCCCTGAGTTCCATAGGAATAGTGTTTTGTTTGGTTTGTTTTACAAGCGCATTGTTCCCAAATACATATAAAGTATTTCAAATAAAAAAACAAATTTATTGAAATTTGAGGACCCCCAAGATCCAGCTCGCAGACCCCAGTTTGAGAACCTCTGTACACAGAGCGTTGTGGCTAACTGCTAACTGCTAACAGACATTCCCCTTTGACGTCACTTCCTGTTACTTCAGATTCAAATATCTCAACAGCTGTTCGTTTCAGCGACGGCACCCCTCAGCCCAAATAAAAAAATATGTTTTTATTAGCCATGTTTCCATAAATGTTTATTCTTTTCTTTTGAAGTAATGTTAGAAAMGGTGGATGGATATGACAGAATTCACAAAAATGTTCTCAGTTTTACATAAACCTTTTTTCGCTGACTTGAGGTGGTAATAAATACAATAAAATAATTACAACTTTCATGATAGCAGCAACACGTTCCAGTGAGTTTACTTCCTGTTTACCACAGCCATGCGTAACATTAACGTCTGACATAATCACACTTGTTAATTCGCTCCAGGTGAGTTGATGGAAACCAGCTGATGTGCATTTCTTTTTTTTTTGCAACATTTTAAAATTTCACAATAAAATCGGATGGAAACACAACAGTCACCTTTCCTAAACAGCATTAATATTTATTACAAAAATGTGACATCACAGACGCTTTAAAAATGCTCCTCCCTGACAGATCAACAAATTCCAGATTTAAATTCCTCTCAGTTTGCAGCGCGATAGAAAAGACGTCGAAACGGTGCTGAGGAAACAAAGCATCGCCCGACAAACGGCAGCGATCTGGCTGAGAATGTTCAAACAGACGCTTTTGTTGCTTCTCCTCGGAGCTCGGCGCTTTTCTGAGAAGCATCTCGCCGCCCCACCGGTGCCTCCGCAAACAGCCAGTTTGTGACTCAGCCGTGTTTGTCCTTCACTGCTGCACTTCAGGGAGAAATCCTGACACATTCTGTTTGTGTGCACCGACACTGAGTGCAGATCTGCGGGCTATTTTCTGCTGAAAATGCAAAGTACAAAACCGTTGAAGTGATGAAAAGAATTCCTCTCCTGCACAGAGCAGAGTGGAAGGAAAAAGAAAAGGTTTTGCTTTCGCCACCAGCAAAGCTTTGCTCATTACGTTGATTATTTTCATTTATTTCCAAGGCAACTGATGTATGTCTGCGCCTCCATTCCTCCCTGGCCTTACCGTCCCCCCCCCCCCCACACACACACACACACACACACACACACTTTCTTTACGACTTGTATTTTCTGCTCCCTGGTTAATAAAGACATGTTTGTGGCTGAGAGGACCAGCTGAAAACAGAACAATGAACTGATGTGATGAAGATTGTTGCTGCGAGGAATCGTTTTCCTTCCATTAGACGTTGGTTCTTCTCTGCCAGCAGAACCAAACCTAACTGCAGCGAGGCTGAAGAGGACACAACACGTCTTTATGTCCTCTGCACAACAGAGTGACTTCCTGGCAGCTTTGTGCTCAAACGTCCCTCTTAATAAACTACAACACTTTGCTTTGCAAAGCTTTTATTGCAGATGGAACCCTTCATCCTACACAACTATTCAAGCGTCTCGGCCTCTTTTCTTTCCTTTTACAAAGTGKTCACATTTTTAAAAGCTAAAAACAGGTTGACCAACAAATCAAGCTGGAAATACAAGATGAGCTCAGGCTGTAGTGCAAATTTCAGTATATTGATTTTAGACAAAAACTGCATAAAAATAAGTGCATAAAGACACCTTGGAGCAATTTTAGTAACTAAAATTCTTCATGATTTACTTTTAAATAAAACTTATAGCTACTAAGCCTTCAGAAAAAATCTTTTTAATCGTTTATTTTGAAACTGATTAGTTTTTTACAAGAGGTCACTGGAGAAAACGAATATTGTGACTTTAATCTCAAAATTCTGAAGTTAAACTCAGAATAATCCTGAAAGTGATACTTGAGTAAAGTACAAGTATCTTATAAAAAAAATATTTTGTTAAAAGTTAAAGTCTCTAAGAATAATATTACTTGAGTAAAAGTCTTAAAGTATCTGATTTTTTGTACTTAAGTATCAAAGGTAAATTTCTGACACAAAATGTACTTAAGTATTAAAAGTAAAAGTACTGAGAAAAGTGAGCAGTTAGATTTTCCTAAATGACATTTATTGGGAGGTGACTTCATCAAAAAACATTGTTTTTTCGTGCAGCTGTGATGATTGTATACAAGCTATTATGGTGTCAGAATGGTATATATTTATGCGTATCTAACCACAATTAAATTCACTCTATCCAGGAAACAATTTGTCAGGACTGTGTTTTTTTTAATAATAACTCAGAATAAATTAGGAGTAACGACTTTCTACTTATTACCTTTTTAAAAATTTGAGGTGTAGAAAGTACAGATAATTGTGTAAAATATAATGCGTAAAAGTAAAAAGTACGCTGAAAAATAATTACTCAAGTACAGATACCCAAAAATTCTTCTTAAGTACAGTAACAACGTATTTGTACTTAGTTACTTTACAACTCTGGAATAAATCGGTGGTGAATGTTGGCTTTGTGGTGATTTTTGTGATTCCTGCTGAATCAGACAAATGTTCAGCCTCTAACACAGATCTATTAATCATTCAGGCATAAAAACTATCTGCAGCAATAATTTAATAAAAATCTTTTAGTTTGTTAAAGACTAACAGCTTTGCTCACATTTGCATCTGAACATGAAGCAAAGCAGATTTTAGCATCACTGAACTATTAGCTGAAAACTCGTCAGACAATCAGCCGAAGGTTGATGCATGTCTCAGCTCCTGCGGGGTTTTAGCTGTTCTCAGACACTTTGTCTGCTGCAGATAGGACGAATGAACGTGTCAGCGTGTTTATGTCCACTTCTCTGGTGTTTTGAGGACATTTTGCTCACTGAGCACACAGCCCAGCTGGACGCTCAGATAAAATGTGCTTCCTCTGCTCGTCTATCAGCTGAGACCTTCAGCTGCAGGACTTTCCAACATCTCAACGTCAGCTCAGATTCCAGGTGACAATTAAATCCCCCCCTTCCATCCAGAGGGCAGTTATCTGGCAGAAAACAAACACACCTGTGACTGTCGGGGCTCGGAGGAGAAATGACACGCGAGCCCACCTGTCAGGTGCGGCTGACAGGGTCTGATAGCTCGGGCACAGCTTCCTGCTCCGCACGTCCATTATCTCCTGACCTGCTCTTACTTCACAGCTGCTACGACTCTTTTTCTCCCCGAACGGCTGATTTTTCTCCCTCAAAGAAAGAAGAAAATTGATGCATAAAAGCTGAATCATTTATTATTACTTGTGTGTAATTATTTAAAGCTGGCGTCCAGCCTTTRCTGCCCCGCTGCTTGTTTCCAGCATCGTCCTCGCAGACGGACGGAGAGGGAGACGAGTGTTTTTGCTCAAAGGTCATGTGATGGTAATTGCTGAGGGCATGTTTTTTGTCAAACTGCCAGGGCCTTTTAARCACGCGAGTCAATTAGAAATGGCTGGGAGGTGGCTGGAAAACCCTCGGCTCGGGTCAGAGTCTGCAGACGTGACACGCCATCGCTCGCTTTTCATTTCAGGGAAACTGTACCCGCTTCAGATGTTACCATTCATGAAATGGACGTTATTAGGCATTATCAGTCCTCTAGATTGGCTTCAGAATGTCCCGCCTGTGCCGGTTAGCAGGTTCCCCCGTCCCATAGAATGGCTTCTGATTGTCAGCTGGTTAGTATGAGGCATAAAACCACTATCTGGTTAATATGAGGCATAAAACCACTATCTGGTTAGTATGAGGCATAAAACCACTATCTGGTTAATATGAGGCATTAAAAACTGGTTAATATGAGGCATAAAGCCACTAAGGTAAACTTTAGAGCAAATGACATGGTTAGCGCTAAAAACATCTCCCTCCAACGAATGTACTGTATATTGTGGCCTTCCAATAGGTCAATGGATAGAGTGTTGGACCAAGTGACCAAAGTGCAGGAGACAAGGGTTCGAGACGGACACAAAAAAATTATTACAATATSTTTTGGTTATTTACACATTCATTGTCATTGATATTTCTACTCACTAGGGGGCACTGTCGGGACAGCCTGAAGCCCAGAAGGCACAGTAGGGACCTCTGAAGCCATTGTATGGGACTGATAACGCCTAATAACGTCCATTTCATGGACTGATAACATCAGAATCCCCTGGAAACTGTCAGTAACACAAAGAGCACGCTTTTTTAAAAAAAACATTTAAAATATTAAAAAAACTGGCATAGAATCAGCCCAATATTAAGAATGTGTTTGTTTAGATGAGAAACTCCAACAAAGATGGTTCAAAGTTACCAAAGTTTGAYGAGAAATCCCACTTTCTGGAATATTTTCATATAAAACCTCAGTAAACTGCAGCTCTGATGTTTACTGAAACCTGAAGTTGAGCTTTAACCACAAACTGATCAAATGTTTATCTGTTCATAATCTCTCCATCTGTTTTCTACTTTAATGCTCCTTTTTTCCCCTCCTTTATAATCATCCGAGTTCAACAACATCTGTTAATTCTTAACTTTCTGATTTCCCCTCCACGAAGGCTCGTTCARACTGTGAAGATAATAGCACATAATTACACTATCACACTGTATGGTCGGCTCGCAGGTGTGAACGTGTTAAATGCCTTTTAAATTCATGGCAAGGCTGCAAAAACAACTACGCTCAATCAAGCTATTCAGAATAAATAAAAGGTCACAATGCATTTTAGATGATAATTTGTCCATTTAAAGGCTCCGGTGCCTAATTACCTCGGCACCTTCGGAGCCGTCGGAATTTGCTCTTTGAAAATTCAGTCCTGCTCTCCGATGGCCAAACAAGCTTTTGTGTGACATTTCCAAGCAGCTTGTAATTAGCTTCATTGTGATGTTTTAGACTGAATAAATATGTCGCTGCATTTAAAGTAAGAATAGTCTCTCTCCTCTGTACAAATCAACGGATCTGATACAATTCAGATCAGATGCTGTTCAAACGCTAAAACAGGTTATGATCTGTATATTTGCACCAATAACTTATTAACCATCATGTGGTTCAGATCCAAAGAGCTCAGCCTGCATWAGAGCAACTCGACGACCCTTTCCTTCGTGAAACCACAGAAAATCTGTGGTGAAAACAAGAGAAATGTGAGCTCTTTCTGTACGCACAGATTTGTCCAWGTGAATGTCAAATGACAGATTGGGTTTGAACTTTATGAACATGTAAATGTGGCTTTTAAAATGGTTTTGCATGCGTGACATTTGCTCTCTCTCAAGAGGTCTGATGATGGCAGAGCGCCGCACTTTAAAGAAGASGAATCAGTCCAGCGCTCGGCTGCAGAGACGGCTTCAGAGCTGCAGCTAAAGCAGGAAGCAGAAAAAGAAACGAGGGTTTGGAGGTTTTGAGTCTTTATTAARTTTGTGTAMCTTATTAGCTTGCTCCAAAAGAAGYTACAAACCTGCAGCTACACTAAGATAATGAGCAAAATGTTCGGAAACATTCATCTGTAAAGGTGAAGATTTTGGAACAAAGACATACAAATCAGCCAGTTCAGACGTTATCAGTCCATTAAATGGRTGTTATTAGCTGTTATCAGTCCCATAGAATGGCTTCAGACTGTCCCGACAGTGCCCCCTAGTGGGTTACCAGTACCATATATGTTGGAATGCAACAATCCGCTACCGCTGGAGTCCKGTCTACTTTATCATAGCCCATGTCATTTTCTCTAAAATTAACCTYAGTGGCTTTAAGCCTCATATTAACCAGCTGACAGTCTGAAGCCATTCTATGGGACTGATAACAGCTAATAACATCCATTTAATGGATGATAACATCCGAAGCGGGTGTAAAATTAATGAATCAAATGTTTCAGGTTGTATTAATTGGTCTCATTACTTTTAATGCAACATAACATGGGCAAGGTCCAGGTTGATCTGAACCCRTTTGGACTTTAAGTCACTATCTATGGTCCACATTAAGTATACATTTGTGCATCAAATTATCAGCACCTTTATTTATGCAATCAAAGTTGGACACACACAGGATCAGTTATTCTCAGACTCTGGTGCAAAAACAACAGTAAAAATAGAAATATATACAGGRTAAAGTGTGCATAAAGGTGGTATTAACATTTTAATTAAAGTGACATGTAGTAATATTTACAGTATAAAGTCCGTTTTTGGCAGAAAATATCAGCCTTTGAAATTCTGCATCATAAACTTGTTTAAAACAAGATTATGAGGTATATGTTTCTTATATTTAATACAGAGTTAAATAGTTAAACTATATCAGACCATAAAGATAAAGGTTAAACTTGTGTTTAATAATCTGAGCTGCAGACAGAAGCCAAATCAAACTGAAACATATCTCCCTGCTGTGACTGGAATAAACTCAGTCTGCTGGAGTCGTTCAGCTAAAAATAATATTTATGTTCTAATCAAACAGAAATAATCTGTTCAAGAAGTTCAGCCAATAAAACCTGAAGCTGAAAACTAATCCTCCCTCTCGTCGTGATGATTCATGACTCAAGTGAAACAAACCAAACTGATCTCCACATTTAAATGCGGAACAAACGAGCTCTTCTCATCCTCGACCTGACTTCCTGCAGAGCTGATGGAAGATTTAAGAACTCCGRCGCTGAAGAACGGCAGAGCGCCGCTTGAATGTGGGAGCGATYAGAGCGGCGCTCGTCCCGCCGTGTCAGAGCTCACCAAACGTCTGGGTTCAGGCTCARGAAACAACGTCCAATTTACTGGAACAAGTTCTGATCAAATCGTTCTGTTTCCTGGACTTTGTTTTTCATCACGAAACAGAACCTGAGCAGATGGAGAGGAAGTTTATGCTGCTGTTTAAACTTCAAGTCTCACACAGAAAACTTTAAAAAAGGAGGCATCTGGAGCTCGTGTGATTTAAACTAACTGCAGATTTTAAACATCAGAACTTTAATCTGATGAGTTTATGGGGACCTTCACTCAGGCTATTTTTAGAATCATGTGACTCTGTCCGCTCAACATTGATGCATGTACAAACTTAAGACAATGATAAAGGTTAATTTGTTGAAGAAATGTATGGGTATAATGTACAAATTGTTTGTTTTTCTTTCTGGTATGTTTTTGTTTTTGTAATTTGAAGATTATTTTTGATTGAATTTATTTTTTTTTGAGAAAAGGGGACGGATATAAGATTTTTCTTCTTCCGCTACCTTTCATTTCATTTATGATTTGTATTCATGTCATATATTGAATTTTTCTTTTTTTTAAGAAATGAATAAACTTTAAATAAAGTTCCCAAGCTAAGGTTCTAGGCTAACTGCTGGATTCAAGCAATGGAACGAGCTGAATTTGACCAGAAAAAAGTGCAACATGGACTTGATGTCTGCTCCAAACATTTAATCAGAGATAAAGTACCAACACTGGACCACCCTGATCCTATCYCTGCACTTTCTGTGTATAAACAAGCACAGTAAACCTTATTGCTTTTACTGTAGCCTACTGCTAGCTTTACTCCTAGCATCCATGCTAGCCTCATACATTGATCTACTGCAGTCAGTCGCACACAAAATGATGTTATACTACCCAAATTCTAAACATAAGTAAACTTTGTTTATATAGCACCTTTCACGGACATCACAAAGTGCTTAACAGAGAGCAAAATAACTAAAAACAACAAAAACAGGTCACAAATATGACTAAAACACAGTAAAAAGCACTTAACTAAAAGCCTGTCTGAATAAAAATGTCACCATTAAGCTTCTTTAAACAATGCAGAAATGGTGGCTTCAGTGATGATTTATGTTGTCGGGGAAAACTGGCAAATAGATTTGTATATCATTTGCAAAAAAATGAAACTGGAGATTATGTTTAGCTCTAATGAAACTCAGTGGTAACATATACAGTGAGAACAACACAGGACCAATGATAGAGCCCTGAGGCACACCAGAAGTTCAATTCCACATTAATAAGTCTTGAAAAGTAACGGCTTGAAGGAATGCATATCACCTGCTGTRTTTCATTTCATGTCAGTTTAAACTAAAAGCTTCTGATAAGACAGACTTTCAGCTGTTTTGGTCAAACTAAGATGTTAAAAGTCGTGATTCTGCAGGATCGGTCAGTACTTTGTTTGGACTTGTTTACTACCACACTGTTCAGCTCAATATGTGAAAAACTGAATAAAGATATAAAGCTATACAAACATATCATTAGTTCATTAGATATTTTGCTAACAAACCCYCAGACTGTCCTCTCAGCTGCAGGTGATAAAGGGTGACATCAAGCAGAACTCACATGATTTCATTCTTATGTTTTTTTTTTATATCATTAATAAAACTCAGAATAGATGCAGTCAGGTCTGAACAACCTGTTAACAGTAAAGTGTGTGTGTGTGTGGTGGGGGGGTTATTCTGTGAACATTTTAACTCACTCTATTAATTAGACACTTGTCATAATAATGAATCAGAGGAAGGAAATGTAGACTGTGTCGCCGACTGTGATCAGATGTTACAGCCTATAATTTCATTTAAACAATCTGCTGAAGTGCTTCTTCTGAACTGAAAACAAAGCGGCGTTGGCTTGAACTCGCCTTCATTATGCAGCAATAATTTATGCTATATGCTTTGTGAGGAGCGAGCATAAATCCTGCTGATGTGTGACGACGGGAGAATCAGGAGCTCGCTCAAAAGTTTGGGCCTTAAACGCAGCTCGTAAATCATCATACAACGTGGTAATTAGTACACGCTACRTTGGCTCTGATTGATAGCAGACGGGACGGCGCTTGCTTAGTGATGATGACGCACACACAATGCATACACAGTGACACACAACGCTTACACAGTGACACACACAGGAGGGAAGAAACTGAATTCTGCGCTGCTTTATTTCACATCCAGAAATGCTTTATCAATTACAAATACGTGTGTGTGTGTGTGCGTGTGTGTGCGTGTGTGTGGTTTCATCTTTGAGAGTCTGAAGGTGTCATCTCTTAATTGAAAACTGAAAAAARAAATTAAAAAAATTAAAACACGAAAGCAACCAGGCAGGCCTCATTAAAACAAATGAAATTCTGTTCGACTGTGCAACATGTTTGTGATTTGCATGACAACAGACCAACACACACACACACACACCCACACACACACACGCACACACACGCAGAATGTTTGTAGCCTCATTATCGACACTCGTGTTCCAGCGAACAYGCAGCCGGATCGATCAGAGCTCAGCTACAGAGAGAGAGAAGGTCAGAGGAGAAATATCGTCTTAATGTGCTCCTTTTTATTTAACGGAGCAAAATGTAGCAGACTGACATGGATGTGACACACACACACACACACACACGTGCGCTAACGTACATGTGTGATGATACTCAAAGCTTGAGCTCAATATGAGGAACAACAAAGTTGTACTGAAACTTAACGAATAGGAAACTCATTAACCTTCAACAGGAAGCCATCCAAACATTAGATTATTTTATATTCATATAAATTCTGTAGACATTTACACTAGGGGTGTAAATCACTAGATTTATTTCAATACGATATATTGATTTGTTGGAATAACGATAAGATATTTCTTGATATCACAAAGTGTCACACAATGATTCAGTTCAGTCTGATGGATATCGTCTAACACAATGACTGTTTAGATGGGCTTATATCAGCCCACATCAGGCATGATAATKATATCGATCAAGGTTTTCATTAGTGAATCATTAAGCATCATACTGATGTATCACTGTGGATTAATGTGTTATTACTAGTTACCATTTTATCTGGTGCAACTTTCTGAATGACCTCACTTTACAGAAATAGCTTCATTTCTTATTATTAATAAGAACGATAAGCTAATAGTTTGATCAAAGTGTGTTTTTTTCTTTATCAGAGGGCGGGATCATTGTAACTTTAAATAATTGTTAAAATGAAGTTTCACAATTTAAAAAAATCTATCATTATGGTGTCAGAGTCTGAGCTCGTCTTCAGGTCATGTGTTCTTTTTTTACAGGAATTTCTCATTACTATGAAAGTAAATTATTACTCACAGCCAGGTTTGTGTCAATCTTTAATTTTTTTTTATTATATCCAATTATTAGGTACAAGGATGCAGAAAATTAACGATTTGGTTCATTTTGATACTTTAGTCTCACGGTTTGATATGTTTTCAATACAAATAAAGAGAAATGTCCATGCCTTTCTTCACTTGTAATTCATYGAAATTAATTAGGAATATTAGTTTAACCTCAAAAGTACAGTTTTTAAATGAAACGTTGCTGAAACAGCAAGTTTTTCAGTGAATCTGCGCTCAACAATACAGCCTAGGTGGAGTAGTCGAACACAGATTCACTGATCCTTCAACACAGAGCATCTTCAGAAGACAAGTTGATAAAATTAATGTTAAAAATCTGTATTGTTCCATTCATAATGTGTRYTGATGCACTCCTACCAGTTGTCAAACTAGAAGTCTGACATGGACAGACTGGTTTTTCCTTTATGAAAAGAAAAGAAAACCACATGTTCTGAACAGACATGAAGGTTTACGACCACCTCGACACCTGCTGCTCAGATTACGTGAAGGAGAACAAACAGGCTGGATTAAGGCARACCCTCAGGGAGGGAGGGAACAATCAGGAGCACAGATTGTACAACAGGAAGAGGAAGCCTGCAGGTGACTTCCTGTGTGAGCTGGAGGCCTCCGTCAGGTGTGGGGGCGCAGGAACAGGGGGTTAACGGGGGGTTGTCAGAGTGATCGACCGCGCCCCGTTATGATGGATCGCCGGGAGAAACGGCAGCAGGAGATTCACCGGGGAGCAGCGTCTCTGATTTAACAATAATATTTACATATTCAGCCTGAAATGATTCCATCAGCCGGCTGACGGGACGTGAAATCGAACAGAAAATAAAGAAAAGGCAGAGCGAATCCCTCCTCCTCTGTGTAAATCTGTCATTTTCTGATGAAGTGTTGGATTTTCTGCTTGATTTCTTGCCCTCTCCGAGCGTCATCCGCCGGCACCGTCATGTGTGTCGCAGATTTTTTAATTATCGGCAGGTTTCGAGTTTGTTTGCGAAACCCGTTTTGCTCCGCTTTTATTTTGAAGCTGCAGCTTGTTGACGGAGTGAAAACGAATGAAGGAGCAGCACCAGATAAAGACAAAGATGAAATCGGAGGCGCCGTGTGAAACGACGGAGCGGGAACTTTATCAAGCTGCAGCCGGGAGATGGGAAGAGACGGCTGAAGAATCTGAGAGCAGAGGAGCGAGCAGGAAGTGAGCTCAGGTGACGKGAAGACAAACTGTCACCTTCTGATCCTCTAATGAAGCACATCGTGTCAAAAACCATTAGAAAGTTACAAAAAAACTGAAAAATCCCCTCAGGCATTCCCAGTAAAAATAGTTTCCTGTTCTTTAAACACAAGAAGTCTGAGATTCAGGAAAACCTGGGAACCAACTGGTTTTTAACACTTCGCCTCAGGGGAAAAGCTGTCGATACCTGAAGAACCAAAGATATTAACAAGACTACCTGTTTAGGTTTTCAAAACAATAAATTAAAACTAATTTTAAGCAACAAGCTTCTGATGCCTTTGACCTGAGCTTCTGCAGGAGCACGTTCGCAACGATTTCTGCAAAATCCTGCTTTTTATTTGTCTTCTGCGAGATAGTTTAAAACACAGAGTTACGGTGAAAACTGAGGAAAGTGAACGCATCCGYCTGAAAGTATTCCTGATTTGAAGTCCTGCACAGATTTCAGACACATTTTGAAAAACCTGCAGGACAAAGAACCGACACAAAAAGCATGAAATGAACARATAAATGTAAAGTGAGCAACATCTGTGGAAGCTTGTGTGTGAAATCAGTMAATTTGTGTTGTGCAGCTTTTATTAACAGGAGAAGCCTTTGCAGATTGTTGCATGTTTTTTCAGTAAATGGTTATTTAGATTAATGCTGACTTTGTGTGACAAAAGGACATTGTGATTTTTTTCTAAGCCTGTGATACGTTGTGCGTTTGTCGTGCTTTATTATTAGCATTCATGCTAACCGTATTTTACCTCTTCTTCCCCTTTGTTTACTGTAAGATCCTTGTAAGACCTCATTTTGTAATAACAACGCATTATGTAATAATGTAATAAAAATCAGGCTTCAAAATGTAAAAAACTCATGCTAAAACCGCATTATGTAATAACTGACTAAATGTAATAAAAGTCTTTAACGCATTATGCAATAATATCATTACATTTTGTGGCAATTGTTACAAAATGTGGTGGTGTAATATTCTGGTGCATTATGTAATAAGCGATCAAAAACCAGTATTTCTGTTCATCCTAATCAATATACTTGTAATAACTGTCATGTTGCAAATACTACATAATTAAATCTTTATAACTTTGGTCAATAAACACCGAACTTCTCCTCTTTTATTTGCATTTTCAGATTTACTGTCCTGAACCCTGTTACAGAAATTATTCCACTTTGCAGACAACTCCCAAAATATATCTAAAAGTTTGTTGTACATGTCAACCCCTTCAAACGTTTACCTGTATAATAAACCTTAAAAATCTGTAATTTTCGTTAAAAAAATCTATTAATCACATGCAGGGGAGGGGGAGGGGGCGGGTGCAGGCGGACTGTCGGCTTCTGTTTCAGAAGGAAATGAGGGTTGAAGAAGTTGTTTCTAACTGAGTGGGCTGGAAGTGGATATTTGATGTTAATAATTGTCTTTAACAGTCTTTAACTTTTACAGGCTCTGACATGTTGAATAAATTAGAAACTAAGTTTTTGAAAGATTCTATAAAACAGGAAAAAAATCATGAGATTGCTCTATACATCCATATACACAAGAATTTGAGTGAAAATGCTAATAAAAGATGAGAAGTTCGGTGTTTATTGACCAAAGTTATAAAGATTTAATTATGTAGTATTTGTAACATGACAGTTATTACAAGTATATTGATTAGGATGAACAGAAATACTGGTTTTTGATTGTTTTTTTACACCACCACACTTTGTAATAATCCTTCACAAGAAAAAGGCTTAAAGTTTGATCTGCTGTCAGATAACTGTAAACAGATCATTTCTCTGCAGCCATCTTTTAGCTTCACTGGTGAATCTGATGCTGTTTGCACAGAAACCACAGGAGACGGTTATAAAAACATGCATGCTCACGAGTTYGATTCCTTCAAAAACCGACTGCCAGACTGTACAAAAGCTCGCTTCTTAGAAGCAACTGGCCCTGGAGCTCTGAGAGTTTGGCCCTGCAAAGGGAGCAAGCTTGAAGCTGAACCAAAACCAAGGAAGCAAAGAAGGACACAAAGGTTAAGCTAAAGAGAGAAAAGGCCAGGAAGAGGAGCGAGGGGAGCCGAGAGCTAAAGGCTGCCACGAGAAGCCAGGAGCCAGAGATAAAGAGCAGCTTAAGTGGAAGGAGGAGGAGGGCCGAGGAGAGGCGGAGGTGTGAGGTAAGAGGTGAAAGATCTCGGCTACAGACAGACACTAAAATAAACACGGCCCGACCCGCCCTCCAGCGCCGCGCCRGGGTCGGCTGCAGACCGAGCGAGTTCACCGAGGAACCGTGAAAAGAAACCAGGATACAAAACCCAGAGATAAGAAGGAAACAGAGAGGCAGATCTGTTGCAGAGTCTGGGATTAACCTCGCAGAGCCTTTAAGAGCCGAGAAGAAAAACAGGAAAACAAACAAAATAAAACCGAGGAGCTGAGGAGCTTCTGCTACGTTTGGAAACATTCAACGACTTTTACACATCTGCTCTGATATAAAGAGAAAAATGTTAAATATTTGCTTTGTTGGTTTAAATAAAACATTTTCCTCTATTAAAACATTTTAAATCCTGCAAACTTTGTCATTTTAATCCTTTTTTAAACTTTCAGCTCATTCAGGAGCTTYTGCAACTTTTATCCATCAACACATTCCAGCTGTCAGAGTTTTCACTATTTAAAATCACTAAACACAGATGACTTTTGGAGCTATATAAAATAAAAATAGTTTATTGTTAGTTATTATTTTCCTTAAGATGCACAGTCCGTGTCATTTTCAGCCTAAAAGTGTTGAACATTTAATGATACCAGGAACTGAAATCTGACCTGGATCTTATGATCGGTTTTACAACTGTTCTGAATGTTTTAATTTTAATTTTAAATATTATCTTTAGCAGTGTTAGAAGCGTTAGCAGAACTTAGTATCAGATAACCAGGAAGATGTCATCATCCTGCAACAAACAACAATGGCTGCTGCTAGCCACTGCTAACACCGCTAAAGATAATACTGACTAAAAACAAAATAAAACTGTTTTAACTTCATTAATCACCTGCTTCGGATGTTATTATCCATGAAATGGACGTTATTAGGCGTTATCAGTCCCATACAATGGCTTCAGAGGGTCCCTACTGTGCCTTCTAGGCTTCAGACTGTCC
>NW_013952481.1:1266051-1270789 GCF_001266775.1 Austrofundulus limnaeus
GGACAGTCTGAAGCCTAGAAGGCACAGTAGGGACCCTCTGAAGCCATTGTATGGGACTGATAACGCCTAATAACGTCCATTTCATGGACTGATAACATCAGAATCCCCTGCATTAATCCAACGTCCTGTCTAACACGGCATATAAGTTAATATTTTTGATGTAATTGAGGTAAATTCTGGGAAACTAAACAGACAACTACAGTCGATGAAAGGACTTCTGAAGGACTCGTTCACAAAAAGAAAGAAAACCTGTTTTTTACTTCTTCATGTCCTGGAAGCGTGGTGTCGTCTGTAATTTATTCAAAGTATTAAACTGAACCATTTTCCTTCCTTTCAGGTCAGGAAAAACCGAGGCAAATGTTTCTGGTTTCACACTTTAATAGCCTGTTGCAGAGATTATTTACTCAGCGTGGAAATGAATTCTAAAAATGCGTCTCGGAGAAGAAAAAGCAACAATATTGAGCTTTGAGAGGCGAGGAGGAGAGGAAGGAGGAGGAGATGACAGAGCTAATAAAAGAGAACACAAGTAGGTCAGAGGAGAAATTCAAAGACGGGAGAATAAAGATGAAGGATGCCAACGGACGGGAAGAGAGTGACAGATGGAGGTAGACCGAGACTGTCAAAGCTGGAGGTGACAGAAGGAGGAGAAGCGGAGCCAGACAGACGAGGAGGAGCAGATTGCCAATTTGGTTTTCAGCGGTCATCATCGGTGCTGAGCCTTCCTCACCGCCGAGCAGCAGAAACATCCTCCCTGCGTTTAGATTACGCTCATTTCTTCACCTTCTCTCTCTGCTCGGGTCATTTTCACTCTGCTTTCTGCTCCATGTCCACACACACACACACACACACACACACACACACACACACACACACAAAACCAGTTTAAGGTTTTATTTAAAAAAACATAAATGAATTTCTTTGAATTGCTTTGTTTTAAGCTCCATATTGTTCCAGCTCAACCTGCGACACATCAAACTCCACGCCGTCCTTCGGCTCAGTCTTTATTGTTGAGCTCTGAATCATCCGAAGCTCAGAAAATATTTCACTGAATCAGAATCTTTGCTGGGAAGAACTCACCGTCACAGCTCTGAAGTGGAAAACACGAGTTTTGCTTTTGTGTTTGTCGGATTCACAGAATCCGTTTAAAAGAAAACGTGTTCGGTGAAAATAAATCTGCATATCTGAGCAGAAATCTCAGACTGCTTCTTTAAAAGATCATTTAATTCACCTCGATGTTCAGTTAAGTCAAAGAAAAAAAAGATTTAAGTATATAAAAATGATTTAACAAGAAGGAAGCCCCAAAATAAAAGGCTCAACCTGCTGAAAAACATTTATATTAATATTTATATTATATTTATATTAAAAAGCTTTAATGTGTCAGATTATTGTTGAGCTGAAGAGGCAGCAGAGAAATGCTGCTAAAGACCGTGAACTTGTCTTTTAATTTTATCACTCTTTTAATAAATAAGTCGTTTCTTCAGAAAGCAGAGGGAAATAAAGTGAACCCTGATAAACAGAAAACTAATATTTAACCACAAACTGACCTCTGCCCACAGAGCTGAGGGATAAAAAACACAGGTTGGTTCAGTTGTTGTTGCTAAATAACAGTTTATTATTCACATTAACATGCTCTTAGTACTTTTGTTGAAAGGTAAATAAAATAAAATGTCAGAAATCTGTTTTATTTTCATCCACTGCTTGAATCAGAAATAAAAAAATAAGCAGAAAAACTGAAAATGGAATTCAGAGMAATAAAGAAGTGGATTTGATTAAGTGAAAAGAAGTGAGGTCAAAGAGGGAGCAGGAGGAGCAATGAAAGGAGAAGGAAAGAGGAGAGGAAGAAAGGATGCGAGTGAGGGAGGAGGAAGAGGAGGGATGAAGAGCAGGAGCTGCAGGCTGATCACCGTTTATGGTGATGGAATGTGTTGACCTGAGATCAGAACCAAACCAGGTCTGCAGAAAAACACACAGACACCCCCTCCCCCCACATTAAACCAAGGGGATAGGACTGTGCAAAAGTCTTGAGTCGTCCCTTTTTTCTTTAATGGTTCTGGATCAACAGTTCTCCAGGAGGTTTTCTTTCTTCACTTTTTGTTCTCAACCATCTTTTTATTTTAAAATGAAGCCACTTAACTCAACCTGAGAGTTATTCAGGCGTAAAAAGCATTTTGGCATGACATCACACTGACAACTTAAAATCAGTTCACATTTGTTCTTTAAGCTCTTTGTTTTCCAGAACAAAGACGATGGTTTACATAAAAACACAATAAAAATCAGTTTTACAGACAGAAAACAGGATTTTAGCTCCAAGGAGGTGATTCTGAAGCAGCTGTTGGATGATGCATCTCCATCGGAGGGGGGTTTATTTTCAGGTCCAGAACAAGAAATTTTAGGTAGAGTTCATAAAATGAGCTRACAGAGTGAAAAAGCAAAGAAAAGCTTAGAAAAACCTGCAGAACTGTTGATCAGAACCACTTTAAAGATTCMCAAAACAACAAACTGCTTTAACGTTTGAGCTCAGATATAAAAACAAAATGTTACCGTTTGATTTTACCAACCAAAGAAGTTAATAAATATTCAAACCGTCTCATTCTGAAAGTTAAAATGAGAGAAAACTCACGAGGGAAACGTCGTCGACATAAAGCAGAAAAAATAAAACGTCTCAAATCTCAGGTGTAGCTGCAGCTGATGACCCACTTCCACACGCTAATGTCACGGAAATCAAAGTCATTTATATACGTGCAAACATAAAAAAAAAATCTGTGGAATGAAAAAGTTCTGTATTTAATTTAAAAATTAATTGCTTTCTAAATGAGTAAATGTGGGCAGACTTGATTAATCACGCTTCACGTTAATCAAAACTGACTGCTGGTTCTGGCTCCAGTGTCTCTGCTGTTGTGGGCTTTTAATAAGGCACACATCATTTACTGGATTAGGTAGCAGCTGCTGTCGCTGCCATTCTTGTTTCAGTCTCACTGTTTGTCCCTTTTCTTGCTTCAAACACTGCAGCAGAATTATTCAGTGTGAATGTGAACGYCACCAAACTGATCCAAACTGCACATCCTGCAGGGAACCACTTCAGYTTTTTATTGTCCTGATCTCAGGTTCTGGAGAGCAGCTTTTTATGAACCCGATGAAGAACTAAAACTGAACCTCTCTGTTCTGTTTGGTTAATTGGTTTTCACCAATTTGATTMAACTCAAAAATCTCATTTAATTTTCAGTGGAGATTTAAAGTTTGGAGGTTTTACTTTACACCAGAGTGTGATAAAGTTACTAAATGATTGTTTGCAGATTTATGGTGAAAGCAGATTGATTAAAACAGATTAAAGTAGCCAACACATCTGTGGATAATTACCTCCTGATGAAGGCTCTTTAATGAACTAATCACAGATTTACAGCAAACAAATACTRCATCTTAACTCCACATTTCTCAACTCGTTTATTAGAAATTAGTTTGTGTCAGACGTTTTCACCAGCATTAATAAAGATGTTTCATTTGTTTACCATTCAAATAGATGAGTTTACGGTTTTATTTGGATTTTAGAGTAATGAAATAGTTGTTTGGGTCATTTTGGAAAACTGTTTTGCAATTTAAAGTAAAGCAAGTACGCTTATGCTTTAAATGTTCTGGTGCAGATGAGTCATCACCCAAAAATTTATGTGTATATTTCTGATCTGATCCAAATTGTCTTAATGAAAAGATTGTCATATAATCTGGAGGATTTACCGACATCGAGGCGATTGGTAAACTGGTGCTGCAGAGCTTGGATTATAYGACGAGCCAGATGAAAGCTTTAAAAAGCCTCAAAGCTACAATTATTTAGTTCCAGGTTGGGTCAAACGTTTAGGATCCAAAGAAGCTTTAAATGTCGACTTGTTTCTGCCTGGGTGAGAATTGTGCTGTTTGAAGTAATTAGCTGATAACAATGCTATTGCTAACGCTAACAACAAGCTAACCCATGTTATTTCTAGGGGCTTGTATCTACTTTTAAATAATTTTAGCTTCTGTAAACCCAAATTCCAGTAACTAATATCTGAAAACAGGATGTAAACCAYACGATCCTGTTAGAAAGTGGTCTCTTGCATTGTTTGTTTCCACACCTCCTATTTAGGCACTTTGATAAATGCGCTGCCCGAYCCCTGCAGTGCCTGGGTCAGGTTTTTGTGTTTTTTCCCGCTTGTTTTCATGCGTAGTCTTCTGTTAGCATTTCAAAATCTATCTTAATATTTTATCTAGTTTGTTTCCTGCTTTGGTTTGAAAATTTGTTGCAAAATTGTGGCGCGCACTATGTCTACAGAGCTCTGCACTTTATGTTATTGAACGAAAATATTGTTACGCTTGTTTGTTTACCAGGATGTGTGCTTAACCAAACAGAGAATGTACAAATGCATGGAAAGGATTATTAAAGAGAAACCATACAAAACCAAAGAGCGCTTAAGTCTGGTTTAATCAAGTGACCAAGAGTTCAGACCCAAAACAAGGAAGTACAATTGGTTTTAACAAATGCTCCGAGGCATGGCTCCGCCTATTTGATGAYGTCATCAACAAGGGGAGTCCCTACACTTCTCGAAGCCACACCTCCAGACATTAAAATCAGTTAAGAGTTCAGTTATGTGTTGAATTTGTTTTCAGGCATGTAGCTATGTAAAATAAAAATCATCAAGTTAAGCAAAACAGTCACATTTAACAATTATTACAGTTCTTTCATAAAACTATACCATGTGTAGTGTAATTA
>NW_013952481.1:1270922-1272102 GCF_001266775.1 Austrofundulus limnaeus
ATTTACTTCCTGCCCGTCTGCATTTCATGACGTTGATACGACATCATCTGCAACCCAGCAATAAAGCTGCATCTAACAGAGTGGAAACAGCAAGAATAAACTACCAGAGCTAAATAAGTCGGTCCTAAACTTAAAGATGGTTGCAATGGTTTAAAACAAAAAACTGAGCTGGTAAAACTCAAATGATGGATGTGAAAGTCCTGCTAAATTCTGATGGCYTCTTTAAACTTAAACCTGTGAAGACGAAGCAGAAACAGGTCTGATTTCATTCAACATCAAATAAAAAGTCCTGACAGTAACTTTGAGCTTAAAGCTTTTTTTTGCATTAATACAAAGATCATCTGTGTGCTGCAGTTTGGCACTAAAAGGAGCAACAGCAGGTTCTTTAACAATCAAAATTATTTGTCAAAAATAAATCTCCTGGAATCGTTTCATTAAATCARCTTGAAGGAGAGAAATTTCATTTTCACAGCTGAGCCATTTTCACAGTCGAGGTTGGAAATGGATTCATGTTTTTTAATGACGCATCAACACACAAGTAAAAAAAATAAATAAAAAATACACTCCAAGTCTTTAAACTGTTTGATCTGCGACCCGGGAAGCTCCGCCTCCGTGTTTCAGGTGAAACCTGGTTGCAGCTTTAACGTGTTAAACTGTGGGCGACATGCATTCCTTCAAGGAGCAGGTTTCACACCGACTCCATCTGAAGCAGCTAAAACACTTGGTGGTGGAAACATTTTTAAGCGTCTTTAGCATCAAAGTGTCGTCGGTTCTATTCTCGTACAGTACACGCGCACCTTCGTGGTTGTGAGAAAAATAAATCACCCCCACATCTGCACAAAGTGACGATACCCAGCGTGCACGCAAAAACACGCAGAGAAACATTTCCTGCAAACATGGAGACAAACAACAGATCCTGCCAACGCCCACCGCTCACAGGGGGGGGGGGGGGGGTTGAAAGACAGGAGTTGAAAAAGACGACATTGGAAAAAGACTAAAAAAAACAGCTTTTATCTGTTGTGTGAGCGAGCACAGTGCGTCTGGAGAGCTGTCAGAGGGTTGCTACTGAGTGCTTCCAGCAGACTGAGAGGGACTGAACGTGGCCGTGTGGCAGAAACTGAACAGACAGCACCGGGATCAGCACGGTGTGTGTGTGTGTGTGTGTGTGTGTGTGTGTGTG
>NW_013952481.1:1273609-1274772 GCF_001266775.1 Austrofundulus limnaeus
TGTGTGTGTGTGTGTGTGTGTGTGTGTGTGTGTGTGTGTGTGTGTGTGTGTGTGTGTGTGTGTGTGTCAGAGTAAATTCAAGTGTGACTGCCTTCCATCAGACACTCTAAGCCCACCAGCAGTTACGCTCCGAGAATTAAACACAAGACGAAAAGTGAAGGAGAGCCAGAAGACGTCGAGGAGGACGAGGACAGGCCGGGGGGAAGGTTAGGACCCTCACACTTCTCTCTCCAACACGTTCTAACACCCCCACACACACCCGTCCTCTGTGTCTCTGTCATTTTGTGAAGAAAGGGGCCAGTGAACTGACACTCAGAGAGGGAGGGAGTTGTGGCTGCGCTCTCACCTCCCAGAGAAAAGAAGAAAAAGTAAAGAAGCAGGAATAAAAGCAGCAGGATGACGGTTTAGACCTGTCACAGTGAACCCTGTTGTTTCACCCCCCCGAGCCCCCTGCCTGTGCCCTGACCCTCCAATATAAAGCCCTAATTGTCATTTAACCCATCACGCTCATTGCGTATTTGCATCTAACAAGCAATTAGTCCTCCATCATCTCAAACCAAGCGAGCAGCGGCGATAAASTCTCTGCTGCGAGCGCCTTCTGCACGAAAACAGTTCAACATCCAGATAAAACTTGTTWACAACGTTTGTATGCTAATTTCTCACTCTGTTTTGCATTTTATTTCGTCTCACTCAGTCACGTAAACACCAAACGCTCCGCTGTACGCGCACATTCATTTCAGAGCAGTAAGTCAAAACGCTAATCGCCGTATTTATTTCCCTTGGAAGGCCACAGAGACGAGCTGAGTGCAACTGCGCAGGCTCCTCCCACGGACGACAAACCAGGAAATAAAACCAACAAGATGATACTTTAGTCCATTAACTTTAAATTACATGATACATTTTTCCCATTAGTTTCTATTGAAGGATCTTGGAGGTGCAAAACAAACAGGAAAAAGGAATCAGATCTGAAACATGTAAGATAATAACCTTCCTGGAGCTGGCTGCAGATTAAACTGTTGCTTGGCAGCCAAAAGCAAAGCCTCAGATATGTTTGTATTATGAGCTCTGAAGAAAATCCTGCTCTGACCAGGCTGCTCCTTTTCCTCTTAAAGTAGAAGAATAATGGAAACTAATGCAAACAGATGAGTGGGGCTGGGGGGGGG
>NW_013952481.1:1276157-1277702 GCF_001266775.1 Austrofundulus limnaeus
TAAAGCTAAAAAAGTAAATGTTGCATAATACCCCCCCCCCCCCCTTTAAGGAGTAAGATGTCCTCCATCTATGCAGAGGCTGATTCCTCCTACGTGGAWGATAATCCACTCCACATCATCAGAGCTATTCACAGAAACAACCTGCCTCCACTAAATAACTCACCAGAATTAGACCGAGGAAGCTGCCAACTTTCAAATGAGAAGAACCAAGAAAATAAGTCTTTATTTACCCACCAATCACATTAGATGTTGAGGAAAGTTAATCTGTGAAGAAGTGTGTAAYTGAAGTAAAACGGTCAATTAGAAAGGCAGGAAGTCAATGCTGCATCGATCCTTTAAATGTGGGTTTTAATTTTTAGCTCGCAGAAAATAAAATATTTCAGTCAAACTGAGTTTTTTATAAAATCATTCAGTGTGATCCAAGTGGTTCTGTTTGAAAAGATTTACAGTAATTCTGTAAAAGACACCTTCTGGAAGCTCCTCAGTTGCTTTGCTTGTTTGTTGGTTTTATTGAAGCTGTTTTAGCTCGTTTWTTTTTTTTTTTTCTGCTTCCATCCCTGCTGGACAGGTTTCACGCTGCTGGTGACCGCAGGAAATGAGTGATGTTGCAAACTCTCATTAGCACGCTCTCCTTCAGTTTCTTTCAAACCCCACAAAAATGTCTAATTCAATTCCAAACCTCTTTAACTTTTCAGTTCAGACACACTTTGTACATTAGCAGCTGAAAACCTAGAGGCTCGCAGCTCAGACACCCACTGAGCCAGAGAGCATGCTGGGAAAAAGGAGAAGACGCAGATGAAAGGATCCTCACAAACATTTCTCTTTGTCCACTCGGCTAACGGGGAAGCTTAGAGATGACCGTTATAAAACTGTTTTATCCTTAAATGCATCCCTGAGGATTAAAAAATAAATAAAATAAAACTCACCACTCAGAAACTCTCTCCTCTTATCTCAATCCTAATTTTTGACTCTATAGTTTTTTAACAATAGTCACAGGTCCAAATTGCAAGCTGGTGGAATTAAAACTTCAAAAATGATAAAATTATGGTTTTTTAAAGCTTTTAGCAGACATGTGATGAATGCTAAAATTGCTTTTTCTGCTCCCAGAATTCAGCTTTGGACTCGTGAGTCGACGGTAATTTCTGTAAATCTGAAGGAAGAATTGTGAGTCAGAGACACTCGTGTTGGAGAAACGTAATGACAGTCATTTTGGTCCAGATTGGATTTTGTGAACAAAAGCAGAMGTTTCTTCTTTTAGCAGCAACATTAGTGTCCAATGTTCAGAACACCAACAGTTTATCAGGTTCAGTGTGTAAATCAGCTTTATGATGATATGACATGCAATCTGAATGAGGATTCAGTGTTTCTATAYCACAAAATCTGTCACAATTTGATAGATGCCCACCTAACACAATCATAACTGATCAGATATGGTTCAAAGTTTTGGTTTTGTCTTGATGCAATTATTCTATCTATCTATATATATCTATATCTACACTCACCAGCCACTTTATTAGGTACACCTATCCAACTGCTCGTTAACAC
>NW_013952481.1:1279839-1281598 GCF_001266775.1 Austrofundulus limnaeus
CAGGATTTTAATAACATAGTTACATGGTGACATAGTTACTTTATCATGGTATAAAATTGAACTACAGGCCTGAGAAACAAATAATATTTTTTCTTTAACGTGTTTCTTTTCATCAACAGTTTAAAAAGGTGAAGAAAATCATCATAGACCTGTTTTATTTCAAAAGGAAAATAAAGCAGCTTATTGGACCCTAATGTGTGATTTCAGAGGAAAAAGTGATGCAAACCCAGCTTTGCGAGAAAGATCCTGGAGCCTTAAACATGTCCTCGAGTTCAGTTTAATCTTTTAAAGCTGTTCCCTGCAGGAGTCCTCCTGATAAACAGAAAGCAAGCAGCAGGAAGTGTTTACTGATGCAGTTTGGAGCATCCATGATTTCATCTTACAGAACCTTTGACTCAGGAAACTCTATTAGGACCTGTTTTTTTTATTATCCTTTGTCTTTGTGATGCATCTCTGAACAGAATCGATGTTAAACAAGATGAAGGGTCAGATTTTAGGTTTTAGTTCAACACAGAACAGAATTAATTAAACAGTTTTGCAGCTCAGATGTGTTTTAATAAAAACATTTATACACGATAGCTTCAGGTTTATACAGCATTTAGCTGAAACTCCAAATCCATTTGACTAATAAATGTCTTTTTGTCAGAATTACTAAAACAAAAATGTTTTCTAAATGAGTCAGTGTGATAAAACTGAACTTTAAAACATTACTGAATTACTTGGATTTTTAGAGAGAAAAACTTATTTAATATGAGTAATTAGTTGTTTTAACATTATATTTTGCTTTTTCTATTAAATAATTAAAACATTTCTCATTTGATGCTCCATCACATGTGTGCCTTTTTTTCCCTCCATTTCATATTGACAAGCGCTTCGGGAACCGTTCTGTGCCGAAAATCGACTTCTGGGTAGAAATTTAGCGACGTTATCGAAGCGTGAAGCAAAGAGCTCATCACTGCTGGTGATAATGTGGAAACTTGTGATTAGATTGGATTGTTTCGTATCAAAACTCGTTCTGCTCAGAACGCTGACGCTTTGTTTTCCGGCTGAAAASCAAAGTGTTTTTTGTCTTTGTGGAACGGTTCCCTCTCTCTGGATGAAGTCATGTCAGAAGCTCTAAAAGACAAACCAGARCACTTCCTGTCATTTTCAAAACAGGAAAATAAAGTGAGAAATTATTGTTTTCTGCTCAGTAAAAGCACAGCCGCAGTTAATAAGTGTGGTGGCGCTGCGGCTGTCATCTAAATGGATTTTTGAGTCTCGGAGAAGAACTTTAAGTCCTTAATGACTTCTTGGGTTTTGACATTGGAGCTATTTAATCCTGCGTGCTGCTTGGCTCTGTTCCATTATTAATGTATGAGACAGGAAGTTATTTATGTTATGGATATGAGAGGAAACGATGGTTGAGTGTGAGTCTGGGATACATCACTTTGTGTTACGATGAATAAAACTGACTAAACCCAACTCAAACAAAGAAGAGAAACTGGTTGTAATAGCTGCAAATGTTTGTGTAATTCATTATTACAGAGTGTTTATGGCAGGGGTTTTATTTTTTATGATCCATCTTGTAATTTCTTAAATGTTTTGGTTGAAACGACGCTCTGCAAACAGCCGTTAAAAGCTGCTTAATGAGAAACCGATCAACCAATCAAAACGTTGCCCTTCTTTGACTCACAGCTTTCCTGTCAAACCTCAGATGTTTTATCTTCAACCTCAATCATGGACTTTTCTTCTACATCCACAAGTTTGCCTTCAACTA
>NW_013952481.1:1281821-1283501 GCF_001266775.1 Austrofundulus limnaeus
GTCACAAGTTTTTGCCATGAATATTTTGTGGGTCAGAAGATAAAAAGTTTGGGAACCACTGGTCTTAATGAACCAATATGTTCATTCATCACTCATGAGGCAATGGTYTCACAAAAATAAAGTGAAATTAAATAAGAAAAGTTGCAACATAAAGTAAAAATCAAAGCAAAAACTAAGAAAATGACGATATTTTGGTAAATGGCTCATTATTTCAATCATACAGCTGTTCATGCTATAAAAAATGTAAGTTTACAAAACAATGTTGTAGTGATTGGGCTTTTTGTTCATCAGATATTATAATAAATGTATTATTCATTTCATTTATTTTCCAGGCTGGACTTTTAAAAGTAAAATGAATTGGTGTAAAATTGAGGATAATGATTGTTGCAGAAAATGAGTCGTTTAGATAAATTGATAAATTAGACAATAGATTAGTCAGAATAAAAGTTAATAGCTGCAGCCTGATCTGGGTCAGCACTTTCAGATTACCTCCTGAAACTGGTCCTCACAGCGCTCCTCGTGAATCCAGAGCTTGGAGCTCATTACTGAAAACGACTTGATGACGCTTCTGAGGCTCATTCCAAGTATACTTTTCTAAACATTTTAATTAGCAAACAGACAAAAAGTGGAGTTTTAAACCGAGGCGTGAACCTCTGCGTGTCGACGACGTCAGGCGAGGATCGAAGAGGACGACAGATGTTCAGCAGYGTCGGGCTCACTAATCTGTTTCACACTTTTTATTGGGTCTAATTGAGGAGGACCAGAGAGCTCCACACATGTTCCTCGCTGACTGACAGGTAAGAAAGTGTTTCCATCAGAAGCAGCAGGAGGCAGAAATAATGAAAGAGAGTCGGAGACGAGAGCCCACGGGGGCCCGTGGAGAAGCACCGGCCCATATCTCCAGTCATTTGACGATGATACACTATTAAAGCAGAAGATAGAAAATCCTGCCTTTGAATGAGTTCTGTAATTCCATCATGCAAATGAAAACGTTCATTGCTKCTTGGTTGGTGTAAAAAAAAGCGGGGCGTCTGCTTCTATCTGGAATATTGAATACTTTAATGTCAAAGGAGCATCAACCTTTTGTGAGGAAGAAAACTCAATTTTGGAGTCGCRGGAGAAATCTGCTGGATGAATGGTGTGAATGGAGACGTGACCCTCGGCTTTGTGCTGGAAAGAGAAAAGTCAGGAAGTTTTTTTTTTACTTCATGGTGGTATTAAGACAGAAGAATTAGCAGAAGACAAAAGCAGTTCTGCAGAGCGCACACCAAATGTCTCAATCAGCAGCTAAATTAGAGGAGAGATGTGGAAGTAATTAATCAGGGTTAGCTGAAGAGGCGAGGCGGGGGGGGGGGGGGGGGGGGGGGGGGGGCACTACTGCATGCGAGCAGATTCATCGGTTATTTATGGAAGGAACGACCCTCCATCCGCCTGTCAAAATGACATTGAGGCCTGGAATGGACAACAGAAGGTGATATTGTTCCCACAGGCGGATTAAATTTAGCTAATGTTGCCTCCAGCCCTGAAACAGCAACCAGGAGGAGGATGGAGATATTTGAAACCACACGTCCAGTCAGCCGCTCACCTCCACCACAGCATGGGTTTCACAACATTTCAGCAATGCTCTGCAATTAATTCTGTTTAATATTGATTCAGAAAATTCTCAAACCAGTTTGCAGT
>NW_013952481.1:1285533-1286640 GCF_001266775.1 Austrofundulus limnaeus
CTGTGACCCTCTGGGGTCCTCTGTGGTCCTCTGTGGTCCTCTGTGACCCTCTGGGGTCCTCTGTGGTCCTCTGTGACCCTCTGGGGTCCTCTGTGACCCTCTGGGGTCCTCTGTGACACTCTGTGGTCCTCTGTGACCCTCTGGGGTCCTCTGTGGTCCTCTGTGATCCTCTGTGGTCCTCTGTGGTCTTCTGTGGTCCTCTGTGTCCTTCTGTGGTCCTCTGTGTCCCTCTGTGGTCTTTCTGTGGTCCTCTGTGTCCCTCTGTGGTCTTTCTGTGGTCCTCTGTGGTCTTTCTGTGGTCTTCTGTGGTCCTCTATGGTCCTCTGTGGTCCTCTATGGTCCTCTGTGCCCCTCTGTGGTCCTCTGTGGTCCTCTGTGGTCCTCTGTGCCCCTCTGTGGTCCTCTGTGGTCCTCTGTGGTCCTCTGTGGTCCTCTGTGGTCCTCTGTGACCCTCTGTGATCCTATGTGGTCCTCTGTGACCCTCTGTGGTCCTCTGTGGTCCTCTGTGGTCCTCTGTGGTCCTCTGTGGTCCTCTGTGGTCCTCTGTGGCCCTCTGTGGTCCTCTGTGACCCTCTGGGGTCCTCTGTGTTCCTCTGTGATCCTCTGTGGTCCTCTGTGATCCTCTGTGACCCTCTGTGGTCCTCTGTAATCCTCTGTGGTCCTCTGTGGTCCTCTGTGACCCTCTGTGGTCCTCTGTGACCCTCTGTGGTCCTCTGTGGTCCTCTGTGACCCTCTGTGGTCCTCTGTGCCCCTCTGTGGTCCTCTGTGGTCCTCTGTGGTCCTCTGTGGTCCTCTGTGACCCTCTGTGGTCCTCTGTGGTCCTCTGTGGTCCTCTGTGGTCCTCTGTGCCCCTCTGTGGTCCTCTGTGACCCTCTGTGGTCCTCTGTGGTCCTCTGTGACCCTCTGTGGTCCTCTGTGGTCCTCTGTGGTCCTCTGTGGTCTTCTGTGGTCCTCTGTGGTCCTGTGTGGTCCTCTGTGGTCCTGTGTGGTCCTCTGTGTCCTTCTGTGGTCCTCTGTGGTCCTCTGTGGTCCTCTGTGGTCCTCTGTGCCCCTCTGTGGTCCTCTGTGGTCCTCTGTGCCCCTCTGTGGTCCTCTGTGGTCCTCTGT
>NW_013952481.1:1291847-1294361 GCF_001266775.1 Austrofundulus limnaeus
GTTATTGAATTTATAAATGTTTACTTTTCATTAGAAAAATTAAATGTAAGTTAATTCATTTAGTTTTAATCTAATTTAAGTGTTAAAAAATGTCAGATGTTTCTGTTTTTTTAAACCAATAAACCCTCAGCTTCACCAAACTTATCAAAACAAAACTCATTAATATCGACAGTTTTAGCTGTTTCATCAAACGAAGGAGAATCTGAGGTTAGAGAACAAATTAATTGGTCGTATTTTTGTCAGAATTGTTTCTCATCCCTCAACAGATTACTGATTTCTGAGTCATTTTAGTGTTTGTTCAGAAAACAAGCAGAATGTTTGATAAAATGTTGTAGATTTTATGAAAAAGTTGTGTTTAAGCTGCCAGAAACAAGATGAACATGATGAACATGTTGTTCATCATCACCTGCTGGGTTTACATTCATTTGTTTGTCTGTTAGCAAAATATCTCACGAACCGTTTGATAAATTTACACAAAAATCTTTAAAAAGTGAAAATCAGTTATTTCAAAATGTCTGCAGGTGATCTGACAGGCCTTTAAAGATGCTCAATGCAAACTATTTATTTAAAAATAAAAAGGTTATCCTGAATTATATTAAACTTCAGTAGTTTAAAAGATATTGACTCTGAAATGCGGGTCCGTACTCAATGTAAACAAAACGTTTTATCTGCAGACTTCACTCAATAAATCTTAGCTTAAATACAGACAATTAAATGAAACAAGTTAAAGTTTTTGCTTACAAAACAGCTTTAACATATTTATTGTTTACCTGTTTCTGTAAGTTTTTTGTGATTTTACTGCAGAGCTTCAATTTCATCTTGTTGTAGTTTGAAAATAAAGAACTGAAAGAAAAGTTGAGCCAAAGCTCTAAATGTTTTCACTCCTGCAGCGTTTGGCTCTGAATCCATCATCCAGTGTGGAAAGGCAGCGTGTTGTTTTATCCGGAGTGCATTGTTGGTTTAAACGTGACGCAGGCCAAAGAGCAGAGCCAAACTGAAGTCGTGTAATTCTCTGTGTGTTTGTGCTTTAAACCCCCCCGCTCCCCGTGTCAAACCCAGAGTTTCTGTCGACAGCAGATGTGGGCGTTCAGCCACGAATGCTGCGAGACACACAAACTGGAGTTTGTCAGGAAAGTTGGGCACTTCAAGGCGTTGATGAGTGCGCCTGCTGGTGCTTCCCTGCATCTTTATTTAGTCATTATTGAAAGCACATCTGTTCCCCGGGTTTATCCCCGACATGCAGCCTGCAGCACGCACGCTCAGGCACCAGAGCACCTGACAGACCTGAGAACACCCAGCAATCCCACAAACTGACTGCTATTCATGCCAGCATCTACACNGTCCTCTGTGGTCCTCTGTGGTCCTCTGTGCCCCTCTGTGGTCCTCTGTGGTCTTTCTGTGACCCTCTGTGGTCCTCTGTGGT
This sequence comes from Austrofundulus limnaeus, assembly GCF_001266775.1. Lineage (NCBI taxonomy): Eukaryota > Metazoa > Chordata > Actinopteri > Cyprinodontiformes > Rivulidae > Austrofundulus > Austrofundulus limnaeus. Next base: position 1,293,271 of record NW_013952481.1, read on the forward strand.
CCTCTGTGACCCTTTGTGGTCCTCTGTGGTCCTCTGTGCCCCTCTGTGGTCCTTTGTGGTCCTCTGTGTTCCTCTGTGATCCTCTGTGACCCTCTGTGGTCCTCTGTGACCCTCTGTGATCCTCTGTGGTCCTCTGTGGTCCTCTGTGGTCCTCTGTGGTCCTCTGTGGTCCTCTGTGCCCCTCTGTGGTCCTCTGTGCCCCCCTGTGGTCCTCTGTGGTCCTCCTGTGTTCGGCTTCTTTTAGCTAGTGTTACATTTGTTTCATCTAGTGTTTTGCCTTTTTTAGCTTTTAGCTTGTGCTWTGCTTGTTTTAGCTAGTGTTTTATTTGTTTTAGCAATTTTTTYGCTTGTTTTAGCTTTTAGCTCRTTTGYAAATACTTTCAGGATATTTGGTAACATTTAGTCATTTTTAATTGGTGTTTTGCTTCTTTTCATTTTTTTAATTAGTGTTTAGCTTGTTTTAGCTTTTAGCTAGCATCACAATTGTTTTAGCTTGTGTTTTTTTAGGTTTTGGCTATTGCTATGCTAGATGTCACATTTGTTTTAATTAGTGTTTTGTTTCCTTTAGCTTTTAACTAGCTTCTTTTAACTGAAAGTTATTTTCTCTTTGCTGCCAGTTTTTATCTTCTTTCTGTTGCTCATTTGCTCCCATGTTTTATTACACATGTTGTTTCACATGTTCCATCACACATGTTGTTTCACATGTTCTATTACACATGTTCTATAACACGTTTTATCACATTTCAGTTTTGCAGCCCTCCATCATTCCTTATTTTTTATTTGTCTTCATTTGTTGGTCTCAGCGCTCCTCTCCCCTCCCTCTGCCTGGATCTTGGGTTGTTAGAGCTTCTATTTTGGAAGCTTGTTGTCGGAGTGAAGGAACCTGTGTTCCTCTGTTCTGCAGCACTGATCACGAGTTTATTCACTCAGAAACAGGAAGTGAGGATATTGTTTGTTTGTGTTCCTGCAGGAGTTCTTCTGAAGGGAAGTCATTTTTAGACTGGAGGTAAAATTATTTACTACCAGGAAAAACTCATCAGTAACATAAATGTTTATAAAAATACATCTGCTGAAGGTACAAGGTTATTGAA
>NW_013952481.1:1296352-1298689 GCF_001266775.1 Austrofundulus limnaeus
TCTTCAAACTTTAAACAAAAAGCATCAGACTTAAATAGATTTATTCTCTGATGCATCATTTTTGTTTCATTTAAAACAGAATAAATACTGAAATCATCAAATATTTGCGTTGTTCCAATAAAGCAGCAGTAATATTCACTCAGATATCTGCGTATTTCTCAGATGTTTGTGTGAAGCTGTCAGAGTTCTGGGCAGCAGATTTAAACATCTTTTTTTGTCTTTAACTCGATACGAGCAACAAACAGATCCTCGGCTCCTCAGAGCAACGTTTCACAATAAATTCCTGCTTTTCTGTTCAAAAACTCTTTGAGTTGGAAATCCTTTAATCCTCTTTTACAGAAGTATCTTCTCACAGAACGTTTCCTCGCTGCAACTTGGCTTGTTTTTCAAAACATAATCCCAGTTTTTTCCCCTCTTTCTTTCACTGCTTTTAACAGTTTCCTGATTTGATTTAAGGAACAATGATGTTTTCTTTTCAACAACCAGACTGTAAAACACTTCAAAATCACTTAATCCTCCAAAAACTATTGTTAGAAATAAATCAAATGAAAAATCTTGGACTTGAGTTTAAACTTTTCATAATAAAGAAATTAAATAAAAACTTTAAATCTATAATGTTGACATGTTTTTAAGAGTGTCGGTTGAAGAAGCTGTTTGATTTTTAGGGTCCTGGCGTAAAAAGCAGAGCCCCTGATGCAATCTTGTTTATAAAATAAACCAGCATGGGAGGTGTTTAAGCAGGTTGTTAAATATAACATTTAAGGCATCAAACTGTCGGCTGGGAGTCAGTTTAAACCGTCCTTYAAGTCAGAACCACCTGTCAGAGGATCCAGTCCACCAGGTAATTTGGATCCTTTTATCTTTAACAAAYTACCATCAAAGTGTGTCCAGTTTTCTAAAGGCGGCGTGTCAGAAAGCAGCGCTGCACGACACATTAATTGTGTTATCCAGCAGGTTGGCAGCCGTGTCAGCTCTCAGGAGGAACATCCAGAATTACAAGCTGCAGATCTGCACATGAACCTGCAGTATTTACGTTTTCCCACAGCGCACGAATGCAACGCTGGAACATCATCTAAATCCTGAGCACAGAAATAAAAGCTAAAATCACCTCCCAGCAGAGTTTGTGCGATCTGAGCAGCTTCCTGCTGCAGATGTCCGAGGAACACRCAACATAAGAGAAGAGCTGATGAGCTTCAGCTGCTGTTATTTGTCTCATTAGGCTGCTTCGCCTCGTGCATCTGTGTCCCATTTAGTGTTTCWCTTCTCCTGTAGTGTCATCATCACCATAATTATAGATGTGGATATGAGCAGTGTGATGATTTATGTTGTTTTCTTTAATAAAAGCTCTGCGTCACTGCAGGCCTGTTGGTTATCAGTGATCAATTACATCATTAAACTGACAGAGTTTACATTTAAACAGCGCTTTGAAACTAAAGACGAGTCAACAAGATAAACACTGAACCCCAACCAAAGGATTTTACTGTGACTTTGTTGGTTCTGGTTCCTTAGAGCTGCTGCCAGGAGTCGGTTCAGAGTCTCTGCTTTCTGTTTGTCACGTTTAAACTTTAAAATAAACTTCAGCTGAACGCAGCGAGCTACAGGAGACAGGAATGAATGCTATCTTTAGCTTGTGTTCTGCTACTTTTAGCTACCATCTTGCCATGTTAGCTGTAACTCAAAAAGAATAAACTTTATTTAACTCACAGAGCCAAAACCAACTACTCTCTCTCACCTGGGACATTAGAGTTACCAGTTAACTTAACAGTCATGTTTTTGGTGTGTGGGAGGAAGCTGGAGTACCTGGAGAAAACCCACACATGCTCAGAGTGAACATGCAAAACTTTACCCAGAAAGGGCTGGGATTTGATCCGGCAACCTTTTTGCTGAGAGGCATCAGTTCTACCAAGTGAGCCACCAAGCTGCCAAATTTTAGGTATCATTTTGTTTATTGTTTTTAAGCTAGTGTTTTTTAGCTTTTAGCCAGTGTCACAATTATTTTAGCTAGTGTTTTTTAGCTTTTAGCCAGAGTCACATTTGCTTTAGCTAGTGTTTTTAGCTTTTAGCCAGTGTCACAATTATTTTAGCTAGTGTTTTTAGCTTTTAGCCAGTGTCACATTTGCTTTAGCTAGTGTTTTTTTAGCTTTTAGCCAGAGTCACATTTATTTTAGCTAGTGTTTTTTAGCTTTTAGCCTGTGTCACAATTATTTTAGCTAGTGTTTTTAGCTTTTAGCCAGAGTCACATTTGCTTTAGCTAGTGTTTTTTAGCTTTTAGCCAGTGTCACATTTGCTTTAGCTAGTGTTTTTTAGCTTTTAGCCAGAGTCACATTTGCTTTAGTT
>NW_013952481.1:1307900-1323350 GCF_001266775.1 Austrofundulus limnaeus
GTTTTAGTTGGTGTTTTTTAGCTTTTAGCCAGAGTCACATTTGTTTTAGTTAGTGTTTTTTAGCTTTTAGCCAGAGTCACATTTGCTTTAGCTAGTGTTTTTTAGCTTTTAGCCAGAGTCACATTTGCTTTAGTTAGTGTTTTTTAGCTTTTAGCCAGAGTCACATTTATTTTAGCTAGTGTTTTTTAGCTTTTAGCCAGTGTCACATTTGTTTTAGCTAGTGTTTTTAGCTTTTAGCCAGTCACATTTGTTTTAGCTAGTGTTTTGTTTATTTTAGCTTTTAGCTAGAGCCACATTTGTTTTAGCTAGTGTCAAATTGTTTTAGCTTTTAGCTGGCATTTTGCTTTTGCTTTTAGCTATAGGTTTTAGCTTGTGTTACATTTGCTTTCGCTACTGTCTTACCTCATAGTTTTCAACTAATTTCTTTTACCTTTAAGAAGTCTTTTCTTTCCTTCTTCAGTAAATTTCAGCTGTCGTTGAGCCGTCACACCGAGTTTTAGCAGAAAATGTCATTTTTCTGGTTTACAGTTGTAAATCTTCAGACGCTGCTGTGTTTTTGTTTTGTCTGAAACATTTCACAGGAACACAGTGTCTGACTCAGTAATCCGTCTGAATGAGCCACCGTCTCTGTGTGCAGACAGGAAATTAGAGCTCCGCTGCAGAACCTGGATCTGTGGCGCTTCCCTGAGTTCAACAACAAGATGGTGATGGAATTGGTGAGGACATGTCATAAACTCAGTTGTCTCTGAAAAGAAATATAAAAAAACCAGCAGCTGAGAGACAGATAAAACCTAACTTGGTGATTTTATGAATTTTCTATTAGAGAGAAATCCCCTGGGATGAGACGGTTCCTGCTGCTGCAGCCTGACAGCACAAAATATCTGCTGGAACGATAATGAGTACAAGATTTATGGTCTCCATCGCTTCTCAGCTCAGCTGTCAGACAAAAGCAGCAGCCGGAGTCAGGGTGAGAGGAAAGAGCTGTTTGACCTGGAGTCACACTGTGGTCAGACATGTTCTACATGATGATCTGCAGCSTGCGCTCAAATCACATCATTAAATGTTCGTTTGCACAGACATCATCAGCACAGCCGAAGGTGAGGCAGGGCCGCAGCTAGACATTGTTGCATCGGGTGGCACAAGGTGTTTTTAGAGACGTCAGACAAATAAATAAAACTGCTCTGGATTTAAAAATTCAAGATGACATCCTCAGCTAACTCTAATTCAGCTGTTTAAAGAAATATTCAGCTGAAATTTTGTGTGTGATTGTATCTAAGAATGATAAAAAAAAATGCTGATTTTTAGTTCCAACTAAGATTACTGCTAATGCTAATTTCACATAAGGGCTATAATTTAGTCATTTTAAAAAAGCACAGCTGAAAATTAGTGTAGTAGTAGCTGAGAAAAAATAATTTATAATCTAATTTCTAATATAAAATTCAAGATGGCTACCAAAGCTATTTTTAGAAACACTGAGCTGAAATTAGGTGTGGTGGTAGCCAAGAGCAATCTCTATGATGTACTAAAAGCTAAACCAGCTAGCAAAAAAAAAAAAGTCCTCATTAAATGCCCATCTTTGAAATGCAAACTCCACCCCACTTGTCAATCATTTTAGGGGTGGCACCTAAAATGATTGACAAGTGGGGTGACCAATCAGGGCCACCCCTCTTGCTCCGCCCCTGAGTTGAGGACATCATGGAGAGTAAAATAATACTGTAAAAAYGATTAAATAAAGCCTAACCTGAATAACAGAATAAAATGCCCACAGATCAGAATATTATCAGGACTAATCTTTACTTATCAGTAATATCTGGACAAAAATGCTCACCTGGTCATTTCAGCATATATTATAAAATTAGATAAATAAAACTTTAAAGTTGGTATTTGACTGGGCTCATGTTGGAGACAAGAACAGGCAAATAATCTGGTTCAGTTTCACCAAATATTAAACAACAGATGGACTAATAAACGAAGRGATTTGCTTTTTAGCTCAGCTCCTGTTTCACTACAACAGACTGGAGTAACTCACTCATTACTGCAGATGAGGGTCTACCTGTAGCTCCATCCTGACATGCAGTCCTCCTGTGTGTTTTACCTGTTTCTCTGCTCCAACACACCTGGTTTTAATAAGTGGTTGATCACCAAGCATCTACAGAACATGGAGTTCATTCAGTGAGTGAACACATGGAGCAGGATTTCCCACCTGAGCATGACACAGATACCTGAGGCATAGGCCCACCTCTAATCCAGAGGGGTTTGTATTTCACCTCTTTCTGATTGAGGACTATGATGKAAGATATGAGCTGCTTTGCTGCTGGCTGTGAACTCCTCCACAGAACTCTGAGGGTCATGGTTTAAACATGAATCGAATCACATCATCTGCAAGAAAGCAGAAACAAGACTCTGAGGTTCCCAAACCAAAGCCCCTCCTCTTTGTGAGGATTTAAATAAAAACCTGCTGTTTTTATTGGAGAAACTGAAGCTGAATAAAACGTGTTGCTGCTGTAGGTTTGTTCCTGTCCATTTTGAAGGTTCAGCTTCAAAGATGAAGACCCATGAGTTTGTTTCTGTGAACCTCCTCTCTGCCATTACCAGTTTTTTACGACGAGCATCGATTGCGAAGCCCCGGTGCTTCCCGTGTGTTTACCGGAACAGTTTCAGAAGACGGTTTACAGCTTACATTATCTGCASTCTGTTACCCGTAATTACTTATCTTCTGCTGCGGGCTTCATATTCGGGCCGGGACTGTAAAGATCTGAGACGATGTAAACTTGAGGCRGACGGTGAAATTGCTCAGGAGCCGGAGTATTGATTTCATTTAGCTCCACCGGTGCCGAGACTTGTAAACAGGTGCGGTTCTGTAATGGAGTTACAACACGCCGTGCTGGTAAYGCAGCAGAAGAGTAATGCGAGGAGACGTATCAAGGTCACCGTCTCCCTGAGCGGCGTTGTGCAGCGGGCCCCGCCCACAGACCGGCTGCAGGTGTGAATGAGCGGGAAACCGGAGGAAATGTGCACAGCTTGAAGATTGGTCCCTGATGATTTACATTATAGGTGTGTTTTTTACATCAATACATCAGTGTCAGGGTAATTATAAACACTTGCTGTAATTATCAGCAGCAAATGGGAACACAGAGATGTCTGTGGTGATCTGTCTGCATCTGACTGAGCTGGTTCTGAACTCATTTAGTGCACAACGTTAAGCTTTTAACATTTAATTTAATTCCACACAGAAAAACTGAAAATATTAATACAAAAATAATGCAAACTCTGCAAAAACACCAAGTCAGGGTTTCAACACTGTTTGGTTTTAACTTCATTATCAATGAAAGYAGCATTCCTTGACGGACTGCATATGACCTGCTGCCTTGTGTGATCTGTTAGTGTTCAGAGTATGTGTTAGGCATGACCCTCAGCTACTACCACTCCAAGTTTTAGCAAATTATCTATAAAAATAACAGAGTTACAGTCATTTTTGTTTGTTAATGTTGATAAACTCRGTGGCCATTTTGCATTTGGACTAAATTTAAAAGTTGCAATAATGATGATGATGGTTTTTATTAACTCTTTAAAGAACCTAATGAGATAAATAAGATAAAAACTCACCGGATGAAAAAAAAGGGATGAGGAGTGGAGTTTAGAAAAAAAAATCAAACAATGAGCAGAATTATCAGAAGCAAAAACTTTAATTTAACCTAGAAACAGAAACATCGGTAAAACAAAACAAAAACAAAACAAAAACAGAAAAAGTGAAATATTCACAAAAAACAGATGAAACACAAAAAGACAAGACAAACTAGAGCAGAAATCTTCCAACACAGAAAATTAAACCATGAAGACAAACGTCCAGCGTGAACAGAAAAGGACTAACCTGGTTTTCAGCCTGATTACTCTCTGCGCAGCACCAGCTCCGCTCTGTGCGGTGGGCCTGAAACGATGCATGCTGGGTAGAAATCGTCCTGACTTCCTGTCGTCGCCGTGTCACCTGGAGTTAAAACCTCCCAGGCTGGGGTCAGGATGGGTCAGACGCTCTGCTGCTGGAAACCCACCTCCGTTAGGAACTCAGTGAGGCCTGAAACCTGAAGTCTGCTACACAACCTGCTGCTACACAACCTGCCGCTGCACAACCTGCTGCTACACAACCTGCCGCTACACAACCTGCCGCTACACAACCTGCCGCTTCCTCTTTTAAAGGCCGACACAGCGACAAACAAGCTAAAAACATTTAAAACACTTCGAAAAGAACTGGATTTTCTGCAAAAACATCCAGTGTGGAGATGAAATGTGCAAAATAACTGCAGCAAAACACTGCCTAAAAATTAAAAGTATCTCAAATATTCATGCATGTTTTTATTCTATTATTTATCGTTTTATTTTCTTTGTTTTATTGCAGTTTTACAGATTTCCACTTTCCGTCCCTTCGCTCCTGTTTCTTCTCAGTTTTCCCCCCATAAATAAATAAATCCTGCAGTCAGCTGAAGTCCAGAACATCGGGCCGCGGGCTCAGAACCAGGTACAGTGTTCTCTATAAACCAATATCCATAATTAATATAATATTCCCTGCAGACGGCAGCTGCATGCTTCCTGATCTGCTCTGCATTAATAAGGGAACTCTGAGGCTTTCTGCAGAAAAACTGCAGGAATTTTTAAGCTGTGGTTTTTTACCTGCAGCTGCAGCAGCTATAATGAAATACTTTTAATTAAAACATATTTTGATGTGTTTTCAGGGACTATATCAGCTATTTTTATTAAATTCCTTGTCTACTTTTAACTGTTTATCATGCAAAGGTGAAATTAATCTCTTGAATCCATCCTTTTTTAATTTATTGAAGACATTTGTTACATTTTTTCTTCAACCTTAAAGCCTGGCTGCAAACCTGCTTCTCAGAAAGCAGGAAATAATTCAGAAAATGAGAATTGATGATGCCATCAGGTGGGTTTAATAAATGTGTCAGATTAGTGATTAACACAAAGGGTTCAGTCCTTTAAGAAGCCGTCACGTGTCGTTTCAACGCTCATTTGTATTCTTTAAGATATTTGATGTAACAAAACAAGAGAGGCATAAATGAGATTTATTCTCCGTCTGCAGCTGAAAGATCGAAGCAAATAAGATAAAYGAGCAGATTGGACACATTATGTCCTAATAGCATCATAAGTTCTGACTCTGAGTCGCAGCGTTTCATTAAATGAAAATATGTGCTGCAGAAAGATACAAATTAAACTCTAGAAGTGATTTATTCCTGCTGCTGTCCATTCATTAATATGTGAATATAAGAGTTGTTTTTGAATAAATAAGTTGTTATCTGTGAGAATCCAGGCTTTCTGCTGCAGCGTTCAGCCGTGCAGAGTGCAGAACAGGAAGCAGCAGCTGAGGGGGGTTCAGTCTGCTGAGTCACTGCTGCTCCCTCCACGACCTGCTCAGGTATTTCTGCTCCGGCTCTGCAGGGATGGAGCTGAAAATAAGTGTCAAATATTAGATTTCAGAGCAGCGCTCCTCGGTTTGAGGGAGGATTTGGAGGTTGGTTTAAACGTGTCTCGTTCTCTGGATGAGGAGACTTCTGTCGGCTCGCGCTTTCAGAACAGAAGACTCTAATAATGTCCTGATTTCACAGCAGGAACAAAGATCAGKTTCTGTGTGAGCCCAGAACTTCAGCTGCAGAATCAGGTTTTATTTTGTTAATATGTCTACGTGAGGTGAAGCTTTAATATTAGTTCTTTTTTATTATTCCTTCCTGTTTTCTACATAATAATAAATGTTCCATCAATAAAGTCTGACATCCTGGCAGCTTTTATTTGTTTCAGATAGACGTCTGAAAATGTTTTTTTTTCTTGAATGTCATCAGGGTTTTAAGAGAATCTGTCATTAAGAAAAGTGTGTGTGTGTCCTTCCAGATCACCAGCACCAGTGGGTCCCTGATGGATACTAAATCTCTCCCACACATAGGTGGTCCTAACAGACGCCTGACCGGTTCCAGTCTTCAAGATAAAGGTAAAGGTGCTTTATTTGTCATCAGTGTATGTTTCCACACAATGACAAAATCGTGCTCTGCATTTAACCCATCCACACCCAAGTGGAGCAGCGGGCAGCCATGTGAGGCACCCGGGGAGCAGTKAGGGTTAGGTGTCTTGCTCAAGGACACCACGACATGTGGGTATGGTGGGGAGTCGAACCTAAGACTTTCAGGTCCCAAGCCGGCTGCTCTACCACTACACCACAGCCGCCCAGACAGCAGAGGGGCTCAGCTGGAATCCTCACAACCAAACATTTTCTTAATGGCCAATATTATGTGTTTCTCAGGCATGTATTTAAATACTATACCATAATAAAGTATCTATGTCACCTTCAGCTGTTATTAAAATGTTGTTTTTATGTTTAAATAGAAAATAAACTTGACTTTTAATCATATCTGTTTCTAAACGCCTTGAAATTGGCCATGCCAAATTGACATGTTTTTGATGAGAGTATAGCATTAAAACATGATATAAAACTCAAAAATGTTTATTTTACATGATATAGCCCCTTTAAACTTTCTTGTTAAAAAGATGTTGGGAACTTGACTCTAAGAGGGACAGTTTTCTACGGAGCCTGCGAGGGGACATGGGGGGATTTTTTTCTTTTGAGTTTCCATGCAATACTTTTGCGTTACCTCGAAAAACTTTTGTGTTACCTCACAAAACATTTGTGTTACCTCGCACACAATTGCATTCCCTGTCAATATTGTTTTGYGTTCCAAAGCAAAAGTTTGTTTTGYRTGAACTGAATTAAATCAGACTTTTATTTTGAAATATCCTGTWRCCAAAGCAGGATGTGTCACCACAAGTTCAGGAAATTGACGGTGATATTTTGTGGCTGCATAGAGTTAAAATTAGAGATGCTTGATGTTGACTTTTTGCTGATATTCGATGTGCCGAAATTGTTCAACACTTAATTTCTGATTCCAATATTAACCGATATTACAAAGTGATATTAAGGTGACATCACATATCTCCTGTCAGGGACATTATGGCTGCTTTTTGAAACCCCACTAGATGCATTCCATAGTTAAACACTGTCTGTACAAAAATAAAAACCATTTCACTGAAGTTAGGGGAAAAGTTCCACATTTGTTTTTAACATTTTGTCTCAAACAATAGTTTGGATCATGCTCTCCGAGAGATAATCCAGTTCGATGATGTTATCAATGGTGCACCGGTGAGGAGATCACAAACTTCAATGAACCTGAGAATAATTGAAGAACTAAAGTTATTAAAATCTGTTAAAATGACTATCCTGGCTATTTAATGGCTAACTACCTACACTCACCAGGTTGAAACGAAAATCTCCTCCTGGCTACCTCAAAACAGAAAAGTCAACCTCCCTGTTTTAAAAACTCGGTCTGGAATAAAACGCTCCCAGGACCTACCTCAGCTAAGAGTCATTCAACCGCTGAAAGCAACCAGACCAGCGTCTAACAAATCAGATTTTTTAGAGTGTGGTGGACCAAAAATAACCGTAGCTCTTTTGTTTTTTGTTTTTTTCTCTAAAATGTAATGAAGATATTTGCTCACCATGTTTCTGTCACAGACAGGTTCTTTCCAGCTCCAGTCCCAAAGACACCCACAGCGGCCGCATCTAAGGACAAATCCCAGCGTGGACACGTTCAGTAGAGGGAAAAAACTTTTAAAAAAAACTTCTTCCTCTTGTCCAGCTGAAACGCCGGCCGCAGCGGGTAGCTCCGGTCCTTAGAGCCGCCTTTCAGACAACGCCAATAAACTGTTGTGGCAAGTTTATCAAGAATGCAGAAACACGTTGGAATAAATGCACAGAAAATCTGCGTGTATGGTCGTGAATTATTTCATTCTGAGCAACAACAAACAGAAAACAATCAAGGAAGTCTGTTGGGTTGTGGCCGCTGTCAGCAGACASCAAACCAATGATATAACCTCATGTTAACACCATGTGACAGTTTACAACCAATCACAATCCGACAAATATTACTGTCTAGCCAATGACAGGCTCTCAGCCCAAAGAGTTAACTTATCGAAYAAGAGAGGTCAGTCYGATRCTGGAGTYCTRACGTCTGGAAACAAACAGATTAAGAGCGGAAATAAGTAATCATAAGATATGAGTAATGGACAGTGTCAAGGTGAAACAGATATAAATAATTAGTCCATGACAGTGTTAATTTATTGGCTGTTRTTATCAGAATAAAAACCGACACCGATAAGTAGAGATTTTACATTTTTATGCTAACATCGGACCAATAATATCTGTAGGCCGATATTATCGGACATCCCTAATTAAAATATCTGTATATTAAATATGTTCATGCATGTGTCTGTGAAACATTTAATCCAAAGTTGAATTAAAGTAGCAGCTAACTCCCATATTTATGTGAGAATGTTAATAAACCTGCAGACACAACATTAATAAATTACTTTTTCAAAGGAACGCAAAAAAGTCCCTCGCAGGCCCTGTATGTATTTTGATGATAAAACTGCCAGTTATTTTTTAATCAGAGCTCTTTCTGCTTTAATAAAGGATCATTAGGAGCAAATGTTGCTGATGAAAGCATCCTGAAAACTATAAATCTGTTAAGAAACGAGCTCAGCTCACCTCACACGTGTCGACACAGAGTTGGATGATTTAAAGCTCATCAGAACCAAAGTCAGAACCTTCCTCTCTCCACACATCATGAACTAAYGTGTCGCAGGCGTGACACCCGCAGCCGCTTTATTACCCATGAGCCTCTGCAGCCGCAGTAACAAGTACAGCCCGTCTCCGTCGGCTCCTTCAGTAATCCTTCACTGCTGTGGGACAAATTAGTGTCTGAGCTGCAGCTGAGGCTAACAGCTCCTAATGCAACACTTTCTGTGGCAGACGCTGCTTCCTCCGGGTCGCAGCACAGAAACACTCAGGTTGTCAACATGTTGGCTTTTTTTACATCAGTCAGGAGCAGAAATCAGAAACATCTACAAATACATCCTGGATGTTCATGTTGTTTAGTTATTTGCAAAGAAGAAACCTTGTGTTTTGAGTGAAGATTGGATGAAAGAAGAAGAGAGAAGCAGCTGGTGAACAGAACCAGGAGTCCAACATGATGTTTCTCCTGCAGCAGGTGAGCCAGCACCAATTAGCAGGAATCCCTGCAGTCGTTCACACGCCATCACTCCACGAGAAACACTTTCCTCCTGCTGCTGATCCCACAGCTGACAGGATGTCCACTCAGAAACACAAACCTGAACCAGACAAGACCCGGTTCAATGGGTCGGGTCTCAGCGACAGAATYGAGAAAAACCTGCGAGAACTGAAATGTCAGAGTCTCACTTCGACAGTTTGCTCTTTAAATCTGACTTTTCGCTTCATTTTGGTTCAACAAATGTTATCACTGAGAAAATACAGAGTTTAAACCCAGAATATTCTCTAATTGTTCTGCTTTATAAAAGAATAACATGTTTTTTTCTGCTTTACTTATTAAATAACCTCACAGTGAATGAATAGAAAACCTGATTTAAGTTAAAGATGAAATATTTATAAAAGTTAAAAGTTTTAGGTTCTGGTTTTCCAAAACAAAGAAAAACCCTGAAAAAATAAATATATTTTTTTACTTTTTTATATATTGAAGATAGATTTAACAGTAAAAGAGCTGAATAATAAAAATATTAAAACATTTTTTCTGAGAACAAAGTGCAGCTGAGCACATCTAGATGCTTTATTCATCCATAAAACTGAAACTCTTCCATAAAATTATAATAAATAAAAAAATATACAAAGCTTATAATAAAAACTAAAACAAGCACACAAATAAAAACTGATTTGTTCTTTTCATTCTTCAAAAACATTTCAGGAAATTGTAATTACTTCTTCTGATTAGAACAAATGAAGATGATTAAAAATACATCAAACAAAAAAAATCCAATTAGGAAGCTTTTAGTTCTGATTTAAAGCCAAACAATGAGTTGTTTGTGTGAAAGCAGCTGACTGAGTGACCTGCAGAAACATTTCAGATGAATCATAAAACTGGATCAGAACTTCCTGTTTCCTGCAGTTTAAAGTCTGTTTGCAGCAGCTGCAGCCGTTAAACGAACGTCTGTTTTATTCTAACATGATAATGAATCCAGAGGTGATAAATGCACCGGTGGTCTTCTCGGGGTAATTAAGAAAAAAGGTTTGACCTTCGCTAAAAATCGAAGCTGAGGAGGCCGAGAGCAGCTGCCTCATTTCTCCATCACTGACTTCACTTTAACAATATTAATATATGTTTTATTAGTCCTGGCTGTGCTCTCTGCTCACTTTACACTGGAACTCAGAGGTCTTATCGTTTTATGACAAATTTATTACKTCTGTTAAATCCATGATAACATGAAGGTTATGTTTTATTTTTATTTAAATAAACAGTTTTTTGTTAATAATTACGTTTCTGTTTGATTTAAAGCATGAAAGTAATAAAAACATCGTTTTGTTCTTTGAGGAGCAGTTCTGTGTTGTGTTGCCTCTGCTGAGGAGGAGGAGGATGTGATGAAGGTTGTGGCTCTTCCTCATGTTTTATTTTATTTTATTTATTCATTTCATTGTTTTTTAAAAACAAAATTTATGTACAATAACAAACACAAATAAAATGAAAGGCGACAGAAACAAGAAAAAAATCATATATCTGCGACTTTTTTTTCTCAAAAAAATAAATTTAAACAATAATGATCTACATCTACAGTACATGTGCTCACACACTCCTGATGTTTTTTTTCTCTCTATCAAAAATAATTTTGACTCGTTTTTTAAAAACACTTTCATGAACCAGTCAGTCAGATGTTCAGAAAGTCAGAAAATCAAATAAAAACAGGATTTGATCCGAAGCTGGAGGATGATGCAGTAAATAAACTGTTTTTTTTTTCCTTTCAAAAATGTCTCATTCTTCACAGCTGCTGATGTTTAACATAAAGTTTGATGAGATTTAAGTTTGTTTGATCTGAACACAAACCTGTGACAGAAGAGAAAGAAGCTGGTTGAAATTACTCAGATGTGATAATCATCTCTCCCACAGGGCGAGCAGAAAGATGAAGAGCAGCTAAAACAGCCGAAGAAGCTGCTGAACGTCCAGGAGAAACTCCTGAAACTTTAAAAACCCTCTGATGTCCAGAGGAAGTTCTGTTTGTTACAACTTCATTATTAAAAACACAAGTTGAAGTTTTTGTGACAAACAGACCAAAATATTGACCAACTAATGTCCAAAACTCTTCTTTTATTGTTTATGAATTAAAAAATGAATTCAGCCCTTAGATGTGTTATTTTCACTGTTTTTATTTCTTTTATTATTTGTGGATTTATAGTTTTCAGTTTGTCTCAAACTAAATTTTGTTTTTTTTTTTTGTGAAAAGAGCAGCTGAGTCGTATTGTTCTGGTTTACAGCAGCACTGGAGCTGTTGTTGTTTACGGTGTAAACACACAGTAATACTGAGAAGAGACAACGAGCTGCTGATCCTCACGTTTCTGAAAAACTCAATCCTGAGACAGAAAAAAGCCTCTGCAGAACTTTTAGTGCAGGTTTCTGTTTGGTTTTATATAGATATTTTGCTAACAGAGYRTCAGTTAAACACAACTTTAGACTTTGATTTGTTTATGTGTTTATTTGTATAAAAGCTGAAGTGTAAGAGCTCAGCTCTGTAACAAAACACAYCAGTTATTAATCAGAACTTCTCACTTTGCTCCAATTAACAGTCAATAGAAAGGATTTCAGGTTTTTACATAAGTTTACATAAAAACAGACCTGAAACAGAAGTGCAGAAATTATTTGTCTTTTTTTTCACRAAAAAAARRAAMMAAAAAAAATCTTCAGTCTGTTGTTATGTTCAGGTTCAAATTTAATTAAATGATGTTTAGAGGTTTTATTTTAACAKGAACCCAGAGGTGTGGCTTCATTCAGTTTGAAGCTAAACTTTGGTTTAAAGCATCGTTCTGATRATCTGCAGGTTCTGTTTGGCTTTTTCCTTCAACTCCAAATATTTTGTAGAAAAAAGGCAGAAAAAACATCTGATCTCAAATTGTTTGAAAGCAGTCGACAAAAAAGGGTCTTTTCTTTCCTGGCAAACATCGAAACCCTTTTTACTTTATTGTTTTTTCCTATTTCTGATGCCTTCAACAGCAAAAAAAGAAGAAGAAAAAAGAAAAGTCTGTAAAATCACTGAATCCATTTGGAGAAAAGTGGGTTCCTCGCTGCTGAACTGGAATAAAAACAGCAGGTTTGTGCTGCCTGTCGGTCTGGTGGGCTCACTTTATTTCTCTTTCTAAACAAACCTGAAATGATCTGTTTGAATTAAACAACTTTATTCATTAAAACACTGAAACTGGTTTATTTACAGTTCATTTCTGAGACGTGAAGCAGCTGTTTCTGTCTCAGGTTGTCAGGAAACAGTGATGATTGTGTTTCCAGAGGAGCTATTTTTACCTGGCCCTGCTGTCACAACAGGATCTCTTCACGCTCCGGACCGCAGACGAGTGTCAGGCAGCGGTTATTTACGCTGCACATCTCCASGAAACAAAAAAGGCTTTTGTTAAAAAATATGTCATATTTACAAACATGTCTGGTTTGGATTGTAAGCAAAGTGTCTAAAACTTGGGCGACATGCATTAGGCTTTTATTTTGGAAAGGGATGATTGATGGAGAGTTTGCAGCTCCAGGAGCATTTTCTCCCAGGAAGGGCCACGATTCATCCAAAGGCTGAGGAAGAGGAGAAACTAAAATGTGATGAAGACCACTCTGTGGAGTCAGTCTGCAGAGTTTGTCAAAATAAAAGACTCTCGTCTCGTTCAATAAGTGTCTCTTTACACCCCTGGTCTCCAGTTGAATAAATGTCAAACTGAATGTAATAAATCTGTTTTCTATGCTTATTTTTCTTCTCACTCAGGCTTCAGAAAGATTTACAAAGCTGATGCTTACATTGATTTTGACCTAAACTGTGTTGATTGTTGCTCTGAGTGAAAAATTTACCAGTTAAATTAAAGAAAACACTTTTAGTGTTTCCACATGAGTGAGAGAAGACGCTCGGTCTCAGTGAGACATCGTTCAGTTCGTCACTCATCAGATGTGAAGACAGGAAAAACTCTCCCAGTGACAGCTGATGTTGTCATCATTATTACATTTTGAAGCTGTCACTTGTGCAAGAAACAGAAAGCCTTTTTATTCCTCTTCCTGTCACCGAGAGTCAGCTGGGCTGCGTGAGGACTTTTACTTTTTTATATTTTCTCTGACACCATGGTGGGAACCGCTGATTGTTTGTTTTACCACCTGCAGGCAGACGCCTGGAGAAGATTGCTATCCAACTGTGGTGGAGTGCTGCAGACTGACTGATGGCTCTGAGTGTGTGCGTCACAGTGCGTGTGTGTGTGTGTGTGTGTGTGTGTGCAACAGTGTGTGTGCAGGCTGTACATATTTGCATCATATAGCAGTTGGAGTTTAAGTTGACACAAAAGCGTGTTCAGAGAGCATGAAGCTGTTTGATTTGTGCGGATGTGTAACTGTGTGTAAGTGTGTAACTGTGTGTAAGTGTGTAACTGTGTGTGTGTGCAGGTGTGTTGGCGACAGCAAAGTGGGCGAGGACGAGATGGAAACAGACTTCAAAAACACGAGGCGACAAAAACAATAACCTGAGAGCGTTTGCAGCCGAAGGGCCTGAAATTGAATTTGTGCATCGGGGCCCGCTCGGCTGCCGGGTCGCAGCGGGTCACCTCGGCTCGCCTCTACCTGCAGGAACTGCGGCTGACCCCCACCCCCCCGTCCTCCTCGCCGGCTGACCTCATAATGGCTCAAAACGAAGCCATTAAACCGTCGAGTCCAATTACCGAGGCACTTCATCCGCCACGCTCGGCCATATTCAGSCGCAGCAGACAGTTGGTCTGTGATCTGTTAATTCACAGTGATTCTGCCTCTCTAGGAGCCATCATAAAACTTTAATGTCCCTCTCAAGCCTGCCCCCGCCTCGGTCTAACCGCCATGTAAAATGGAGCGAGAGCCACGGAACGACCCCGAGTGGAGCTATTATCCCGGTCCTGTCAGCCTCCTGGTTTCATCACAGTTTCTTACATCTTTGTCTCAGTTTGTGTCTGCAGTTAGTCTCAGCTCATCGCTCAGGYTGGTGCAGCCTCATTTAATGCCGCTTTACAGGTAACCTGACTGAGCCGAAGCACAGGAATAAATTACTTTTAATTATAACGGGAGCTGCTGCAAAAGTTTACAAAATAAAATGATAAACAGTCATAAAACAGTAGATATAATGTAAAGCWTTTTTGTTATCGCCCCCTGCTGGTGGGGAATGTTATCTTCATGTTTTGAGTTGCGGATAGAAGCAGTAAAACCTGACCTGTGACATGCTTATCCTTCAGATACAAAAAGTCAAAGAAAGCATCTTTATACTTAAGAAAATTGGCATATTACACGTGATTTTACCCATTTTGTCACATAACTGGTCTATTTTCTTTTAAATTTGTCTCAGCCAAAGTGAAACAGGAAGTGACATCAAAGGGGAACTCATTAATAAAATACACTCTCTGGTCTCGGTTTATTAAAACAAAATTATTTAAACTTTAACTCTTACTTGTCTCTCTTTTATAGCAAGTAAAAATAATCTAAAGAAACATCAGATTCTTCTCTACAGTCTGTGTTGTTAGCTTTTGTAAAAACGCTCTGTTTACATGCTGACATTCTCCTTTGACATCACTTCCTGTYTCTTCACATGCAAATATCTCAACAGCCGTTAATCTGAGCCAAGTGCCATTTGGTTTGCAGTTTGTTATCAATGTTATCTTTCAAAAAATGCATTCATGTTTATTACAAAAATTTGACATCATGGCACTTTAAMGTCCACACTGAGCTGCCTTGTTAGTCCAGATGTTTCAGGATATTTTATTCAGTGATAACTCAAACAAACTAGGAGCACCTGACTCATATCACAGCATTTTCCCTCCAATTAGGAGGTGAATATAAAAACGGAGTTGCTCCGGAGGGGGTCTTTAAAAAAACAAGTCTTAAATCTTTTAAGGAAATCAGACAAAGAACTGCTGCAGCACTTGTTCAAAATAAGAGGATTTTCAACATAAAAGCATCTATTTTAGTAAAGGTCAAGAYGAGCACAAAGAGGAGCTCTTTAAGATTTAATCACATCAGAAATTTAACCAGKGAATTTGTGCCTCAGATTATGTTTTTTCCCTTTTTGTTTGATAAAAATAGGTTTTTGATGGATGATGACGCAGGATTTCTCTAAGAGGACAGAAAAATGCTTAGAGAATAACTCTTTAAACATGCTGCTAAGAAAACTACAGTAAAGGAGTGCTCTGATTGTAGAAAAATCCTTATTTCTGATGTTTTTATTGATAATTTTAATCTAAAATGAAGCTTATCACAGCAAAAATGCCAGTGTTAATTTAACACCCACCGTGTTAATTTCAACACCAACAAAGTGTCTATGTGTGTCCACACT
>NW_013952481.1:1323360-1324719 GCF_001266775.1 Austrofundulus limnaeus
TCATTAGCACCTCTAGTAATATATTTACTGAGAAAAATGGTGACGTGTTCAATACTTATTTTACCCGCTGTATATTAATATCTGGATGAACAGAGGTATATTAATATCTGGATGAACAGAGGTGTATTAATATCTGCATGCTTTTCTGAGTTGAGTTGAAGAAGAGTGGCTGATGTCGTGCACACTAAGTGCACGTTGTCCCTGCAGACTGCTTTGTTTCAGTCTGCAGCTCYGGCACTTCACTGCAGAATTCCTGCACCGACATGTAATTGCCACTGAGACTCGTGCGTCTCTCAGGTTTCAGCTGCACCTCGACAGAGCAGCCGGGTCAGGTCGGGTCAGGCCAGGGGGGAACTGGATACCCACCTCTCCGTCACGTTTTTCATTTTGATTCATCTGAACTCATTTCTCTGCTCGTCAACAGAATTTCCTCCAAAAGCAGAATCCTGTGGGCTGATGTGAACATCGCCGCCTGCTGAGGGGGGACGTGGCCTTTTAATAAATCATTATTTTCAGCGTGTTTAGCCGTGGGTTTCTTTGTCTTGTTAATTTGCTGATGTCCTCCTCTTTGTGCTGGAGAGGCACGTTTCTGCCTCGCAGGAGAAGACACTTTGTAAATCAGAGTGTGCAGCCGGAGTCTCCCGGGAAATGTTGTGAGAATCAGTTAATATCTGAAGGATCTGCAGAGGCTGAGGCTTCCTGATACAAACGTCTGTCTCAGACACTTATTAGATATTCTGCTTTTATTTGAGAACATTAAAAAAGACAAAAAGGATGAGATAAAAGGATGGGTATCTGGACWAGAATAAACTCTTTCAGTCTGAACATTTGATTTAATTTGACATCATGTTTGGTTTAATCATTGAGAATCTTTAATGATGAGCGTCATATCTGATGCTTTGGTTTATTAGCAAAATGTCAGAAAACCATCTTAAACTTTCTGATCCCAGAATTTAAAGGTCAAATGAAGGAAATCCAACAAAAATGTTTATTTTGCATATTTTGCATTCATACAATGTTTTTTTTAAATCGTGCTTTAAATTATTCACAACTGTAATTAAAAAAAATATTTAAAAATTATGATTTTCCACCTGCAGCTACAGAGCAGAGCCCAAAATCATAATTTTAGTTGTTGCATAGACTTAAATATAAAGATCACTAGACTGAGCCCCGCCCATCCTGTCCACTGGTAGTGTCTGTGACATCATGGAGGAGCAGAAACAGACCAAACAGGACAACAGCTCACAGCAAACATAGAAACTAATAGATAAACAGCAGCTATTTATAATATTATTTTACACTCTGTAGGTCTAAATATTAATCAGATATTTATAATATTATTTTACACTCTGTAGGTCT
>NW_013952481.1:1326185-1329590 GCF_001266775.1 Austrofundulus limnaeus
GCTTTAACTCCTTGAACAACAGTTAATTTCTCCAGTAAATTAACCTTTATCATTCTCTTAAACATATAAACTGATCTGACATTTTAATGACATCTTCCAGATTATTCCATAATTTAATTCCTTGTTCCTTTAAACTGGTTCTAACTTTAGGTTTAACAAACATCTTTATCCCCTTGAGATTATAGCAACTCTCTCTTTTAACAAAGTGTAACTGAATGTTTGAAGGTAATGTGTTTTTATGAGCCCTATACATGACTGATAAAATACCATAATCAACAAAATCATAGAATTTTAATATCTTTAACTGATGGAACAATGAGTTTGATGGGTGATAATAATGCTTTCTGGTGATAATTCTTACAGCTCCATTCTGTAAAACAAAAATTGGGTTTGTTATTGTTTTGCACAATTTTCCCCAAACATCAATACAGTAGATCAAGTGTGGATCAGTTATTGTATTATATGATATAAACAGATTTTTATCATTAAATAAATCCTTTACTTTGTACAATACTACAATGGACTTGGCTATTTTTGTCCTTAAATGATTTATATGAGGTCTCCATTTCCATTTCCTTTTCATCTATGATAACACCCAGAAACTTCACCACTGACTCTGCAAATCTCAACACCTTCGACTCTAAATGGAACACCAACAGTTTCAATTACTAAATATCATATAATTAGTCTTATCTAAATTTAATGATAATTTACACTTCAATAGTGTTAAAATATAGTGTTAAAAGTAACACCAGTGTATTATTATTAACAAAGGAAATTGTAGTGTTACTACAATGTTGTAGTGTTACTAACACTACGCAGTAGTTAGTAGAAAAGTATAATGGAGTCACTCTTCACACACCAGGACATACCTCTCACTCATGGAGTCGATTTTTGGCCAATAACATAAACTCAGTGGTGGACAAAGTACTCAATTCTAGTACTTGAGTAAAAGTACTGATACTCANGTTAGCTTCTCCAGCCGATCACATGGTCAGGTGGGTTTTGCGCACTCCAGCTGCTCTATAGAACCTCCTTGAGTCGTGATGCCACAGACGCTAAAAAATCTTACTTCTAAATGTCAAAAATCAAAGTCTTGTGACTTTTGAGTCTTTAAATGGTCTGAGCAGAGTTTGCTTGTTGGTTTCCAGTTATCTTTCCTCCACATCACATCAGCACAAATTTTCTGCCCTCATGGATCTTAAGAAAATGTTAAAAGCTGGCAGCTGACCCTGAACCATTTGTGAAACCAAACGTCACACAATATTCTATTTTAAGTCCACAAAATTATGTAAAACTTTAAAATCAAAAGCTGCTTCTACAGGTTATCCTTCTGAGGAGCAGTAGTAACAACTGTGATGTCACACAAGCTCCGCCTCATGCAGGAGCTCTGAATGGAAATTCAAACTCTGATTTTCATGCAGTTTGTAGAAAATATTTAGACATTGTATGGATACTGCATATAACATATACTCTCAAATTCTACAGTTATTTGACAAACTGAAGTAGCCTTCATTTGACCTTTAAATTGCTTTTTAGAATTTACAAGATTGTTTTTGTTGTTTGGTTGATCTTTGTCCAATAAACAAATTTTTCCACATCTGTTGCTCTTTAAAAAGGTATTATTTTGTGTGTTTTTGTCCTCTTCTTCTGTTTTTATTAGAAGACTATTATAAAATATGTGTCCTCAAACAAAGGAAGCAGGAGAGAAAAAAGCCCAGAGTCCATGAAAGAAAAATGATCCTGCCATCATCCATGTTTTCTGCTCACCAGTTTGTTTCGCTCTGTTTCTCAGAACCCAACAAACTGTTGATTAGACCGCCCTGAATGTTGTGATTTGTTTCGATGTCGCGGCCTAATGATAGCTTTTTGGGGTTTCACGGAAACGGCTTCCAAATGTAAAATTCCACATTCTGAATCAATTTCAGAGCCGACGGATGAAGAAACAAGAGAGAAATAGTCTCCACCTGAGCATGAAACAGCTTTTAAATCGACTGATTCCATCCGAGGAGCAGAAAACTGCACATTAAAAAGCCGTAACTGCTAAAACCTTCTTCCAATCAARTACAAACACCCTCGAATTAAACAGAGCGTCACTTTCAAGGATRCAAAAAGGCTGAATGTTGATTTGCATCAAGATGAACCTCCACTTAGAGTCAGGTGAAGAGCTGCAGCCAATCAGCTGCTGCTTTATTTGATTATTTTAGAATCTGGCTGTCATCTCATCCTAACCAGCAGCTCTGCTGTCACTAATGTGAATTTAATTATTTCTAGTGACATTTTCTGAATTTTTGTTGCTTCTCTGAAAGCTTCAACTTTTGCAGCTCGTTAATTAGTTTGGAGTCTCAAAATTCAAACGAGGCGGACCGCAGCTGTCAGTCAAAGACAGGACTACTTTTTAAAACCATGTAGGAAATTATATTCTACCTTTCTCAGCCTGTCGCTCCACGAGGTGAAACTCATTTTAAAGGCTGGAAGTTGTGGAGTTTTTCAGAGTAAAAGCATTAAATGTTTTTTATGAGAAAACCTGATGACTCCTCGACTCTGCTCTGTGGGTTTTTGTGAGGTCTCCTTCACATTAAGAGTCTCACATCTGCTTCTATTTAAGCAACATAAACTCTCTGTGCTCAGAAAATGACACTTTGTGGTTTTTGGTTAAATGTTTGTCAGCTGATTGTGTCGTGTGCCTCCATCCGTCCCCCAAACATTAACCRAAGGAAAAACAGCCATCTGAGCAGTAACACTCATGAGGAGCTGGAGGSTTCTCTGTTTATGAAAATATAAATGTTTGTTGCTTTAAATGTTGATCTGTCAGAAAGCTGGAGGTTTACTGGAACCATGAAGTCCCTGCAATGAGTTGAAACTACAGAAAAACCTTAGTTTACTAAGAAAAATACAAGAAAATGGCTTTTAAAATGCATCAAAAGATTCTATTACTGTCTCATTTTTGTCTCATTGTTGCTTGTTTTCCTTAAATGTGTAAAATAACTCGTCAAAATATGTGACATTTGTTGCAAAAACTGTCTAATATTTCAGATTGATTTGAATTTATTAAATTTCATTTGACCCCTTAACCCCTGAAATTCCTTAAAAACCTTTTGACATCTTTTATTTTGTGTAAGGGTGCCAAACTAAAAGTAAGAACAGGAGGAAGTCGTCAGACACCCTAGTTTTCAAAACAAAAGCCCCCCATTGGCGTCTGAAAACGTTTAACCCCTTAACAGTCACCCATAAAATTCCTTAAAAGTCTTTTTGTTTATTTATTTATTTGTTTATTTATTTGTTTTTATAAGGGTGTCAACTAAAGGTAGGAACCAGAGGAGTCATCTGACACCCTAGTTTTCAAAATAATAGTCCCCAGTACCATCTGAAAACATTTAACCCCGTAAGTTATCCATAAAATCC
>NW_013952481.1:1331737-1334027 GCF_001266775.1 Austrofundulus limnaeus
AACCAGGGGCGGCCAAATTTTTTCCCCAGAGGGCCAAAATGAAAATCTACCTGGGGCCAAATGCAGAAATATAATACTTTAATAAATACAAGTATTTTAAAGTAAAGTCCTTTATTTTTAACAATTAAGCCAGTGTGGTGGCCTGCTTTTGTTTTAGTCTGCACCTGGAGAAAGTCTGCCATACATGCAGTTTCCTGACGTTTCATGAATCTRATCTAAATATCTCTTGTTGTTAGGACAGCAGGTTACAACTGGTGCTGAGCCAAATCAAATGGCTTGGCGGGCCAAACTTGGCCCGCGAGCCACACTTTGGGCTTATCTAATCTAAACTGATGATTCTAATAAAATAAAAATAAACTTTAGACTTGATTTAATCTCATTTATTGTAAGATGAATGAGCCAATGAGGAGTGATGAAGGTCCGCTGCAGGACCACCAGGTCATGAACGTCCAGCTTATTTTACAGAAATCTGAATGTTTTGAAGACAAACCAGAAGGATGGAGGCTTCAGTTTTAAAAAAATGTACCAAAACTAAAGGTTTGGACGGAAGATTAAAAGAATAAAGTTATCTTAAAATAAATAATTTATCATCAGGTTTAATGAAAACAAGAATGATGATTTGTGTTTTCTGTATTTTGTGTCCAGATGGGTAAAAACAAGAAATAACTTCTGTTCTTCTGTGAAAATCTTGCTCATTGTTTTGTGAAGTCTCTGAGGCAGCTGGACGGTTTTCTGGTCATTCGGGGTCTTCTGGGGCAAACAGACCATCTGCTGGATTACAGGCTTACATTGTGTGAAAAAGGACAAATAGTGTGTTTTGTTGTAAAAAGAAAAAAACAACAACCTGTGGAGTCAAACTGTTGGCACCGAAGAGAGAAATTCAAATTGTTCATTTCTTTTCTTTTACCTCAGCTTCTTCTAATATTTGAATTATTTAGTATCGTGCAAACAAAAYGAGCTGCTTCAATCTTTTAATTTGTGTTGAACAAAATGTTGAGTGAAAGAAATAAAGATAAAATCAAAAAGAAAGTAAAGATGAGGAAAAACAGCTCGGATAYTTGGTGATGTGGTTTATAGAAAAGCAGGGAAAAACGGAGCAAAGGAAGAAAGAAATGTAAGAAAGAGGAGAGAAAGGACGCGGTGAAGGATAAACACAAAGGAGAAGAAAAAGGAGGAGAAAATGAGACGAGATAAGGCGAAAAGCAAACAGATAGAGAGGAAATGAAACGAGGAGGCGCAAAAGAGAGGAGTGAGGGAGCATAAAGAGGAGAAGAAAGCAGGGAGGGGAGGAAAGGTGAAAGGAAAGGACGCAAGAAATTTAGACAGTGAGGGATGAAAGGCGAGGAGAGAGGAGAAAGAGGAGGAGAGGGAGCAAAAAAGAGAAGAGGAGAGGAGAGAGGGAGCAGAAAGAGTGAGAGAAGAGAAGAGAAGAGAAGAGAAGAGAAGAGAAGAGAAGAGAAGAGAAGAGAAGAGAAGAGAAGAGGACAAAGAACACAAAGAGATGAAAGAAAATGTGAGAGGCTGTTGGGACAAATCGACATCTGCTCCTGAGAATCTATTATGGCTAAGACACACACACACACACACACACACACACACACACACACACACACACACACACACACAAAACTATGTCAGATAGCCTATATGCCACAGACATCCGGTCCAGCACCTGATGCCACTCCCAACACTTCTGGTTCACAGTCAACACAGGGTTAGCGAAAGATTTTTTCACCCAACGACTCTTAATGATCTCCACAGTACACAATTATCATATTACATGTACCAACATTAACACAGGACACGTACAGGTCCAGACAAGTGGAAAAAATCACTCCAAAGTGGATTAAAGACATAAAAACAAAGGAAAGACGTTTGTGTTTATGGTTCCAGAATTTAGCCTTTTTCACTATTCTGTGGCTGCTTGTTGAGTGAATTTTTCACGTAGAGCTGTGACTTTTATATTGTTGGAAAGAGCAGAGTCTGGGCTTTAAATTGATGGGATACTTGTATGGTTTGGATCGTTTTCCCTGACGTTATGAACTGAAAACATAATGATTATCAGGAGGAGGTTCTGCTGCTCTCAGGGGAGGGAGGGGCTCGTCGCTCGAGATTTGTTTACGCTGTAATATACACTCTAACAAGTTTTTACTTTTGCATAAAACTCATGACAAAGTCGCATAAAAACATTTCATATAACACAAACGCACACACACACACACCTACCTTTGTACCGGCTGCTGTGTTAGCTTCCTGCTAGCTGTGAGGAGGTCTTTCCTCTCTCGTCTTG
>NW_013952481.1:1334461-1336453 GCF_001266775.1 Austrofundulus limnaeus
CCCCTCGGCTCTGAGGAGCCACCCTGACAGGAATAATGAACAGGGGTTTTATTCTGACTGTAATGTTGCAGGGAGTGGCCCCCAGCACCAGCTCCTGCAGGTTGATGCGGCTCAGCACTGCCCCCTGCTGGACCGGAACTGAACAGAACCTGACAGCAATCATTACAGATTTTATTTTTTACCTGCTCTTCTAAAGAAAATATGACAGGTTTCCCTTCTGCTTCTGATTATAACGTTTCAACAACAACAMGAGAGAGAGGAAAGTTTTGGCTCCTCAGTCTCAGTTTGAAAAGTGAGCAAAAGTTGGGTCATAAAAATCTATGTTTAACTAATAAAATGACAAATAAAATCAGTGCACAACCTCCAGAGGTTTAAAATCTTTCCTGTAACCTTCAGTTGTTTTTCAGCTTCTGGGATTTTTCTTTCAGAGGAAATCAATAAGAGACGGTGAGATTTCTGTGGATTCGATACAGATCAGATCAGATCCGAAAGCGCTGAGATTTATTATGAAAACTTTTTTTTTTTTTACGTGAAGATCATTACAGGTTTACAAAAAAGAATAAAAAAATACAAATTCAATAATTTGGTGCATCTGAATCYTTTTTCAGCACCACAGATTTGAAGATGATGAATCATCAGGATGTGTTGCTTCATTAAATTTCATTAAATGTCACGTGCAGCATGTTTATTCTGAGGTTTACCCATAATCCTTTGCACACAGAGTTCAGCAGACTTTCCTGAACAACWGAAAACCTCAGAAACTCTTTTATTTTCTGTTATTATCTGTGACCTCTCTGCTCAACAACATAACCAAACAGATTTTTATTTTTCCTTGGTTGAAAAACTCTGCATGAAGACATTTTTGTTGTGTTTAACCTGCTTTTACACAAACATGTTATTTTAGCTCATATTGTGTGTTTTTTCTCCACGTTGTGCACCTGAGTTTGAAATGAGCCTCATGTTTGTGTCAGTAAACGCGTCATCAGGAGAATAAAGGTGGAGCTCATGGTTTCCCCCCCTAAAAGAAAAAGACTCAGAGAGAGATAAAGGSTTGTGCTGCCATGGAAACAGCTCAGACAATAGTAATTGTCTCGTACATCTTTGCAGGTCAGGGCAGCGGGTGTAACAGCTCCATAATCCACCACACCAGTCTGCCGCKTGGTTTTAACACTGCAGCTGAAACTGACGTGTTTTTACTTTCATCAGCCGCCTGACTTCAACCCAAACATGTCGCAGATCAAGCTGACATGTTTTCCATGTCTGAGCTCAAAGGCTGCTTTCAGAACCACAATCAGGCTGTCACGTCTCAAACTGTCGCTTGTTTCTGCTGCGAGAAACAAACCCGGAGCCAAAAACTCCTGACTTTTACTGAGTCACAGCTGGGTTCAACTGCAGAGGGTCAAAGGTCAGACTGAGACCTGGAAACAGGAAGTCGTTCTTCCAGCTGCTGCCGTCTGCAGGAGTCAGAACTCGACCTGGAGTCACAAACTGTAAACTTTGGATTCTGTCTCATAAAGCARTGCATCATGGGATCGAGTTTGGAACAAAATGAGTTTTATTTCTACCAGAACCAGAGTTATACTAAGTACAAATACTTTGTTACTGTTCTTAAGCAGAAATTTTGGTTATCTGTACTTTACTTGAGTAATTATTTTTCAGCCTACTTTTTACTTCTATTCCTTACATTTTTACACAATCTGTACTTTCTACTCCTTAATTTTTTTAAGAAAAGGCAAGAAGTAGAAAGTTGTTTCTCCTATTTTATTTCGGTTTGTTAAAAAAAATACTATCCTGAAAAATTGTGGTTCCTGGATAGAGTGAATTTAATTGTGGTTGGATGAGAAGTATAAATATTAGGGGTGCAACAAAACATGTACCCGTAACGAACCGTATCAAACAGTGTTTTAGGTTCAATACACACTTATATGGAACAATACAGGTTTTTAACATTTATTTTATTAGCTTGTCTTCTGAAGATGCTCTGTGTTGAAG
>NW_013952481.1:1338612-1355253 GCF_001266775.1 Austrofundulus limnaeus
CTTTTAGACTTTTAGTCAAGTAATATTCTTAGAGGAGACTTGAACTTTTACCAAAGTAATTTTATGATAAGATACTTGTACTTTACTCAAGTAAGGCTTTCAGGTACTTGCAGCACTGACATAAGTACACTGATAGTCTAAACATCCTGCTGAGCTCCAACAGGAACTTCTGTTCAATTTTTGGGAAAAAACGAGGAAATCTCTCTGTTGTCTTTCATTTCATTTTGTTTGTGATTTGTATCTTTTTTATTGTATATAGAATTTACTTTGTTTTTAAAGAAATGAATAAAATCTTTGAAATAGAAACAAAAAATTGAACTGCTTCCTTTCCAGAGGGTCAAAGTTATCTGTAATTTCTGATTTCTAAGTATCTTTTTGTCTGATCTGTTGCATATAAATCAGTTGTTTCCTTCAGCAGGAGTTACAAAGTTCAACACAACTTGTGATAAAAACAAGAAGCAACTTGAATTAAAACCTCATCAGGAAACCTCGTGGATCTGTTAATCGTTAAACTCTGGCTCGTCTGCTCTGACCTCTACAGTCGCAATGACCCCAAATTAAAATAAAACTGTYCTCGTCACACAAACAGAAACAAGTCCAAACCAGGAAACAGCAGCTAAAACTAAAGTTTCAACAACAAAAACAACAGAATKATTSGATTAACTTCAGTCCAGTTTCTCATCTGACCCACATTCATCAGGTTTTACAGCTCAGTAAACTTTGTGATACTAAGATATTTTTCACTTTCACTTCAGGTGTTAATGTGTGTTAATGTGTGTTAATGTGTGCATTAATGTTTGTGTGCCTCTGAGCAGCAGTTCTGTTTGTTTCTGCAGAAAAACCCTGTTTCCACAAACAGCATCCTTGCAGCTTGTCTCTGATAAAACCCTGTAGTTCTGCAGGGTTTGAGATGTTTCTTTTTATTAAACATGTTGGATGTCACGCTGCTGTACTTTCTGGATGTAAATAATTAAACCTCAGTATCTGTGTGTGAGCCCGCGGTGCTCGTGTTCGCCTCTAATTCTGGGAATAAATGGAGCTTCATGCATGAAGACCTCAGATTATCTGAAGCGAAGTGAAACAGGAGATAATGTGTCTCAGATAGCAGACGCCTCTGATTGTTTCAGAGAGGAGAATAATAAGCAGATCCATCACGACTCTGCCTGCAGTTAATCGTTTTAATCTAAAACAAACGACGAGAGCAAAACAAAGAGTTTGATCAGACTTTTGATCCAACTCCCTGGCTCTAAAAAGGAGATTTTTGTTTGTAAAAAAAGAGGAAAACAGAACGTTGGAAGAAATAAAGAGATAAATTTCTTTGATTCTTGACAGTTTATTCTGTAAAACAAAAAAATGAACAAATAATGATAATTAAAGTAAAAATCAAAGCAATCATTTTGAATAGATGCTCATTAACGAGACTTTCACCCCACAAACATAAAMCAGAACCAAACCCTGAACACAAGGAGACGACCGGAGGAGAAATGATCAAAACACAAACCTGAACCTGAAACATCAGACCACAGATTTGTGTCTGAATCCAACAACAGAACAAAAACTGGATTTCCATAAAATATTATTTAAACTGTCAGACATGAGAGGAACAAAAACAGCTGACATGACGACACGTTTATCAGCCGAAAAACACATAAAGACCGTTAAAATAACTTCAAAATAAAAGAAAATTAAAAACTGAAAATCTAAAGAAAATCAGTTTCTGCTTTTTAATTTGGATTTAACAAAATATTGTTTCAAAAACAAACTAATAAAACAGGTTTAAACAAAAAGTATGACACCTGTCAACACTGAGACTTCTGCACCTGTCCACAGGTGTTCAGGTCTGGTCTCAGGTATTTGTCCCAGTCCTCGAGGACAAACTGCTCCAAGTGTCTCAGATGTTCTACAGGTTACAGGCCAGGGCTCAGTGGCCACTTTAGAACAGTCCAATGTTTGGTTCTGATCCATTCTTGTGTTTTGGTTTTTTATCCTCTTGGAGGACCCATCTGACACACAGACTAAGATGTCTGGCACTGAGCCACAAACACGGCTCACAGGGGCGGAGCTAGACTTTTTTTTACAAGGGGGCCACAAAGAAAAGCGTTCTGAAAGCTAACTGTAAATTATTTTAATTCAGCTGGTTTAAATATTGACCTGAAATTTTGTTACTATTTAATTCAGCTACTAAGATAGGTGAATGCTAGCCACAATATTTTATGCAGCCATTTTTAGACACACAAAGCTGAAGATTAGTGTAGAAGTAGCCAAACACAATCTATCAAATCCTAAATGTTAATCAAAAATTAAAGATGGCCGTCACAGCTAATTTCAAAAGGCTTTAATCAGTCATTTTAAGACTCTGAGATTAAATTTGTTGTGGAGTAGCTAAAAATATCACATGCTGGTTGCTGATGCTAATTCCAGATTAGGCTAACCGCTAATGCCAAATAGCTATAATTCAGACATTTTTACCTAAACCTGTAGCTGTAAAWATAAATTGTAGGGCTACAGTGGTATCAGAGAACAAATCTAAATGCAAATACAAAATCCAATATTCCCACCCACTTACCAGTCATTTGGTGGTGGCCAATCAAGTGCTAGGGGTGGCATTTGCTACACAGGCCACCCCGCTGGCTCCGCCCCAGAGGGCCTTGATAGTCTTGAGACTTCATGCAACCCTGTACAGATTCTAGACTTCCACATTATATATACTGTATATATATATATATATATATATATAAAGTGAAGCAGCAGGTTTCTTCAGGTCCGGTAAATGTCAAATATTAGTTTCTCTTAATAATGCTTTAAAGGCAAAGTTCTCCTTACTAAATCTCACTTTTTTCACTGAACAGGTGTAAAAACAAACCCTAAAGTTCTGTTGGTTGAATTAAAACAATTCAGCCTCGATCGTGGAATCATCATGGAATCACTGAGTGAAAAATCAAGATGCAATTTAAAAATAAATGTTGGGTTTTGTTCAAACGTCTGAGAGATTTTAAGATTTTAACTAGATTCAGTGTATCTGCCAAACCATAATCAGTCTGAACACCTGCAGGATTTGATTTCATTTAAATGTTTCTCAGAAGAACTCGGGGGTCTCGCAGGTTGTGTGTTTGTGGTTCCTGCTCTCCTCCTCRACTTCTCAGCAATTAAAAAGTGACGCTCTCAGCGATCCGGCTCCTCGTTTTTACACGTCTACTGCTCCCTTCAGGGGTGAAAAAAGCTTATTTGGAAGAAGAAGCGTGTGGTTGTCAGATTCTCAGCTGTGTGACGGCCAAATAAAACCACAACGTGAAGAAAAGATGTTTAAATATCTTTATATGTCAAATCCAGACAAAAGATATGAAACAGCACAGATCCTGGAGCGAAGCTGCAGAACAGAAGCTTTCAAATCATCAAATCATTTATAAAATCTGCTTAACTCATTGTGTTAATAACTGATTTATAACAGAATTAATTTAAACTGAAGCCTCTGAGCTGCTGATGCTGCCTCCATCCAGAGAAACTGATGAGAAAACAGTTATTTATAGGATTTTCTGCCTGTTTTTTAAAGTATTAATAACAGCTGCTTACTTTCTATTAAAGCTGAGGCAGTGATGTCATGAAACTGATTCGATCTGATAAACACACAAAATATATATATTCTATTTTTTTCTTTTAAATTATTGCCCTAAAGTTTCTTTTTTTACATTTTCCAACCTCTTTTAGAAAAATAGCAGGTAAATTCTCTGAAAAGCTGAAAAATTAGGTTGTATTTTTTTAAGTTATCACCCATAGACTTTTTTTTTAAGATAAGAACTCTATTAAATGCTTCAACAAAGAGCTGCTTAAACGAATTAAAGGATTCCAAACAACTGTTTTCCTCCCGAACAGCTCAGGAGAGAAACTTGGAACGAAGAGTCAAATTTTAAAAAATGTGCTTCGGAGCAGATTGTGTCTACATTCATGTGCAGCCAGAAGTACAGATTCAGTAGTGTGAGGAGTCTCTTAAAGGTGGGAACAGACCTGAAGACAGGATTTTAAAACCAATGTTTGACCAAATGTAGAAATATT
Organism: Austrofundulus limnaeus; assembly: GCF_001266775.1. Taxonomy (NCBI): domain Eukaryota; kingdom Metazoa; phylum Chordata; class Actinopteri; order Cyprinodontiformes; family Rivulidae; genus Austrofundulus; species Austrofundulus limnaeus. The sequence continues at coordinate 1,342,663 of NW_013952481.1, forward strand.
CCAATCAGGATGATAATCTGTGGAACGAGTCGGCTGCAGCTGCACGGTTTGATGCTGCAGCTGCACAAGTGCTTCCAAACGTCTGATTGTGATCCTGAGAGCACCGCAGTCTGCTGCAGACACATTTCTCTGACTTTATTTTCCAGAAACAGACGAACCGCTCGGAAGGAAGTTTATTCTGTTTGGAAACATTTGGAAAAGTGTTTTTCTTTTAAGATTTCATCAGGTTTTCCTGGTCCTGATCTGAGCTTTAATGAAATGTCTCCAACTGGATTTCATTAGTTTGACTCTGAGAGGGACTGAGGTTCATAAAACAGCTGAGAGCTTTCTGTCCTTCAGCTGTGAGTCATCATTCTGTGCTTCCACTTCCACCAGTTTTTCAGTTTACGACTCAAACAGGAGTCCTGGTCTTTCAGTCGGACCCCTCAGCGGCAGCCGCAGTGGAAGTCGGCGTTGGGGTCCTTCAGGAGCTTCTTCCGGTCCACRTGCAGGCAGTCTATGTGGTACCAGGAGTCGCACACGTCACACTGGATCCACTGCACCGTGTCCTGCTGGGGCAGCCGGCAGCGGGGGGCCGCGCACGGCTCCATCCCCCCGACGGCCACAACCTCCTCCTCGTCCTCGTCCTCGGAGGACGAGGAGGAGGAGCCGGAGGACGAGGAGGCCGAGGAAGTGGAGGAGGAAGAGGACGAGGACGGAGGGGGCAGGGGAGGGAGGGGGTGCTTCCGGGGGCGACCTCGTCGTTTCCTTTCAGGAGGAAAAACAACAGAAAGAGAAAGAAACAATGTGAGATTTATTAAAAATAAACACAGGAAATAAAAACTAAGAGCTCACTTTTGTTCTTTAACTGGAAATAAGATCTAAACCTGTTTTTATTTGTTGTTTTTAAACACAACACTGTTTTTAAAACTGTTTTCATCCACACAGAAACATTGCAGTAACTATGTCGACCTGTAGGTGGCGCCTTGGTGCCACTTAAATACATATATTTACCTTAAAATTATACTTTAGCCTAATCAATCAACCATTTAGAAACAGTAAAATTAAACTAATAAAGTCTACAGATGTGTCTCTGTTAGGTAAAATAATTAAAACAACTTTTTACGTCTAATTTTATATAATAACATTATTTATTGTTGTATGTTTTTAGTAAAACATGAACGTTTTGACTCATTTTCTACAGCAGAACAAAACATTTCTAAACATCTTACGCTGTCTGTTGATGAAATCTGTTGAACTGGACCCGTCCTCTGTCGTCCGTCCGGACCCTCGCCGTGGGCGACGCCAGGCTGTAGTTCTCTCCTCCCACCACCAGGGGGGAGAAGACAGGCGAGCTGTTGGCCCTCCGCCTGCCCCTCAGCGCCGTGGGAGAAACGCAGGCAGGCTTCTGCTGGCGGAAGGCGGCGATGTTGCCGTGCAGCACGGTTTTGACCCGGTGCAGGGTCTCCGCCTCCTGCTTGTGAGGGGCCGCGCCAGCGAAGGAGGCCTGGAGCAGCTGCTGGCTCAGGCGGCTGTTGGTCATGGCGCCGTGGAAGCTGCCGATGGTGCGGATCCCCACGGGGAAGGGCTTGGCCTCTGGCGGCCGGCGCACGTCGGCGTGGAGCTTCGGCTGCAGGGGGGGAGGAGGAGGGGGGCTGAAGCCTTCGGACTCAGACCTGTAGAGTCTCCGCCTCTTTTTGGGCCGCGCCCTCTGCCCGTCCTCCACGTCTCCAACCAGAGCTGCAGAAAATACAGAAATCATTTGATTTCAAGTACCTGTGACGTCAAATCTTTGTGATAAATGTAAATGTTTTTGGAAAGAGAACATCAATAACGTTGCAAAACAAATTTCATGCCGTTGAGATGAACAGCTGTTGAGATATTTACATGTGAAGAAACAGGAAGTGATGTCAAAGGGGAATGACTGAATGTAAACAGAGCGATGCTACAATAGTTAAAGAATCTGATGTTTCTTTAGATTATTCTGAGTCACTTTCAGAGTTGAAGAAGAGTTTAAATAAGATTGTTTCTATAAACAAAAATTAGAGTTTCTTTTCTTAAAGAGTTCTCCTTTGATGCCACTTCCTGTTTCACTTTGCTGAGCCAAATTCAAGGGAAGATATGAGAGTTATGAGACAAAATGGGTATTATCATGCGCATTATGCTAATTTTCTTAAATATAAATATTTTCTTTGACTTTTTGTATTTGAAGGATAAGCATGTCACATGTCCTTTAAGTTTTTACTGTGATGTTTACAGCCCAACCTGCTGCAGCTAAAAGAGACTGACTGTAAACAAACAAACAAACAAAATCCTTTGAAGTGAGCAGATCTTCACCTGCTCGACCCCTGGGCTCGTCCGAGCTGTCGTCCTCCAGCAGCACAGTGTGCGCAGACTTCCTCCGGCTCCTGGAAGCGGCCTGCAGCGGCTGGGCGGACGGCGCCGAGGCAGCGGCGGCGGCGGAGGAGGACAGCAAGGAGGGGGCGGAGCTGGGCAGCAGTGAAGTGAAGCTCACGGGCGAGGTAGAGGAGGAGGTGCCGGGGTCGGACACGGCCCCCTCGTGGCTGTGGCTCCTCTTGAAGGTCCAGGCGCTGCCCTTCATCTTGCTCAGGCTGCCGATGGAGTTGAGGATGACCGTGGCCCGGTTGATGGACACCTTGGAGTGCTCCGGGTTGGTGGGCACCTTTCGGTCTGAGCTGGTCCTGATCCGGTTCTTTAAGTCGGAGGAGAAGGTCCCCGCCTGGAAAACAAACAAACAAAAAAAAAGCACATACGTGAGCCGTCACAACGAAATGAGGATTAAGTCCAAAAGTGGAGAAACAGGCAGATATAGTTTTGATTTAAACGTGTGCAAAAATTGCATTTTGTCAAAATATAATGAATTAATGCCGTATTAATGTATTATTTAAATTTAATGTCTGAAATGTAATCCTAGAAAAAAACTGATTTTGAGGGAAAACGCCTTAAGATTTTTAATTTTTTTTCCCTGTGAGCTAACAACGTTTTTGTTTCTTTCCAACTGGGAAATCTTAATATACAATATTTGAGGTTTCCTCTTTATATTAACATAAAAATTGCTCAATAAATTCACATAAAATTAGGATTCAGACCAAACAGTAATGTATTATCATAACCAACAAGACAAATTAAGTCAGATCTCTGGATAAGCTTGTGATATCAGGATGATCCAGAACAAAACGAAGCATTTAAAGCAGGAATCTGAAAATGTAGTTAAGTCATTTTGTCCAAATTTGACTTAATCCTCATTTTGATATGATGGGTCACATATTATTCAATCCAGGTATAGAAAGAACTTCTTTTATTTAGTCTTGTAGTCATCTACAACAGGTTAGATATTGACTGCTCATGTAAATCTTTTTCTTCTGTTTCAAATGACTTCTTACTTTTGGAATGGTGATGGCATCAAAGTCCAGCGGGCGAACTTTGACCTTCTGAAAGAGGAAGTAGGACTCTGGGCTCCCCGGAGCCGACTGCCCCCCGAAGGTCAGCGTGTCTCCGTCTGACAGCTCCCACAGGATGCCCGGCTGCAGGCGCACCTCGTTCACCCACGTTCCTGCAAAGAGCCGAGCAGAGCGGTGAGGAGATGCTTCTGCACGAAAACAAAAACTCTGTTCAAACTCTCAGTGCAGCAGGCGGAGGACAAGTTCCTCTGAAGCCAACAGTTTTACAGCTGAGAGAGAGAGAGAGAGAGACGCCACCCGAGGCCACAGAGTCTCTGCGTTTTAATATCCCCACGTCTGACAAAGCAGGAAATTATCAAGCAAGGAGAAGCCTGAAATAAAGCCATCAATCTGTTTACAGCTCGAAACGCACCCAAGAAAAAGGAGTTTGTGAAACGGAACCAGAACTGAGACGCTGCAAGGCTACAAGACAATCAAACGGCCACAATGGCAGCAGGAACACAGGAGGAATACAGAAACACCGAACCGGCGGCGGCGAATCTGGGAAACGGACTGTGAAATTAACAGAAAAATTAGACAATAAGGACGTGGTTCAGATTCAGAGCTCGTCTGTCACCGTCCTTCAAGCTAAAGGTCAAACTTTCACTTATCTCATCCGATATATAATACATAAGTTTTATAAATTATTTTATTTAGAGCCTCTAAAGGTTCAGAAACTTCAGTGAGGAGTGTAAAGTGATCCAGGGTTCCTACAGTTTAAGACAAGTTAAATTTAAGACTTTTTAAGGATCTGCAGGAACCCTGGTTTCCTGTGGGTGTGGTTTCCCTCCTTTTCTCCCACAGTGACCATAAAGGTGTGTGTGGCTCCGCCCCCTTGTAAAGGTGTGTGTGTCTCCGCCCCCTTTCTCACCATGACTGCTCCGGTCCTTAATGTAGACCTTCCAGAACTCCTCTTCTAGCTCCGCCTCCTCCTCCTCCTCTTCGCCCGCCTCCCTCTCGGCGTGCAGCTCGGCGTGGATGCGCGACACCGCCGCCGAGTCCAGCGTGACGTCGCACAGCTCCGCCGCCCGGCCCAGGCGGAACACCGAGCGGCTCTGGGTGGGCCGGAACGTGTAGAGGTCCCGCGCAGAGTCGCCCGCGGACGAGCCGAAGCGGAGCAGCTGGAAACACGGCTGCTCCCCGGACAGCATGGCTGAACCCCTGCGATTGTCCGGACCCCCCACCCTCGAGGACCCCCAGGCCGCCTTCGATCTACGACAGGCCCTGCCTCACAGCAGCAGCAGATCCATGCTCGGAGCTAACGGACAGAAACTGAGCAGGGAAAACATAAGTGTCCGCCTCTAAAAGGAAACGCTGTGAAAGTGAAGGTCGCAGGCAGGTGGAGCAACAGGTGTTTGCATTAGCACGGAGCGCTGCGGCGCATAAATGAATACGTAACGAGGATCAGGAGCGCCGTATAAGAGTGGAAATGAGCCGCTGCTCCTCTTTTATGAGCCCCGACTCAAACAGACTGAATCCCCCTGCAGAGGGGGGCCGATAAAGTTCAAACACAAAGAGCAGCTGTGCTGTGGACGGCAGGTGTGTTACAGAGCCGCTAACGCAGACAGGAGCTGTAAAACTTACAGCTGGGCGAAGCAGAACCTGCKGGCAGCTGCGACTYTTAGCCTGAGTTCTGTCATGTAAGAGTTTCAGGCTCGAAATAAAACGTTAAAGGAGGCTATCAGTCTGTGTTTACAGAAGATTAAAGGACTTTAGTCGAGGGTGCARCAGCTGTTTGACCTGCAAGAAAACAGAAAACAAAACAAATTTAGCTTCATGTTATTAAAAAGTACTTATTGCATCATCATAAAGACAAAAAACAAAACAAGCATATTTTTATCATATCAGTGGATAAAGTGAGAATTGAGTGTTTTGTTTACACTGAGTGCAGACCCACATGTCAGAAATGCTTCTCAATATATCTCTTAACTTTTGAAATGAACTTCTTTCATTTGCACCATCAATATAGCTCAGATTAATCTATTTTTATGCAATTTTTATAGTTTAAAGTCTAAATAAACAAATATTTTACTTTTATTTAACACTTCAGTGAACATATAGGCACATTTAAAGGTTTAAGATGAATTAAATAGTTATAAAATTATATCAAAAGCTTAAATAAATATAGAAATGTGCAGAAAATGAAAGCTCAGGTCGCATCGTGGGTCAGCTGCCAAACCATATTGGATCAGAACACAAAGCAGGTCACAGAACTTTGCTCCATCTGATGTAAAACCTTTTTCCACACAAACAGCAGCTGTATCTGAGTATTAAACGTTTTAAAGACACTTCAGGCTGGTTGGAGTTAAAATAAAACTAAGATCAGGTCGGTGAAGTTTGCAGCTAGTTCCTGTAGGAAAAAATGAAAGTCGGAACTTACAACAAATAACCAGCTGCAGTCCTACTTCCGGTGATTAATTCCTTTACAAAAACCKCCGTCCGTCCTCCAGAACCGGGACTGTAGGTCCAAACTCCGGCTGGACGGACTTTTCAGACGGTATTTTATCGCCGTTGATCGCCTGGTCTCCGAGCAGCCTTTCTTTCTTCCTCCCGGGAGGAAGTCCTTTGAAATTTGGCGCGCCGCTCGCGATGCTTCCGTGCGCTAGAATTCGCGTCACTTCCTGCTTTGCTCTGATTGGCTGAGAGTCGTGGCAGCTTTCGCGGGAGCTGGAGGAGCGGTCTGGGCCTGGATCCAGATCAGCTTTACTGAATGTTTGCGTCAAAGTCTGAAACAAACTAAGCAGATTATGTATAGATACACAAAATAATAACTAAAAGTAGGTAAAAGAGAAGTAGCTGAAGCAGATATTAATAAGGACACTGAGGACGGATAAAATCTGAATGTAAATAAAGTGAKTTTTTTAAAAAGTAGTTTATGCAATTTTTAACTTAAAAAAAAATAAAAGATTATACCTCCAGTTTATTTGTTATGTACTTATCTGAGATATGCTTAAGCAAGTTGCACTTAAACACTATACTTGGATTGTACTAAAATATACTAAAAGTATACTTAGTCTACTAATGTTAAAACTTTTGGCCAAGATAAACTTTAGTAATACACTGAAAGTACATTTTCACACAGACTGGTTTATTTGTAGTATTTCAAGATTAAACTGAATGTATACTCAGAAGATTACTTGCAGTATACTTTTGAGTACTTTCATACTTTCARTGTATTGTGGGCCAATTTAGAAGAAGTATACATGTTAGTAAACTGCTGGTATACTTATATCAGTGTACATGGTAAATAAAAGTACACTTAGGGAAATACACATTTATATACTTCAGTATACTTAATGGCATGTACCTAAAGTATACTTCTTTTTGGTAAGTTTAAAAATACGTTATAACAGTATACTTAAATTATAGCTTTTTATGAACAAAAAGTCCCAATTTAGCATGAACAAGTATTAAACATGTATACTTTCTAGTACACTACAAGTACATGTTGCCTAGTATACTTGATGTACTTAAACTTATACTAAAGTATACTTATTAAAATGAACTTCAAGTATAAGTGGTAGAATAGTTACAAAAACTAAAAGTCATTTTCTTTTGAATAAGTTAGATATTTTGTTATATGAGTAGCTAAAATACACAGTATCTGCAGAAGTAAACAAACAAAATAACTATACATAAATATATATACTGATTTACTGTATGATATGACACATAAACATGTTTTTTGTCCTCAGCAAGATAGTAAAAGCCAGACAGGATGAAACCAGGAGGCAGAAAAGTRTAGAAAAGTGCTTTTTATTTCATGGTTATTTGCATTCAGTCCTGCAGTCCCACAAACAGTCTAAGGTCGGCATGCTGCTCTAACGGTCATGAACACGGGACGCAGAGTCAGGATAATATCAGAGCTGGAGCAGGGTCTAAATGTGACGATGATACAAAAAGTCTTCATTCAAACATGGTGATTTAGTAATATCAGGATGACATCATTTGGTTTAAATACACAAATTATATCAAAATAATCTCACAAATACATTTTCTGTTTGTATAAAAACATTTTCAGGTGCTGGGAGCGTGACGGTGACTAGAAAACAGGCAAAAAGACTTTTCCGGTCCTTCAGCTCGGAGCAGGAGAGCTGCTTGAGGAAAATATAATCATCGGGATGAGWTTTCTGTCCTGAAGACAAGCAGCTCACAATTAGTTCCTCCAATTATCTCATAAATCAGAGAAGCTGCCGCTTTAAAGTGACTGAATTAAAAATAACTGAGGCAGAATCTGCGGCTGATGTTTAAAATGAAAGTTAATTTCCTGTTCTGATTAAGCAGCCTGACTCCAGGGTGGTCATGATTTTCTTTGGAGTTTCAGAGAATCAGGACAGATTATTTTTTATTATTATTAGTATTAAAGCTCTCCTGCTCCGAGAAGCTTTCAGAACACAGAGCTCAGATGTGGAAGGAAACAGAAAACATCAGAGCGAGAAGTGAAATCCTTTCATAAAAACCTCCATCATGAACGTATCTTTATTCTAAATCTGTCCTTTCACCTGGCAGAGCATCAAAGTGTCGTTTTATTCTGTAAAAACAGGAAGTTTCCATGTTTAGGAGCAGCTGAGGCAAACTTTGATGGAAGGAATTCACTCCAACATGTAAACAGGCTTTATTTCTGAAGGCAGAGCGTTTCACTGTGTGGTTTAAGGATCGATGCAGTGTCTCGTATTAAAAAATCTTGCATAAGCTTTGTAAGAAACATACAAGTATAATATTATTACTCACATGCAGATCACATATTTTCATATTTACATCTGTTAGCATGAACGGCTAACAGCAGGTTTGTGTTTGGATGGGAAACATCAGAGTGCTCTTGTTGGGATGTTTCAGTGCCTTTTTATTCATTTTGCATCAGATTTTATTAAAATCAACAAACTGTCTGTTTCTCAACTAAAACAGTTTCATTAAATCAGCCAGAATTAATTATGGATGCATTTTTTTTGATTAAACAAACATAACAATGAACAATTCAGTCACATTAATCTGTTTTATATTCCAGAATAAGAAAAAATATATAATTATTTTGCAGATCAATGTTTATTTATAATAGCTGCTTCTTATTTTGAAACCATTTTTAATTTAAAAAATGAACCCAATGCATGTTTTGAAGAAAGTGCATGCTAGATTTTGTGGGTTTCAGGTTAAAGATGTTTGTAAACTGTCCTACAGTGTGAGCTGTGAGCTAGCCTTGATGCTAACAGATATTGATGGGATGTATAAATGGGACTGTTGGGAGTCTTTTACTGCTGTGAGGCAGGAGATGGAATCGATGCTTCCTGAACAGCTGCAGCTCTCAGACCATCAGTGAGGACAGTGATGTGATGTTTCCTCAGCACTGTGAAACCCCTCTCTCTCAGGTGAGCTGAATTACCCTCATTCACAGCTGAGAAGAGGAACTAATGAGCCAAGAGCAGTTGCTAAGTCGAGAACTTCATCTAATTAAATCTGTGACTTTTTGACGTTTTTTTCCCTCACTGTTTCAACTCATATATAATTAATTACTGTTAAATTGTCACAGAATCACCAACATTTTCTTTGACAAAAACAGGATGATCCCAGCTACAAACAGACACACCTGCATCGTTAATTACAGCTAATTTAATGGATTCACCTGACATTTACGCAGAAACTATAAGGGCAGGCTCATCAGACAGAATAATTTGCATTTGCGTCACTAATGGTCACAAAAGAGGCGCACCTGTGGGAAGAACGTAGTGGTTGTTGACATCTTTGTGTTTCCTGCAACTGCAAACATCTTCAGCACACCAGCAGAACAACAACTGTTTGTTTACACGCTTCACTGTTGTTACAGTCGCCAAACAATCAAAAACTAGTTTCCTACTGTTCTAGTCATAGACCGTTTCYAACAGACGCCAATATTTGTTTAATGTTTGCTTAATGTGAGCTCTGTAAGMTGAACGTTTGCTTTGATATTTAAAGTTTGACTTTTGCAGCCCATTTAATTTTCTGTTCCCTGAATCGTCTTGTATCTCTCCTGGCTGTTCACAGGGGCGGAGCCAGGGGGTGGCCAGGGGTGGCCATGGCCACCACAGACAAATCTTTGGCCACTCCATTGGCCACCCTGCTGTACTCAGTGAAACAACATTTAGGGGTGTAATAATCCTCCTGAACAGTTGGTGGCAGTGTTTAACAGTTTGAAACATCACCAAGCTCTATCACTGAAGAAGAGTAATGACAAGTAAGTGATGGTTTTCTTTATATACAGAACCTAAGCCTGTAATCTGACTTATGGTGTCAACATTTGGACTTATGGTGACAAATGTTCTTGTTTTGTTTTGTTTTGTTTTGTCAACATAACAGTGTCATTTTATGTTATGAAGGCTGCATGATGCTCTGTGTTTATTATGAGTACACCTATCACTAAATCAGAAATACTGAAACACCCCTCTAAATTCCATCCATAAATTAGTCCATAAAGTCCATCCATAAATTCACTAAATTCATTGGGKAAAACTTATAATGTTAGTTTTAAACATGCAGTTGAGGGTCATCATTATTTGGCAAAATGACGTGTTACAATTAAAACTAATCCAATAAACAATATGAAAGTAAAAGGCACCCCTAAAGTCATTGGATATGATAAATTGTGACGCATTAATTAATCTTATCTCAGATACAGCAGGGAGTTTTAAACAGGATGATGGAATCTAGTTTAATGAAGAATCTGTCTCTGAAATAATTAAATCAAGTGTTAATTTATGTAGGTAAAAGTATGTTTAACAACCTGGTAAAATACATCAGAATGCAGGAAATGGCATCTATTTTGCCCAAAATTTTCTGGGGGAGGACCCCCGGCCCCCCCCAACAGTGTGTCCCCCCACTTTTAAAATGGCTCTGACGGCCATGTTTATAAGGTAGTCACTGCCTGTATGAGGACATGAGGACATAAACAAAACACAAAGATCTGCAGAAACCCTCAGGTGAAAAAAGCACGTAATGTTCCTGACCACCCCTGTGTGAGTAGTGGTCCCAGTGTGTGAGCAGTGGTCCCAGTCTGACCACCCCTGTGTGAGTAGTGGTCCCAGTCTGACCACCCCTGGGAAAAATGTCTGGCCCCGCCACTGGCTGTTCGGGATTTGGTTCGCCTTCAAAAAATCCACTTATGTTCTCAAGATCTGCTCCATCTGATTATCTGAATGTTCTAATGAATGAATGAATGAATGAATGAATGAATGAATGAATGAATGAATGAATGAATGAATGAATGAATGAATGAATGAATGAACGAACAGTCGTTTTAACAGGTTTGAAATGTGCCAGATTTGACGCCTCACGTATGAAACAACGGGGGAAACGAGCAGCTCGGTCGGTCTGATCTGGCTCCGGCCTGCAGGTTTTTAGAGAAGCAGCACCTCGAGCAGCTCTTTCCAGCGAGCGAGCGCTGAAACAAGCCGAGCCGTGGGACGTTCGCTGACACGATCGTGCTGTTAATAATGGAGACGTGGGGGCGGACTGAAACGCTATCACTGCAGAGTCTGAGTGCCGTCAGCGGGAAAAACACTGAGATCCGCCCTGAAGCACAAATGTTTTTGTTTGTGAAGCTTTCTGGCTGTCAAACCTTTGTCATTTTCTCTTTTTTTTTAATTTGAGTATTTGTATTGGATCTTGTTATTTTTACTTGTTTTAATTTACATGCAGACTATTCTAACGTCTGTATTTTCCTCTAAATCTCATCAGTTTTTAATAAAATGCATGCACTGATACGCACAAGATTCTTTTTCTCTTTTGATACACAGTGAGGATGTTTTGTTTTTTTCTGTGCAAAGTGACTTTAACACTATATTGTGCTGTTTTTTTTAGGCCCTTTCTTCTCRGCCACCAACCTCCGTTTAGTCTGGGATGTTTTCAGATGCAGGGATTTAAGGACTTCTCTGTGTTTCAGTGTGAAAACCACTCCTGCCACATTTGAAGGAGGTGCCAAAAACACCCCCCTGGTGTTTCCTGTCAGCTGCTCGGAGCTGATTAATCCTACAGACCACCCTCTCCGCCCTCTGACCCTCCATCTGTCTTGGCTGAGTCGGACTCGGCGGCGCCGCCTCCAGGGGCGCCGTGCGGGCCGCCATCAGGTGTGGCAGCTGCGGCCGAGCGGGGATGGGAGCCGGGGCTGGCGCTCATGGCCGAGTCGGGGGTCCGGATGGCGCTGAGGTCGCCGTCGGGGGCCGCCGTGGCTTCCAGGCTGTTGGAGAGCGCTCCTTCCGTCACGGCCGGAGGAGAGGCGGCGTTCAGGAGGGGCTTGTGGGAGGCGTAGGTCAGCACGGCCTCGGTGTCGCTGTCCTGAGGGAAGCCGGAGTGGCTGAACTCGACYCCGGAGTCGTTCATATCCAGGAAGTTGTCGGAGGGGAGGGTCTGGTAGCGGCCTGGTTTGGACACCTCCAGGCCCTACGGGGAAAGAGGAGATGAAAGTAAGAAGGTGTGTGGAGGAGAAAGGGAAGGAAAGGAAGCAAAAGAAGGTCATAAAACCACCAATATGAATAATTCATGTACACATCCCTACGATTATATTTATAGATGTTCTCTGCAGCCAACTCTTATTTTTCTTTTCATACAWCAGAAACATAAAGTACAAGAATGTAAATGTATAGTATTGTTTTTTTATCTTTATTGCTTTGGCTCTAACCAATCGCCCACAGAGCAGATGTGTAGAAAAAATGCACCATGTCAGTGAATTTCYATTTAAAGAGCAGAGCTTTGTTTAATAATTGAAACTAAAAATAAAAAGCACCTTTCAGTTTGACGTTAAAATRTCAGGACTCTAATCAGCCGACTGAAACGCTCCCTGCACCTCTGAACACTCCTGCTCTTCTTTCAGTTTGACAAAAGGTCTGATTTATAAAGTTTAATCCACCTCAGTGCTGGCAGCTTGATTAGTTTTTAATTACTCTCAGCTCTTTGGTGGCTTTAAACTGCAGCTGGTTTCTGCTGAGTCATCACTGGGATGATTAATGTCCGTCCTGTTTTAGACTGGATTTTAATTTATGTGTTTTTTACAAGAAGTTTCTCTGGAAGCTGACCAGAGATCAAAAGGTTTACAATGTAACTGCATCAGCAACCATCCATCATCCATCCATCATCCATCCATCCATCCATCCATCATCCATCCATCATCCATCCATCCATCCATCAT
>NW_013952481.1:1356112-1358326 GCF_001266775.1 Austrofundulus limnaeus
ATCCATCCATCCATCCATCCATCCATCCATCCATCCATCCATCCATCCATCCATCCATCCATCCATCCATCCATCCATCCATCCATCCATCTATCTTTGTATAACAAATTTGGACAAAGCCCAGAATAATCTTAAGCACACACATCATTACTTTTCTCATTTAATTTGAGGTTCAGTTTTGTTGTTCCTTTAAAGAAAACAAACTAAACCAACATTTTCCTTCATGATAACCAGCTCTCACCTTGATGGTGACCTCTGTGCACTCTGATGGTTTTTCACTGATGGACTGCATCAGAGACTCCTCGGTGAACCTGCTGTAAGCCTCGTGGACCACCTGTGAACACAAGCAGAGACAMAAATAGAACCAGAGAGTGGGTTGTGTGTTTTATGTGTGTCTGCAGCAGCACAACATATATCTGCAGCTCRGCTTTTACTCAGAGTGAAGTATTGACACCACTGGAGAAACACAGACACTCACAGCAGCACAGACAGCTCGTACTACCAGATGTTACAGGAAACACATCTGTAACTTTATTCTTTAAGGTTTGGGTGGAGGTTGAGAGGAAACCGGTCCAGAAATGTTTGATCTGACACAAACCATYAGAGGAAAGTTTTTAACAACTGATGTTTTCTTTCTGAAACTTTAAAATAAATAGAAAAGAGGGAGGTGAAAGATACATTTTGTAATAAATCCAGAACAGAGGCACTAAAACTGATGATCCTAACCAAGTTTTTCACGTCATTCTATGATTTAATTTATGAAATTTTGTCCAAAGAATCAAAAATGGCAAAAGCTGAGTTTGGTCAAAGAACATTTTTGCATCACAGCACTGAAACACGGTGGTGCCAGTGTCATGGTTTGGGTCATCTGTCTGTGAACTGCAGTTCTGTAGAAAGTGAGCAACATAAAAACCCTAAACATATTATACTTAAATCCTGATTATTATTGATTTATTGAGCTTTCTGAGGAGTGAGTGCAGCTGATGCTTCAGGTAATATTTACAGACTGTGTTTGATATAATGTCCAGTGCTGGGCTACGGTTGATTCATGTTTCTGTCTCCTGGGTAAGGTCCTGCCGGGTCGCTGACATCCTCTCACACCAGCTGTTTGTGTTTTCAGATCTATGAGGGAATCCATAACGACAGATCGATCCACAACAAAGACAGCAGCTGTCGTCTCAACCTCCACCGTCGATACAAAACACATTAAACTCCCACAAAACACGGGGATATGAGCACAGGTTATGAGATTTAAAAAAAGATACACAAACACCAAGAAGACAGCACAAAGACAGACAACAGATGATAAATAATCGAATAATATTCCGTTGGTTTAACAGTTCACACAAGCTTGAGTCAGGAAATAAATCACAGAACGACTGATGTGATTTATGATGTGAAAAAAAACATTTTCTATGTTCAAATACTGAAGCTATGGCTTTGAGGAAAATATATATATAATTTAACCTAAACAAGTAAAAAATGTGAGTTGTTTTTAAATATTTATATGATAAAGTTTGATGAATTTAAATATGAAACATTTAAAAACATGTCTTAACTACAAAAAGGCAAATGTGCTTCCGAATGTGATTAATAAAATATTTGAATCACAGTATTTGTCGAACAGGATATTTTTTCTCTATTTGTTCCCTTTTCTGTTGTTTGTTTTGTTTATTTTTTTCATCAGTAATAAAAGACTATAAAAACTAATAACAGCATTTAAATCTCAATGTGTCCTTTTTAAAAACATCATAAAAACAAATCAGTCGAAGCCAAATTCAGAAATTTAACAACAGATTGTTTGAATAWAGGCCTTTTAAGAAAATAAACATTCACTGAGTAAATGTGGCTATTTTTTCCTGACTAATATTTAGTGGGAAATGTCAAAACATTTTACTTTGTATTTTTTTGCAACAAATTAATTATGARCATTTAACACAAAATAGAGACAAACACAAAAACAGACGAACAGAGAAACACAAACAAACTTAAAAATGTTTTATCTCACATGACAAAACCCCACAGTTATACCAAATGTTTACCTGATAATTCACTCCACATAACAACACTGAAGTAAGAAATGTGCTGAATTACCTGAACAACATGTTTCATTTGAATTTTGTTTGTTTGTTTGTTTGTTTGTTTGTTTGTTTGTTTGTTTGTTTGTTTGTTTGTTTGTTTGTTTGTTTGTTTGTTTGTTTGTTTGTTTGTTTG
>NW_013952481.1:1358554-1360261 GCF_001266775.1 Austrofundulus limnaeus
ACCCAGATACACACCTGGTACACACCAGATACACACATGGTACACACCAGATACACAATTGGTACACACCAGATACACACCTGGTATATACCCAGATACACACCTGGTACACACCAGATACACACCAGGTACACACCATATCTACAACTGGTATATACCCAGAATTCACACCAGGTATATACTCAGATACACACCTGGTACATACCCATATACACACCTGGTATATACCCAGATACACACCTGGTACATACCAGATACACATCTAGTATATACCCAGATACACACCTGGTACACACCAGATACACACCAGGTACACACCATATCTACAACTGGTATATACCCAGAATTCACACCAGGTATATACTCAGATACACACCTGGTACATACCCATATACACACCTGGTATATACCCAGATACACACCTGGTACATACCAGATACACATCTAGTATATACCCAGATACACACCTGGTACACACCAGATACACACCATATATACAACTGGTACATACCAGATACACACCAGGTATATACTCAGATACACACCTGGTACATACCCATATACATACCTGGTATATACCCAGATACACAACTGGTACATACCAGATACACACCTAGTATATACCCAGATACACAACTGGTACATACCAGATACACACCAGGTATATACTCAGATACACACCTGGTATGTACTGGTGAGCACCAGGTACATACCTGGTACCTACCTGGTATTTAGCAGCTGTTTTATGTCGTACTGACATCTGGACTCTGACCAGTCTTTACTTAACTTAGATTTTCTAATAAAATGTTGAAAATGTTTAATTTTAGAGACAGATTTCCTGCCTGTCACAGCCTTCCACTGATGATGTTTTTTTTGTTTTTGTTTTGTATTGATTTTATATTTAGCTGGTGGTTTTCTGTCCCTCACTGCTGCTCCTGAAGGARTAAATCAAAGATGGCTCCTGCAGCAGCTCAGCCACATGAATCCTGACGGCTCTGTTGGGATCCAACAGTTTGTTCTGCCGGATCTGCTCCAGGTAATTTATTGACTTTTTGTCAAATTAGCTCTTCAATCAGCCTCTGCCAGCTGATTCCCTCTGACGGCTGCAGTTTGTCTCGGCCCTGCAGGAGTCATTAGGTGCTCAGTATCTTTAATGACTTCACCTGATCTCAAACCGTCTCAAAGATACTGAACACACATTTCTGAAACCAGAACCAGTTTGTCAGTTGACCAAGAAACTTTGTTGCCACAGAAGCAGCAGGACTCTTAGGAGGAGGAGGAAGAGGAGCAAACAGAGGTCAGAACTGTTCTCTCACCGAGAAGAGGCGCCGTTTGAAGCTCCTTCAATTAGAAAAAGAGACGCAGCGCACATTTAGCATCGTTAGCCAACAAATCATCAGGGCCTGTTTTACTAATAACATTCAGGTCAGATTATTCAACTTTAAAATACAAACATACAAAATGTAGCCCAGGATGTTTAAACATGACAGGAAAGAAAAATATAAGAGCTGAAMAGAGATATTTGTGTATTAGAAATTTATTTTGGGAGTAAAAAACTAACTCATAAAAGGATCTGCAACAGAAGCTGTAAAATACTAAGAGACATTATGATGAAGACATAAATCCAGCTTCAGCTTCACTTCCTGTTTCTGAATCGATCTGAAGGTTTTATTCATTGATTCATTCATTCATTCATTCATTCATTCA
>NW_013952481.1:1360278-1362286 GCF_001266775.1 Austrofundulus limnaeus
TGAATAAATAAAAAAAATATGTAATTACTTCTCTTCAAATTTAACAGTTTATTTTTTAAAAAGGAAACATGTTAATGAGCTGAAAAGGTCTTTTTGTACTATTATTTAAAAATTAAACACTGTGAAGGTTGCACAAATCAGGAATTATAATCAGAAATGAAAGAAAAACAAATGTTTCCTGATGGGAGGAAAAATAAATCTTATTAATTTATCAGCTTMTCATTCAGTTTGTTGGAGATCTTTTAATTTAAACACAGAAACAGCAGAGATGAACTTTTAAATTGACGTTTTACATAAGATGTTTCGATCAAATCAAAGCTTTAAATACATTTATTCTCGTTTTCTTTGTTTAGAACAAAAGGTCCGCTTTTATTGTCAAAACTATTTTAATTTTGTCATTTCTGATTTAAGATTTCATATTGTTTTTACAGTATTTTCAAATGTGTAAATTATTGATCCTCATGAGTCACATGATCCCTGCTATATGAGCCAATCAGAGGCAGCGTAGACAAATCATGACTTCCTGTTTTCAGCTGATTTCCTGTAGTTTGTGAGGTTTAATTCTAGCTTTTTAGAAACTGAAACTTTTATAAAAAAAAAAAAAACAGTGAGTACTGGCAGGTTTATGGTCCACTTTGAGCTCTGACTGWTGCATAAAAACAGATAAATGAGGAATATTACTGCTGTCTCTGTTTAATGAGTCATCCTGGATGAGAAATGATGTTTTAGTCTACGACTGTCACAAGCATTAGAGTTAGAAATAAAGCTCCTCGTGACGATTGTCTCTCATCAGGACCGACTCTGTCCAAGCTGATCCTGACTCCCATCAGTCCGTCACACACCTCCCTCTGACTAAATAACAAGCTCCATCAATCCTGCCCACACACCCTCACAGTCTTATTTCCACCGCCTCCATCCCAGAAATTAAAAAAATAATGATGATAAAGAAAAACAGCAGCAGCTGGTTGGTACCTGTCGGAACGCCTCGCCGTCCCCCTTGCCGGCCTGCTGGGCGATGAGCGTCAGCTTCTTGTTCTTCTCGTTCCTTTTATGTATTTTATAGAGACAGGACAGCAGGCAGACCAGCAGCATGAAGGCGATCAGGCCCAGCAGGGACAGGATGGCCACAGCCAGGGGGGGCAGCTTGTAGGCTGCAAAGACCAGAAACAAGCAAAAATAACGAGTCTTCTGTGGCTGCAGGCGTGTTGCTCTGCAGCTGGAGATAAACATGAGGAATTCTTATCTTAACTGCTTTGTTTTATTCTGCTGATCCTGTTAGAAACACTTTAATCTAATTGTGTGGATAAATGTTCTGCAAGTCAGACGGTTAAACCTCATCCATAAAACAATTCATYCACCTGGAACATTAAGCAGAATTCAATTAGACCCGTCCGGAYACGTTCGTTTTAAAGCTTTGATTCTGCTTTACTTTTGTTTTAAAACAAGATGAAACTGAATTGAAAGAGGTGAGGTTTCAGAAGCTGCTTCTGTGATTTTTTTAAGTTTAGTTTTTACTTTTTTTCCTTATAGATCTGCACATGATGAAGCTGCGATCAAACAAGTCGAAGAACAGCAGGAGAGCAGAGCTTATGAGAAGAAAACAAAACAAGAGTTATGCAATAAATGTTACATAAACTGTCTTTTTTTAACCACTAAAGTTTTATTTTTATTTTTATGCTCCTGTTATTCCAGTTAGCATAGAAGGACACAAAGACACGACTGAACTTTTATATTAAAAACCTTTGTTTTTCTGAAAAACATAAAAAATTAAGATCTGACGACTACAGAGATGATAAACTGTTGGGGAAATCTGAAAATCTTTCTTATTTTATATTATTTCTCATCACGTTAGGCTGAAAAACGTTTTATTCACCAGTGTCGGATGTCTATTTCTTTTCTTTTTTTTAAGTAAAGAGAAAATAGAAAAAGAGGGAAAGACAAAGAGAAAATGTAATTAGAAAGATTGAAATAGAGATTAGATATATATTAAATATATTAAATATATTAA
>NW_013952481.1:1362968-1372001 GCF_001266775.1 Austrofundulus limnaeus
ATATTATATTGGGCTGTCTATTTCTGAACTAAAAATAGGAATTATAACATTTACTGTAATTAAACTAAAAGTTTTTACATTAAAACACAGAAATAGAAACTGCAGCTAATTGGTTCATCTTATCTTARATCTCATTAAAAGTTAAATAAATCTAAAATGAAGCATGATTTTTATTWAAAGACTTGTTCCTCACGTTCTACGGTTATGTAGACATGGGCCACAGGGAAGCCAGCCAGGTCCGTCACTTTGAAGACCCCCATGTCRGCCGTTTGGACCTTCTTCAGGCTGAGCTCTGATCCCTCCACGGTCAGCCKGCCCTCCAGCTGAGGGTCCAGAGGCGTCACCAGGACCCCCTGGTCCACAATCAGCTGGTCCTGGTTGTCCGATTTGGTCCTGTAGACGACGTTCAGGTTGGAGTGGTCCACGAAGAGTTTCATCTTCAGGTTTTCTCCGTAGGAAAGCTGCAGGAACTTCTGGTGGTCTGGAGGAGAGAAGGRGGGTCTTTATGGAGCTAAAAGCTACTGATGCTAATTTAGCATCAAGAACTGGCGGAAAACATGAAATCTGTCATATTTGAGCATCAATGAACATGTAGAAGCAAAGAAAGTTAAATTATAACTGTTAAAAATGTGAAACTAAAAGTGTTTCTGAGCTCCGGACCCCCTCTGGACCCCCTCACCTCTGACGTTCAGACAGTTCCTCATCTTGGTGTGCCCCTCTCGGTCCAACACGGCGAAGCTTCCTTCGTCCGTCATCCTGACGGAGTGCAGAGAAATCTGCTTCTCCGACACCCTGAGGCGCCCCACGTAGTCCCCCCCCAGCACCGCGGACCCGTTGTACAGAACCACCGGGGGGGCCTCGGACAGGTGCTGAAGATCCGTCTGATTGACTTTAACCARACTGGACCTGAAACCAGAACCTCAGCATGAACCCGATGGTCCTCAGCCTGCAGGTCTGAAACCAGCTGGACCCACCTGAACTCCAGGGTGATGGGACCCTCGATGTGCTTCAGGTGGATGTTGTAGGTGTCTCCATATTTTACCACCTGCTCCAGTGCGCAGTCTGTCCGTCAGCACAGACAAGCAGACGTTACTTCAAAATAAAATACTCAGAAATATTAAAAATACAGACAAAGCATTAAAGAGGACATATCTGCAAAATCCACTTTTAACTAAATTGTAAATAAAACGTTTCTGTGAGCTAGAAAACCTAAYGCCCCCTCTCTCAAACTGGAGTGGACCGGTCTGGAAGCCGGAGGGGGGCGGGGCTTGAAGCGTCCTAAAGGAACAGTAACAAAACGAGCTGCTTTGAGACACACAGCAAAAAAGTGGTGAAAGAGGAGCTGGTAAAGTTAGAATAACGAGGAATTCAGACCAAATCATTGTAGTTCCACTTTTTAAAGACCCCAATTGAAGGATTTAAACGTGAAAATGAAGGATTTAAAAACAGGATATGTTCACTTTAAAGTCAAGAACATAAAAATAATGCAGCAAAGTGACTGAATAAAAGTGTTTAGCAGCTTTTAAAAGACTTAAGAACTGTTTATATAAACATTTTTTCTGCAATAACTTTAAAGCTTAAAACTGAAGGTGAAAAGTTTGACATGTAATGAATGTTTGATACTTAAAATATACAAAAACTTTTCAAAAAAATGTGAATAAAACTCTGTTCGTTGGGTTTATTTGAGATAAAAGACCAAATTTAACACCTCTGTCATCAGATAACAGAACTTTTTTCATGACAATTATTATTTGGTGTTTTTGTCCCATTAAGTTGCCCAGCAGTCAAATATTTTACAGAAATTAAAATCATAATGTTGATTTGATCTGTTGTTTTTATCAAAATAAAGATTATTGATTTATCAGGTTTGTATTTTATTCCACAGTTCTGTTAAAAAACTAGACAGAATCTCAGTTTCTAAACAAGTTCAAACTAATAAACTCATTTATTTTGAAATTATTAAAAGTGTCAATRTTACTGTTTCAAACATTCCTGTCATTTTCAGACACATTAATTTAATATACTGTATGTTTGTCAGTTTCTCAGGTGGAGCATGTTGTGCCCTCCTGAAGCGGTCTGCAGCAGGACCCTACCCCTGACGGTGAGGACCAGCTGTTTGCTGGAGTTGCTGCCGTCTCTGATGATGTACAGACCCTCGTCTTCCTCCTGAACGTCCTTCAGCACCAGGTCTCCCAGGGCGTTCAGGTCAGCCTTGGCCGGGTTGGTGAGCAGCCCCGCCCGCAGCAGGGCCACCTCGGAGGACCRGTTGGTCCTGGGCCTGAACAGGACCTCGGACTTGTTCCGGGACAGGATGTCGATGTGAACGTCCTCGCCGAAGAAGGCCGTCCTGCTCTCCGTTTTCACTGCCAYGAAAACAGAATTATTAGTTCTCAGGAAACATTTCTGCTCGTTCGATGAAAGGAAYGAGTTTTACCTTTCAGAGATGCTGACACAACTGTGGAAGAAAGAAACATGGTTCTGTTCAAACGTTCCCAGAAAAACAATAATTACAACTTTACAAAACATAACATAATTTAGCTTTTCTACACATCATTAATGTTTACTGATTATTTTTGTGCTTACCGCAGCAGAACACCACGCTGAGAGCTGCAGCCTCTTTCATCTTCATCTGCCTTTCTCTGCAAAAACACAAACAATCAACAACAACAAATAAAGACATTTTTAGCTTTCAAAAAGACGCTCACAAGCAGCCGAATGTTTCATAACTTACAAACACTGGCTCGCCTGCTTTAATTGGGTTTAAATTAAAAAGGCCTTTAGTGCAGCCGAGGCGTTTATGTCAGCTTCAATCTGTGCAAAAGTTTACAACTTCAGCTCTGCACCACAAACACTGCCAAGACTCTGCAGCAGCAAAATCTGTCACTTCAGCTGCTTTATGTCACGTTATTAAACCAGAGCTGGGATTTAAAATGGTTTTAATACGTTTCAGGTGCAAAACAAAAGATTTTATGATGAAATGAGCTGCAGAGGGAATAACCACTCACAACACATGAACACAAAATAAAAAGGAGTTAAAGCAAATTAAAACAAGGTTTAAAACATCTGTGAAAGCATGGAAGCCTTTGACCTTTCTGCTCTGGAGGGTCAGGAAATTCAAATATAAAGTGAAGGAGGAGACTTAAAAGCTGATAAATCAAAAAGACATGAGGTTTCTCTTCAAAAAGTCTGATTTTTAGTGCAAAAAAACAAAAAGAACAAAATCAAAAACAGAAAATATGACAGTAGATGATTGAGGCAGTAGATGACATTAAAAGGATCAAAACTAACAGATTTCTGCTTTTTCTGATTTCCCATTAGACATTAAATCTGTAAATGCACTCAGTCCATCAGTGTAAAACAGAAATCCTGACATATTTTGCTTTRTTATGTTCATTAGAGCCATTATTGCTTGTTGAAGCTGAACAGAATGGACCAAAGAGAGTTTATATTTGATGCAAAAGAAGAAGTCTCTGCTGATTACAGAAACATGAACATGTTTAAAATAAATCTGAGAAATTCAGAGAAAACCAGATTAGAGAACTAAAAACTGCAGGAAGTTCAGAGCAACAGCTGCACAAAGTGAAGCTAAGGTTTATTGTTTAAATTAGACTGAATGATGGATTTATTTTTATACACTGTATTGATCCCCTGGTGGGGAAATTAATTAATTTCTAATAATAATTTAATGAGTTTTTTTATTTCTAATAGTAATTTGTGTAGGCCTATTTGATAAATTATAATATTAAGGTCAGGATGCTGCACCTGTCCTGTCAGGATGAAATCTGTCTCTAAGTGGGGTCACGTCCTTCTGTCTCCTGTCAGAACACATTACAGGACGGACAGCTCTCCAGCCTCCTCCTCCTGAGGCGAGGAGGTCGTTTCAACCCATCACTCCGTCCTGAATGATGAGTTTAAAATCCTTTCAGTCCCGATTCTCTCGTCTCCCACACGATCGGCGGCAGCGAACGCATCGTTTCTCCTCCCTGCTCTGGTTACATCAGCTCTCTCATCTTTCTGTCTCCTTTTCCTTATCTGCTCTCCTCTCCCCGGCCCAGTCCTCCCACACCTTCTTTTCTCTGGTAATTATCCTCCTGAGTCCTTCAGTCAGGCCGAGACGCTCAAACTGAAGCTCACACCCTCACATTAAAGGTTCTCRTTACAAACTGTAAAATCATCAAAGCTTAGCCTGAGCTGCATCACGTGCACTTTGAAAGAGTTTAGTTTTCCACAAATGTTGGTGTGTAGCCCTGAAATGCAGGTCTGCACTCAATGTAAACAAAGCGATTTAATCTGCAGATTTAACTCAAGAAATCTGAGCATAAACATGCATCAATACAACTTTCTTCATTTGTTTTTTGCAAAAAAAAAAAAAGCTTGCAAAATGTTGCAGTTTGAATAAAGACACTCAGCTGAATCTGCTAAAAACACATTTTTAATTAAAGGATCAATTTGAGAAGAAGAAAACAGAGTTTCCTCATGAGAACTGTAATCCTCCTCTGTCGCTGTATAATCTGATTAGTTTCAGTTTTCCAGAATAATCACCCCGATGTTCTAAATGCCGCAACAAAAAGGCCAAGCTCGTTACACAATCTATTGATTTATCTGTTTTATAGCATGAAAATGTGTTGGTTGGACACAGATCACAGRCMKSCMTCYWTCYYTCCCTSCCTCCCTCCACAGGAGGGCGGGTCGTGAGGAGGCAGSATCCAGGATTACAGATTAAAGATGGAGGAAGTGAGAGCTGAGAGCAGGGCATGAATGGAGAATGCAAGGTTGCATTTTTCTTATGTTCAGGATTAGATGCTCTCTCTCTCTCTCTCTCTCTCTCTCTCTCTCTCTCTCTCTCTCTCTCTCTCTCTGAAGATGCAGATTTAACAGAAATGAGGCAACAATCAGCTGCTCAGAGCCTATAATCTGACGCATCAAAATGTAAATTTGCCTTAATTAGAGCCTCTAATTGATGCCTCAGGTAAATATTTTAGCTGTGAGGCTGTGAATGTGAGCAGTCAGCAGCTTTAATGTGTGCACTGCGTAATGCTGTCCAGCAGGGTGGACCAGAAACCCCCCATCATCCAGGCGGGTGGGTATACCCCCGAACATCCACCTAGAACCGCAGCTCAAACATGCAGATCTCATGTCTTATAGGTTTAAATTAAATTAAATAATACACAGATTTAACAGATGAACCCCATGTGAGCAGAGTGGGGCTCCCTGCCTCAGTCTCCTGAAATCCTACATTTATTTTGCTTAAATTCAAAGTTTTCCTTCTGGTTTTGTCGTTTTATATTTGTAAAAAAATCCCACCCTGCTTCCACGCCCAGAACCGACCATCTGGTACCGCTCAGTCCCGACAAAGACCCCAAAACCAGCAAAGAAAAGCTGCAGAATTTAACCCACTGCCTCCCTGCGTGAGAAAAGCTCGCTCTATAAGAAAAGATGGAAATTACCTKCTTTTAAAAAGCCTTGGATCCGGTGATCAGAGGACCGGGAGGGGCTCAGAGGGGCTAATCTGGCTTTTATCAGATGATTTCTGTAATCTGCACACCTCCCCCAGGCAGCCAGCAGCACACTTCAGCACGAGGAAGAGCCGGAGGAGAGGAAGATTTCGGCTGATGTCGGGTGTGAGAGGCTTCCAGGTTCGGCTCCGATCGGAAAACTTCGGTAAAAAGCGTCCGGTCTGCTTCTGGCTCGGAACCAGAAGCTGCGGTCCGAGCCTCAGGATGCTGAGGCAGAACCGAACTGAAGTCTGGAGATCTGGACCCCCCAGACCTCAKCAGTCTGGTGGATCAGGTGGTCTTTTAGTGATTTTATTTTTATTTTTTCCCTGCAGAGTTTGTTTTAGACTTTTATACATCACAACATTCAGCTCAGGTTTTATTTATTTATTTATTTATTTACAAATTTAAAATATTTAACTTTATTTATGTTCAGAAATACATCAACATCTCTTCAATTTTTTAAAAAACTATCTGCTTCAGCAAAATGTCTGTTTTGGTCTTCATAAGATAGCTTTTAGCTCTTAGCTTGCATTTTGCTACTTCTCCCCACTGTTCTGCTTTTGTTGTTTTGATGCTTTTGATTTTAAGTGMTTTTAGCTTTTGGTTTATTTTTAGTTTTATCTGTTCTGCTACATTTAGACAATTATTGTTGGGATGGTTTTAGCTACTTTTAGCTTGCCTTTGCTATTTATACCTGTTTTGCTACTTAATTATTGTTGTGATGCTTTAGCCTTTTAATGCTTTTAGCAACTTTTAGCTTTTAGCTCACCCTTTGGCTACTTTTACCTACTGTTCTGCAACATTTAGTTACTGTTGTGATGCTTTGGCCTTTTAATGCTTTTATAAAATCAACTTTTAGCTTTTAGCTCACCCTTTGGCTACTTTTAGTTTGCTTTTTGCTACTTTAACCTACAGTTCTGCAACATTTAACCTGTAATTGTTGGTTTATTTTTGCCTTTTAATGCTTTTAGCTTTTAGCTAGTGTTCTGTTTATTAGTTTTAACAGCTTTTTGAGTAGTCCTTTAGCATCACGCTGCATGTTCACCTAAAGTTTTTCTTTTTTTTTTTTTTTTTGTGTTAAATGAAGAGGTGCTCAGATGTATTTATTTACAGCAGTTGGCGCTGAATAAAGATATATTTATATTAATTTAAACCAAAGCTGCAGTTCAGGTCCAGATTTGTTTTTTCAGCTGACATTTCTTCTCAGTTTTTATTAGCTTAATGATAAAAAGATGATTTAGCTGAAGCTGTAATTATCAAACTTTTAATGGATCCTGGCCCTGAGCCCAGCACATCTCTCACTTTGTCATTAAAAAGAGAAATGACTTCCTGCSAGTGTTCATAAACGATAAAAGCCGATCGTTAATAAGTATAAAAACAACAGAAGTGGTTTTCATCCAAATGACTTTTATTTCTCCCAAACGTTTCCTTTCGGTCAACAGGATCCTGAACGTTTCCCAGGAAGAGAACAGAAACTGACAGCTCAGAGTAAACATTTAACTGAATATTTATCTGTTYGTGTGGATTGAACATTTGCTTTTTGTAAAAAAATTAAATAAGAAAACAAGAAACTGGAAGCGACACGACTGAGATGTTCAACAGTAAACATTCTGACCAAAAAAACTGACAAAAAAAGCAAATAATCAGGTAAACAAACACTGCTGAGGTTTAATCAGGTAAATAAACACTGCTGAGGTTTAACATTTAACTTAAATTCACATTTATCACCGAGTGTTTCCTGATAAAAATAATACAAACCTGTTTGTTCTGATACAAGCTGAACTTTTAACTGATATTTTCTGATAATACTGTTTGTCAGAGGAGGTAATGCCATGGAAAACAATAAATTTGGCAAAGAGGGAGCTTGTTTTTGGGTTTTGATGCAGATTTAAACGGATCGAACAGAAAACAGAAGTTATGGCACATTAATTTGGTCTGATTTTCTCCTCTGCTGCACAACATTCCTTCACTTTGTTTCACATTTTTCTTCCTATTTTTGGTTTGAACTCTTGTGTTCCTCCGCTCAGGCGTCCTCCTCCACCTCCTCCTCGAACTCGCCCTCCTCCTCGGCCGTGGCGTCCTGGTACTGCTGGTACTCGGACACCAGGTCGTTCATGTTGCTCTCGGCCTCGGTGAACTCCATCTCGTCCATGCCCTCGCCCGTGTACCAGTGCAGGAAGGCCTTGCGGCGGAACATGGCGGTGAACTGCTCAGAGATGCGCTTGAACAGCTCCTGGATGGCGGTGCTGTTGCCGATGAAGGTGACGGCCATCTTGAGGCCGCGCGGCGGGATGTCGCAGACGGCCGTCTTCACGTTGTTGGGGATCCACTCCACGAAGTAGCTGCTGTTCTTGTTCTGCACRTTCAGCATCTGCTCGTCCACCTCCTTCATGGACATGCGGCCCCGGAAGACGGCGGCCACCGTCAGGTAGCGGCCGTGCCGCGGGTCGCACGCCGCCATCATGTTCTTGGCGTCGAACACCTGCTGCGTGAGCTCGGGCACGGTCAGGGCGCGGTACTGCTGGCTGCCGCGGCTCGTCAGCGGCGCGAAGCCCGGCATGAAGAAGTGCAGGCGGGGGAAGGGCACCATGTTGACGGCCAGCTTCCGCAGGTCGGCGTTCAGCTGGCCGGGGAAACGCAGGCAGGTGGTGACGCCGCTCATGGTGGCCGACACCAGGTGGTTCAGGTCTCCGTAAGTGGGCGTGGTCAGCTTCAGCGTGCGGAAGCAGATGTCGTAGAGAGCCTCGTTGTCGATGCAGTACGTCTCGTCSGTGTTCTCCACCAGCTGGTGGACGGACAGCGTGGCGTTGTACGGCTCAACCACCGTATCCGACACCTGAGACAGAAGAGGAACGTCAAGACTCGATGATGAGTGCGCAAGTTCTGGTCCAGATCTTAGACAGTAAGGGTCTTTGTTACCTTTGGGGAGGGGACCACACTGAAGGTGTTCATGATGCGGTCGGGGTACTCCTCCCGGATCTTACTGATGAGCAGAGTCCCCATCCCYGAGCCCGTGCCGCCCCCCAGGGAGTGTGTGAGCTGGAAACCCTGCAGACACTCACAGCTCTCSGCCTCCTTCCTCACCACGTCCAGGACGGAATCCACAAGCTCCGCCCCCTCCGTGTAGTGACCYTTGGCCCAGTTGTTTCCAGCACCACTCTGACCTGAGAGTAAAAATTTCTTTATTTAATTCACAGTTACGCTCAAATCTGTTCAACTTTTAAATGTTTTATAAAAAGCTTTCAGATATTTTTTACCAAACACAAAGTTGTCCGGTCTGAAGATCTGTCCAAAGGGTCCAGAGCGGACCGAGTCCATGGTGCCTGGTTCCAGATCAACAAGGATGGCTCTGGGGACATACTTCCCACCTGCACACAAATAACATAATAAACTGTAAATCTATGTTTTAGAAAATTTAACATTTGCAAATTCAAACAAAAGATGCAAAAACTAGTCATGTTTATATGTTATGTTTTACTTATTAAGAGGAGAAATTAAAAGAGAACATTAAAATTACAAGTGGTCTGTTATCTGT
>NW_013952481.1:1372741-1386976 GCF_001266775.1 Austrofundulus limnaeus
TGTGTAGCTCTTTATCACAACTTGACCTTAATTATGAATATTCTAGAGCAAATGAGGATGTATTACAATATTCTACATCTTTTATTTATTTTTTAATGAACAAAGCAGGCATTTGTTGTTTTACATCAAATCAGTTCTGCTGCAGTGAGTGGGTTTCTCCACCAGGGGGCAGTCTAAGATCATGAAGTTAAAGAAATACTTTGAGTTTTCACATATTTTGAAGTCAGTTTAAGCTCACCTGTGGCTTCGTTGTAGTACACACTGATCCGGTCCAGCTGCAGGTCGCTGTCTCCGTGGTAGGTTCCTGTTGGGTCGATGCCGTGCTCGTCACTGATCACCTCCCAGAACTAAACACACAGCAGAGCGTCATCATTAACATGAAACAATGTGACAAATTCCTGCTTTTTCAATAAATAACAGACAGTTTGGATGAGTTTTTAGTTCTGTTCCAGCTTCAGCTTTGAGATTTAAGATTACACTCTCTTCACAGTCGGAGAGGGATGGAGAGTTTCCAGTGAGGACACGAGCAGCGACTGTCAGCAGCTCAGTGGACTGACCCTAATCTGTGCTGTGGAATAAATGTGGGTAATTCAGGGGGACGGGGTGAGATAAACACCAGGAGGGTTYGGATCTTAGTGGGTGTGTTTGGGGGGGAGGAAGGAAAGTCTCTTTAATCTCCACTGCTGTCACCTCTTTATTTAGTTATTAATAAAGCCATTTGACTAAAACAGCAAGGTGATTATTTTATTTATTCTGGAACAGTGTTGACCTGAAACCATTAATGGACAAATTTAAACTGAAAATAAATTTTCCCAACGCCAACTRCAAACTTTCTGACTTCACGAGCTCTACTTAAAATCATATTTATGAGAAATAATCCCACCTAAAGTGGGATCTGAGTGGATTCTGGTCAGATTGTGAATTCAAGCAGAGTTAATCCACGACTAAATCTGCTGTAAATACTCGTGTCTTCGGTGATCAGGGTCAACGAGTCGCCGAGTCGGACTGATCCCATATGTTGCTGCTCCGTTAGCCAAGAAAACCTCMGACAGACGAGCGTTTAATGAGGCAAACATAAGCAGAGAGTTTAAAAACCTCTCCGACCCATTAAACCTTCTGGGTCTTGTTATTTTTTGAGTTTGTGATGTGTTCATGCAGGTCTAAACTCATATTTAAAGACATTTAAAGACATTTAAAGACATTTAAAGTGCACGAGGAAACAGGATTTTGGATTTGCTTCTCACCCACTGACTGGAAACTAAATGAGGCCATTTAAATGACCTCATCTGAGCTTTGAGAGCAAACACTGAAACACTTGTTATCTCCACCGGCTCTCCCTCCTCCTGCTGCGTTCCTCTCCTCTGCCTCAGCGAATTCCTCCTTTCTTTTCACTCTCTTGTGACAAAGGCTCACCACAGTCCAAGACAGCAGCTGGTCCTGTGAGTCCTCCGCAGTCTGGACCACCTCATTAATCATCGTGGCCCRAATGGCTCGAGTCACTGGTTTTATAATCGGCTTTAAAGGTTTGAAATGTCATTAATATGCTCATAAACTACCCAAGTGATGATTACCATGAGTATCATTATTTTACAGTCATTTTAACTTTATGTTGATAATAATCAACTTGTTGAATAAACCTTTTTTGGTTCATTGTGAATCCATATATTTCAGTTGTGATTTGCTGTTTGTTTAATCATCCTTTAAATATTTTCCATTAAAATTAGTTCAGATTTTCCAGATTTTTTTTAAATTAAGCCTTTATTTTCATATTTTCATAAAGCTAAAACTAAATATGTGTAAAAAAAAAATTCACGTTTTATTTTGCATAAAGACTCTTTCAAAATAAAATAAGCAGGTTAGCAAGAACAAGCTAACTTTAGCATGATTATAAAACAAATGTTTGTGTTTCTGATAATCTCTTTAATAYTATAAAAGTTAATAAATAACAAACATGAAGTTGTTTCTTATTAAAATGAAACAGGTGGGGGAAAATACTCTCTAATATAAAAAAAAAAGCTAAATTATAACAAAAATTAACTGAGAAAAAGAATATAGTGACATTTTTCCYAACTTTTCCCTACCTTTGCCCCAATCTGGTTTCCACACTGGCCAGCCTGGATGTGCACGATTTCCCTCATGATGGATGGACGGCAGAGATGAAGGTCAACAGAGAGTTACCGGGCTGAGGTTGACCTGCTGACCGAACCGGACCGGACCGAACCAGGAATGTGACAACTGGTTTGTGGCTTCGAGTCCAACAGGAGGACGTGACGGGCTGGGAGGGACCGTCACAGATTCCTCGTTATTGATTGGCTAATGGCTCTTCATCCTGGATGATGATTGGTTGAAATGTGAGCCTTTGATTGCAAGGGGTTTCCGTGATTCGAAGGCAAGGACCGGAAGAGAAGTGGGAGCGGTATTTGTTGCCCTGTTGGAACTGGTTTATTTATTTATTTATTTATTTATTTATTTATTTATTTATTTATTTATTGCAGTTCAGCCTCCCCTCTTTCCCTTTTCTCTGCATTATCTGCACAATAACCTGCGATAAACAGATGTTTTCTGGTAAATTTAGCTTCACATTAGTTTTAATGTGAAATAAATTATTTGAGTACAAACATAACTTACATCTTTTTTATTTTTTTTTATCTAATGCTTACCAGCTGAAAGCTGGAGCTGCATCAATAATAACTGACTTCCACTGAATCCAGTGTTTCATCTTTGTGGAAATTTAAATGTTTTTTCTGTAAGAAGAATGTGAAGGTGCGTGTTCTGCAAGTCAATGAAGTAGTTGTAAATTAGAAATCTGACTTTATTTTGAAGGGGTAACATCGTCATCTCCTCCCAGTTGGACATGCCTGGAGCATCTCCCTACAGGGAGGCGTCCAGGAGGCATCCTTAGATGCCCAAAYCACCTCAACTGGCTCCTGTCGATGTGGAGGAGCAGCAGCTCTACCTGAGTCTCTCCCAGATAACTGAACTTCTCACCCTCATGTTTTTAAGCTGTGGGAAGAAACCAGATTTCCCAGAGAAAACTCATGGATTTAACACATATAGGTCACGTATGGTGAACTGATCTGGGGTGAGGTCATTTAAATTTTAACTGGTTCTTTAGGCCAGTGGTTCCCAAACTTTTCAGCTTTTGACCCACAAAATAACAGTAGCAGAGACCTGTGACCCCAACTATTTTTGGAGGATAAACATTTGTATCAGGTCAACTAAACATGGGCATAGTAACAATATTTTCAAACTACATTTACCMATTTTAAATACACTAACCTCACTCCTTTGTAACAACTAAGGCAAAAATGTAATTAATTCAGAAAATCTTTTCAGGACCCCACCTTGATGTTTCGGGACCCCACTTTGGGTCCCGACCCCAACTTTGGGAAACACTGCTTTAGGCAATAGCAGCCTGTCTCAAAAATGCACCGTCTATTCTCTTATTCTTGTTGCATTTATTACCAAAGATAGCTCTGTTGAAATACAAATATAAAATAAAATAGATTTGAAAAATAAATCTCAAAGAACTGATATTTTAGTACTGAGAATATTTTTATAAACGTGATTGATTCAAAGTCATATTGTTTATTTATCTTTTTTGTTTSTTAAATAATAAAAACTTTTCATTTCAACATTAATATGGTTTTTCGTGGCTTTTTTATTTTTACAACATGGTTGGATCAACGAATAGAAATCTTCAGAGTTATGTTCAAAAACATCCTTGAGTTTGTGAAGCCATCAGTGTAAATAATATAATTCCAGGYAGCAGTTCGCCACCGCGCCGCCAGGGGGCGGTGACGCACAGCGTGGCCGATGGGCGGGCTCAACCCGAGAGGCAGAGCTGCATCTCATCATTTAACAGTCCTCTCTGTCGTTATCATCCAAAAAAACCTCATCTGGAAACAACATCATCGATTTTAACCAACAAATACTCAGATTCATCTATCCAATCTGTCCAGTTCAAACCACATCCTTTATTTCCTAAACGGTAAGTGTGTTTTATGTTCGTCTTGGCATCAATTCATGATTGTAAACAAATGTTTCGAGGGGAAATTAATCGGATCATCAGAGCGAGTGGATTAAAATTTCCGTTAGAWGTGTAACGGTTTTTAAGGTGCCTGTTTTTTTTCTTTCTATATAGCTGTAATATTTGTTTTGTTTTTCTTTTAAGCGTTTTTTTCCGACTTTTACTGCGCAATCTTTGCGTAAATTAAATTTACGTCTGTTCATCTTCCCATCACCACCCACCCCTTCGTGTTAGCAGGAGCAAAGAAGATTAGTATTAATCATTTAAGGCTTTTATTGTGAAAATACAAGACCAAATGTAGAATGTATTAATAATAAAATGCGCTTTAAATGTAAGTAGCTGTTTTTAATGTTACTTTTATTTTTCAGTCAGAAAGAAGGAAACATGTTCTACACCTGTGGTCCAAACGAGGCTATGGTGGTGTCAGGTGAGGTGAAGGTCCTGTTTTTTTAACTGTAGCTTTTGTGATTGTTTTCATATATTTGTAGCTTGTCTGTTATTTAAATTGTAACTTGGGAGATTTTTGAGAWATGTTTTAAAGTAAAAAGTTGAGAAAATCGCAGTGATTTGATCTTTTCACCTGGTCTGATCTGTGATCTCCGGTCAGGTTTCTGTCGTTCTCCTCCTCTGATGATCGCTGGAGGCAGAGTGTTTATCATCCCGTGTGTTCAACAGATCCAGAGGTACACAAATRCTGAGATTCATCAGATGTAACAAAGATATGTGACATCTGGCACACATGTTTTAATGAACTAATTTGCAATAAACAGCAAAAGTAAGCAATAAAACAGCCTTATTGTAATGAAATGATGAAAAATTGATTATTTGAAATGGTTAAAAAGACTTTTGCATTTGCAGCAGCTCCAAACAGGTCTGTTTATTCAATCCAGTTAACCTCCTGACAAAGTTAATGCTTGATCTGAGTTCTGCATCTGGCTTTTATCTCCTGAGAGCTTCTCCAGAAGCAAACCTGAAACCTGACATTAATGTTCTGCTCCCATTAGAGCAGCTTCCCGTCCATCAACCGTCCTCTTTATGTCTTCCTCTGCCCCTGCAGGATCTCTCTGAACACTCTGACCCTGAACGTGAAGAGTGATAAGGTCTACACCCGCCACGGAGTTCCCATCTCTGTTACCGGGATCGCTCAGGTCAGTGAGCGTTAAACAGCAGGCTCATGCAGAACGAGCTGATAAACWGGTGGATCGTGAGGAAAACAGATACGGTGTCATGTAAACACAGCTAAACAAACAAATATATTCAAATTTATTAGAAGGTTTTGTCTTTGCTAAACTAACGTTTTCAAAAATACAGCAAACTCTTTAAATGTGTTTGCTTTTTTAAATTTTGGGAAGTTTTATTTAAATATACTTTTTTCACTAATCAACCTTGTTATGATCATAAAATCAATAGGTGACAGGTGAAGGTGTCAGTATTTGGTAATAAAGGAGCATTTATCAAAGATTTAAAAACTTACTAACTATTTTATATATCATAAAAATGTATTAAAATCATTTGTTAAATAYAATAAAGTTGGTCAAAAAATGATTTAATTTGTACACTTACCCATTAMATAAATGTTTAAACTACAGGTTTTGGTTTTAGAAACCTCCAGATTTTTTCTGRAAATAGTTTTTGTGCACATGAAATCATGTTGTGTACTCATGAAACGTTTTATTTTCATTCTGCAGATGAAGATCCAGGGTCAGAACAAACARATGCTGGCTGCAGCCTGCCAGATGTTTATGGGGAAGTCGGAGGCTGAAATCGCTCAAATCGCTTTGGAGACTCTGGAGGGACACCAGCGGGCCATCATAGCCCACCTGACTGTTGAGGTAAAACAAATAGCTGCTATAAAACAGAAAAACTGCAAGCTGGACACACAGAATGCACATTAATGCACACACTTTACGGTCAGTTATTGATTTCTGCATCACTGGCAGCTGTTTCCATGATGCAGAGCCGCTGCGGGTTTCTCAGCCCAGTTTTTTGTCTGACAGGAAATCTACAAGGACAGGAAGAAGTTCTCTGAGCACGTCTTCAAGGTGGCGTCGTCTGACCTGGTCAACATGGGCATCAGCGTGGTCAGCTACACGCTGAAGGACGTCCACGATGACCAGGTGGGCTTCAGTCTCATTTATGAAATAGTTATAAATCTCTTTGATCTTTAAAATAAAGTGATTTTGTAACAACCAGTTCTTTTTCTCCGTTTGAAACAGGACTATCTGCACTCTCTGGGAAAAGGCCGAACAGCTCAGGTGCAGAAGGACGCTCGGATCGGGGAGGCCCAGAACAAGAGGGACGCTGTGATCAGGGTGAGGTCATCACCAACACAAACAGCCTCTTTGCTGTGCGGCGTTATTTATTTATTTATTTAAAAAGCTAAAACTGGATTGTTTTGTTCAGCATTTTGTTTTAGTTTTTAAGTGGTTTTTCCATCACAGATCTGTTCATCCCTGCTCTATTTTTAGCYTCTTCTACAGCTCTCCTTCTTCCCCGAGGAGTTCATCTCATTGATCCTCCTGCTCCTCTCATTTCTCTGCGTCTCTCCCTGCAGGAAGCTCATGCGATGCAGGAGAAAATCTCGGCTCAGTACAGGAATGAGATTGACATGGCGAAGGCCCAGAGGGACTACGAGCTGAAGAAGGCAGCTTATGATATTGAAGTGAACACCAAAAAGGCTGAGTCTGAGATGGCCTATCAGCTGCAGGTGTGTAGCTCATCTGGTCAAACAAATCTGGTGTTTAAACAAAGAAATTATAAATATATTAGTGGAACATTATCTGTTCATGCTTTTCACGCTATGGTTCTTTTTGCTTGTTGAACACCCTGAAGTCACATAACAAACTAGGACACAACGTTAAATATAACAGGTTTCCTACAGATCCTTAAAAAGCATTAAAAGGCATTGAATTCATCAATCCAAAAATAAGGCCTTAATTAGCCTTAAAATGTCTTAAATTTAACTTGTTTTAAGCTGTAGTAACCCTGTATAAAATAGATTTCTTTACAATTTTACGTTATTTTCTATGGAGGACCAAAACTGACATAATCAGAAATAAAAGCAAAAATAAATAAATGGACCAATAAATACATAAATAAATACCCACAAGCCTTTTTATTTCCATGTGTTGGTTTCTCTGTCTCCTGTTTTTACTTTACCTTATGCATTTCTGTCTCGTTATGGAAATAAGGTGGGCGGAGCTTCTTGGATCAGCTCCTCTCCTATTGGTCAACAGACAGGAATGTGCGTGCTTGTTCTGCCTCAGTTTAGCTTCAAGTCTAAAGTTTAGTAAAAAAAGAAAAACACTTATCTGTGCATATACAGTATTTTATGTAATTTAATAATAATTCATTGGAACTAAGCTGAAAAAATAAATCTGATGGTCTATTAAATTATAAAACATGAGATAAAGTTTTCCTTTTTTAATTTAATTGGTGTATTTATTTACTTATTGGTCAATTTATATACAGTATTTCTGCTTTTATTTTGACAGTTTTGGTCATATTTTACAGGCCAGGGAACGAGTTCTGACTGAATGACTCTGGTTATAAAAACAGGGACTGGACTGATGAGTTCTGAAAATGATGTTCAGWAACCAAATTATATTAAACTTCTTCTATTTGAACATTAAAATGGGATGAGAGAAAAGGAAAGCCGACTAAAAACAAAAATAAAAGAAGTGCTTGTTGTTATTAACCACATAATAAAAATTTAATGCATTATTATGGAGACAAACCACAACCACACAGTAAATAAAAGGATTTGAAGAACTTTTACCACAATTTATTGCTGTTTTAGAGATTCCACTTGAGCTGGTTCATTAAAACAAATCTTGAATTCTTGTGGTGAAACCAGTTTTTCACAGTGCAKATTTGTATATACCATAGTCCTATTTTTCTGTTCCAGGTAGCGAAGACAAAACAGCGTATTGAGGAGGAGAAGATGCAGGTCCAGGTGGTGGAGCGGACCCAGCAGATCCTGCTGCAGGAACAGGAGATCACTCGCAGGGAGAAGGAGCTGGAGGCCAAAGTGAAGAAACCGGCGGARGCTGAGCGCTACCGCCTGGAGAAGCTGGCCGAGGCTCAGCGGTGAGATGAAGGGTCTTGCTGGTGGGMCTTCCTGCTGTGTCTCCATAGATCTCTGCTGACTTCACTTCTGTTGTCTCTGCAGCATAAAGATGATCATGGAGGCTGAAGCTGAAGCTGAGTCTATACGGGTGAGTGTGCAGAATGTTTGTGGCATAAATAAATATCCACTGCCTCATTTTTCCTTAAAGAATCAGAGGCAGCTGATTAAAAAACAGTGTCTGGATCTTGTTTGTTGAGTAACTGAAACGTGCCACCCTTCAGGTAAAAGGTGATGCTGAGGCATTTGCTGTGGAGGCCAAAGGTCGGGCWGAGGCCGAGCAGATGTCGAAGAAGGCCGAGGCCTTCCGGGAGTACAAGGCTGGAGCCATGGTGGACATGCTGCTTGAAAAACTGCCTCTGGTGAGTAGAAGCATCTTATTCATGAATTTACAGCCTATTGAAGTTTAATAAAGTGCAAACCGACCGGACTCTTCCTTTAATAAACCAGTTTTAACTTTAATAAATCACAGTTTGTTTCTGGTTTTAACGTCTCGTGCTGTTTGTCTCGCACCAGATGGCGGAGGAGATCAGCAAGCCCCTGTGCAGCGCCAACAAAGTCACCATGGTGTCGAGCGGAGGAGGCGAGGTGGGAGCGGCCAAACTGTCGGGGGAGGTGCTGAACATCATGACCCGCCTCCCCGACGCAGTGGAGAAACTGACCGGAGTCAACATCTCTCAGGTAACTCCCCTCGTGCAGCTTTCTGTCTCAGAGGAAAAACCTTCACTCCTTAACGTCTGGATGCTGAGTCAGCGTTCACATTAGAGTGATCCTGCTGAGTCAGCGTTCACATTAGAGTGATCCTGCTGAGTCAGCTTTCACATCAGAGTGTTCCTGCTGAGTCAGCGTTCACATCAGTGATCCTGCTTCATCATATTAATCGTTATCGGCTAAACAACACAATTAATACAGATTATTTTTTTGTCAATGTCGCCCAACCCTACTGTATACTCTGTACATTTTAAACATTCAAATGTGAGAAATGTTCTTCTTAGTCTAGCTATGAATTTTGTTTTTGTAACTTCTAGTTACAAATATTTTCCCATACAAAGACATTGATATGTAATTACGACGGAGTATTAAGGCCACACAACGAGATTTTTTTTAATTACAAGTAAAAAGTCATAATATTCTAACCTTTACATGAAAAAGCACGCAGTTACTGCATTAAAATGAGGAATGTTGAGCAATTTGTCAAGTTGTTCTTTAGTATTGCTTAAAAATAAATAGTTAATCTTTTAGCACAGTAGCATCAAATTATAGCAGGACTTGGAAATTGTGCAAACGACGATATGATAAACTGAAGCTGTATTGTAGTTAATGGATGCATTGACAGATTTAGTCGTCACATAGCTAATTTGAATGAAATCATCAAATCTAACAGTGCTCCAAATCATCGTGGACTCTTTCATAAACACAGACACATGGCTGTACACAGCAGGTGTGAGGAAAATAAGGAGGAAATGAGGAACGGAAAATGGACACATCATGTAAGATTATGACTTTTTCTCGTAAAATTACGACTTTAATCTCGTAATATTATGACTTTACTCTCATAAAATTACAACTTTGATTTCGTAATAATAATTTTAAAAAATCTCGTTGTGTGGCACTAATACTCCGTCATAATATAATAAACAGAAAATGAATTTTCTCCATTTATTTTCATTTTTYACTGTAACTTCTTTCTGTCCCTCCACCCATCAGGTGTCTTCTCATACAGGCTGAAGAGAAGGAACCAAAATGGAAGCTGGTTTCTCTCCATCTACGTGTTTTATCGCAGCTTCGTCCTCCTCCTCTCCTGTTGTGTGTGGAGCTGCTGCTTCAGCTGCTTTGTGTTGTTGTTGTGTGAACTGTTTTCACCATTCATACGTTTTTGTTTTTGGTTCCTGTGATTCGGTTCAATCAGTCAAACCGTTGGGTTCTTTGTGTTGGAGTTCGAACCTTGTTCTACGTTTACATTCATTCATTCATTCATGTTCCTGTGATTCGGTTCAATCAGTCAAACCGTTGGGTTCTTTGTGTTGGAGTTCGAACCTTGTTCTACGTTTACATTCATTCATTCATTCATTCATTCATTCATTCATTCATTCATCCTGCGTCTGTGTTGACCTTTAACGTCTCCTCTGACACTGCCTGGGTCCACTGCCTTACTGCCAAACCTTAAGTGCATCTTAGCATCAACATGTGATACAAATGTTCAGTTCACTGAGCCCCCCAACATTTTTCATGTTTTTCTGACGGATCCAAAGTGTTTCACCTGGATGGTTGGAAAACGACAGGAAGTCAAAGTCTTTATACAAACTGGAACTGCAGCATAAAATTAAAATGTAGATTTAGCTGCAGGTCCACATTACTTTAAAACTTTATAAAAGTTTTGTTCCTACTTTTCTCACCAGACCCTCTGCTGTCATGATGGAGAACTAAAAGTTTCATGATGCTAATTTTAAAAAGTTGTAGCCCCGTCGAAGGAAAAAAAAAAACGTCTGAGCTCAGGAAATTTAAAAAGCATGTATAAAAACAAGCATGAGAAGATAGTTAATAAAACATGATTTTATACTGAAAGTTTATTTATGGTTGAGCCAAACAGAAATGTATAAATTTGTTTTTAAYCTGAAGCTGTAATTATCACATCAGATAAATTTATTTATTGATAATTCTTAGCTTTAAGTCTCAGGTCAGGGTTGGCAGCCATATTTACTTTATGGAAACTCAAATTATCTGATTTAGGAGAAAAATCTGTTCCTTGTTCCCTGGAGGTTTTTTTTTTTTTCATATTTTGTGTAACATTTATTAGTGGAAAATGGTGCCTTTGTCTTTTTTTTGACCAGTTATGTAGCAGCTCTAAAACATGCGAAAAAGATATACAATTAATTCACACTATTTAAAATTACTACCAATTAAAGTCCAGTAAAGTAAATTTAAAACATCAGTTAGTATTGAACCAGTTACTAAAACATACTAAGATTAAAGAAGAACTAAAACATGTCTTAAATCATAAACCCGTCACTCTGTCATCCTCTACCTCACATCTTGGACTGGTTCTGTGAAACACTCCATCCTTTCAGTGCATGTGCTGTAATGCATTCACAGGTACGTTAAGACTGAAGAATCTTGCAATGAAACATTTTTTTATTTTATGTCACTTTGTATTTTTTGTGGATCTGCTTGTATTGTTTATTTTTATTGATCTGTAGGTCTTTTTTGTTAAATCTACACAACCAAAAGCACCGAAATGGCTTTTAAATGTACAATTTATTTATCTAAAGTTAAACACACCTGTTATATATGCATGCATTTGTTCCTATCACACTTGAAATTTAATGTAATCTTGCAAAAGTGTAGGTTTTAGTMAGGACATAGGCAAGGGTCACTGTGAAGTTAGAGTATATATACCTGTTAGTTACATGTAGAAATGTGCATCTGTCAAGTTTTAAATAAATGATCTTGTAAGTGGCTTTTAAGTAGTTTATGCAATATATATTTGATACAGTATTGGTGTAGCATTGTGCTTCACAAGGCACCATATGATAGGCTCCTCTGTCTCTATAAATGTATTAAAATAAATAAATCTGTTTAAATTGTGGGAGAACACAAATTATAATTTCTGTAACCACTTTAGAAATTTTATTTGAAGTAAATATAGTCTATGTATAAGATATAAATATTAAATTTCACTGGTATACCACCTTTGTGTTTCCGGTTTCTTAAATCATTACATGTCAAATATTTTTTAGAAATGTGTAGAGTTTGATGTGTTCTTCATATTTTTCTATTTAATTATACATTTCACTGTTATAAAACAAAACGTGTATTCTAATTTATGGATATTTAATTTCCATCAGTAGATGCTAGAGGGATCTGGAACTAGGTCTAGACTGAAAACAAAAAATAAAAGTGTTGCAAGAAGCCTAAATAACTAATAATACCACTTTAAAGTCTGTTTGCTTGAAAATAAAATAATAAAATTACATGTTGGTTTAAAACGTTTACATCTTTATCTCAAGACTTTCACAATCCTGTATGTATTAGGATTTTTACCTTGTATTCATTCAAGTCCTGCTCAATGATAACATATACCGGAAACGCTGGTAGTTGTTTTTGTCAAGCTAACAAGATAAAGCGGTTTAGAACCGGAAGTTGATAGTTTGTTTTGGAAAAGAAGATTCAAGCCACCCGAGACTTCAGTAAACGAAAGTCAAGGAGCTGTGTGAAAAAATATCAACCTTTATTTTTCATAAATGCTCTATGTCTAAAAACCCGGCCAAGTCTCACACTATGATGTAACATTTGTAGAAGATGCGTATTTCTAGTGATTTTATTTTGAAAGCTAAACCCGGAAGTTCCGCTATTGAAATCTGTCCGACTTGACCCATGCAAAAAGAACTGGAGGGAAAAAAAAAGAGAAAAAAACGGAGAAAAAAAAGGCATATCTGAGACCTTTGAGGGACGGATTTGGACAAAGTTTCCCAACTGTCCCGTTCCGAGGAAGCTTCGGGGGGGTTGAAAGGGAGTCCAGTTCACCGGTAATTAACTCAGGAGTTATAATTCGGTTGTAAATTAATTGTTATTTTCAGTGTGTCTGAGAGCACCGTCGTCTCGGTCGCCGGAAGTCTGCATGAGGCTGCGTCTCCAACAGAGGCAACGGCGTCGACGTTTTTTTTTCTGTCTTGTTTTTTTTTTTTTTTTTTATTCGAGACTTTTTTTTTCTCTTTTTTTATTTTCTCTCAGCGAGATGAGCAGGGAGTGAGGAATGGAGGCGCAGGGAGCGAGGATGTTTGTGTTTGCTTAGCTGAAAGCTGGTTAAGCAATATGAACATACAGGCCTCCTTGTAGCTTGAGTGAACAAGCCAGCGAACAAAAGGAGAAAATTAATGGAGGCAAGTTAGCGTTAGCCATGTTTGTGTGTCACCCAGATAACACCCTCAGCTCCWGGCAGGTTGCAGTGTAACACAACAGTCAGTGCCGACAGCATTCCAAGATGTCTCCTAGTTTTTCACGRTCGCTGCTGCTCTTATTTTTGCAAAATTTCATCAATCACTGCTAACATTAGCCTGCAGTTAGCGGAACCACAGTTTTGGAGCCAGCTTGTGTCCTCTCGTCAAAAATGGCTCTCAGCACACTGAAACATAGGCTTTGAAATGCTCAATTAACAGCCCCTCACTAGTCATATTACTATTATCAATATTGGTTGGTGAGTTGCGGAAAAGCTGCAGCATGTTGGGAATTAATTTTCCACATCTGCAGAGAAAAAAGGAGGCTCATGAAAAACAAACATGTCGAGTTTATGTTGCATGATTATGTTGTTAACTGAAATGTTGCAGGGTTTGTAATGTTTATTTTTCATGTGCATCCTTTGCTTCTCTAAAAACTATTGTAATATTTAAACCAGTTCAGCTTTACTAACCTGTAATTAAATGCATGCATTTTTTTGGCGGGTATGGTGGCAAAATGACTGCACGACAACCCAAATGTGTCTCATGCATTCAGAAAGCTAAACCTCAAAACTAACATTTCAGCTGTAAATGTGTGCAAAATAAATTTAAAATGCATGCTAGTGTTAAATAACAAAACTAACATTTTTTTCTGGTTTGTGATTAAGAAAAAACACCAAACTGAGATAAGGAAACAAGTTAAACTAGAGAAACTGCATTTTCCAGTTAATGATGACAACCCATTGACTGCTGAAATTAGCTTTAAAAAAGCTGAAACTGAGCTTTTTAAGGTTTACATATTGGCTATAAGCAGAATGTTAGCTATAAGCTAAAAGTAGCAAAAGACTAGCTGAAAGTGGCTGAATGGTTGTTAGTAGCTAAATTAGCCAGTCACTAGTTAAAAGCAACAAAAGATTAGCTATAAGGTAAAGTAGCAAAATAAATGTAGCTAAAATTATCAAAAGGCTTGCTTGAAGCTAAATGTTTAAAAAGTGTTAGTTAAAAGTAGCAAATCATTAGTTAAAAGTAGCAAGTCACTAGCTGAAAGCAAAAAAGGTTAGCTAAAAGATAAAGTATAAAAAAATGTAGCTGAATTTTTTAAGGCCTGTTGGAAGCTAAAGGTCAGAAAATGTTAACTATATTAC
>NW_013952481.1:1388309-1392267 GCF_001266775.1 Austrofundulus limnaeus
AAAAAAACATACGGAAGAAACTTACAACAGGAGAACAAATGTGTGGTTGCTGAGTCAGCGTTCACACTGTTTATTTTAAGAGTTCTGTGGAAACAAACCACCTCACACAATTAACAAAACTTAATTTGCTTTAAAACCAACTCACTGACATTTGAAACATTAAGCAACCACTACAAGAATTTACAATGTGTAACAAGTTTGCAAAGAGCTGCATGGGCTGTAAAAAAAAAAAGGCTGAAAATCATTAATGTGTGCTTATGTGCTCTCCTGTAGGTCACTTAAATTCATCCCCCCTGGGACGAACACCTTGGCTTTATTCCTTTCACAGCCTCTCTGTATATTTGCTCAAATRTGTAAAACTACCATAAAAAATCTGCTCAAATTTTACCACCAACTTCACTGAATGATATTTTTTATTCAAACTTTGGAGCAGAGGATACCTGGAAAGGAAATAAGCTAAGAGGGTTAAAATGCAGCCATGCGTGGTTCTACCTTTATGTAACAAAAAAAAAAAACAATAAGGGGAAGGACAGGTGTTTTCTAAGTGTGTTGCTTTGTAATTACAGAAATAATGGACGATTCCCATTTCAACTCATCATACTTTTGGTCTCCCGTCCCCACAGTACAAGGACAGGTAGAGACAACCTTATTGTTGGAATTGTCTTCAAATGCACACAGTGGTGAAGCGATAATCACTTTGTTTTTGGACAAACTTTAAGGATTGAGTTGCTGCAGTTAAGCTCACTGTGAAGTCTTTCTTGGTGCATTCACTCGATCATATGATCACTCCTGTCCCTCTCCTCTTTCATCTCTTTATTTTCTCTTGGTTTGTGTTGATTTGTTTTGCATCTCACCACGCTTTCGTGTTCTTTTTTTTCTCCTCCCATCGCCTCCTCTCCCTGTCGCCTCACTGATCCAACTCATCCCCTCCTCTCCTTCCCTTCTCCACATTTTCTGCTCGTTATAATCTTTTTACCTCCCCCTCCTGTCCTCACGTCAACATAATCCACAATTTCATCTTTTTCATGATTCTGTTTCTGGCTCCTCGTGTCATCTTTTCCTCTTTTTTTAACCCCTCCTTAACTTTTCTAATCCACCTCCTTTTCATTTTTTATTTTGTTTACCTGATTTTACTTCCTCCCTTTCTTATCATTTTTATTATTTTTCACATTTGTCATAAACCTCCTCCTCCATTCTTCACCTCCATGAAACATTTTACCATCCCTCTCTCCTTAAATACTTCACCCTTCCCTCTTTCCTTTCTCCTCTCACCCTTGTCTAGATCGAGAACGCCATGTTCCTGAACAAAGCTAAAGATCAGCTGGGTCCAGACAAGGCCAACGTGCCCCCCTTCCCCCACTCTTCTGCGTCTTCCACCTCGTCCCCCCACTACCCCACGGCCGTGCTCGCCATCCCGAGCTCAGTGGACCCTGGGACCGGGGTGCGGGTGGTCCCCAAGCAGGAAGGAGGTGGGGGTCCRGTGGGAGGAGGTGGTGGAAATAGCAACGCCCCTATGAGTGGGGTCGGTGGCCACCTGCACCAGTCCCACACCTCCCAGAACGTCACCGTCGTGCCTGTTCCTTCTACGGGTATCATGACTGCAGGTGAGAAGGAAAACATTTTGTCCTGATTGAATCGTAACATCCTCTGCTCAGTTCTGTTATTTTATTATATTTATTTTATTTTTAACAGAAAATAAGTGAAAATTCTTCTGCAGGAGCCACTTACTCTGATCTCAACAGGTTTTAAAGTCACAACTCTGAAAGCTTCAGGAAGTAGTTTTAATTTAATTAACATAATTGGTTACAGAACGCTCCTCCAGCTGTGTCTTATTACTTTTACAGCCTTTTTTCTGTTTTATGACATGCATTGGTGCCATTAAACTCATGTCAAAATGGTTTCGTGACTGAGCAGGGCTTTAGACGAACTTTTTGCACAGGTTGCACCGGTGACTAACTTTTATCTTTAGGTGCACCAGCACAAAAGTTAGGTGCACAAAAAAAAAACAYGTTGCATTTAACATTGAAGTTTTACAGATTTGCTTTTTTTTTTTTGTCATTGTCCATTAAGTTAATATTAACTCACAAATAATTAGTTAATAATCAAGCAAAAATGAAATTCTACATTTGAACCAGAATTGAAGACAAATAACTTACTGAAAAGTATTTAAAGTGATTGTATGACGTGTTGATACTGATAGATAGCTTTATTATGGAACATGGAGACTTTTTGTTTCAGCGGGGAACCACACCCCTCCTCCTCCTCCTCGAACGACTGGGCGCACCAGTGTGACAGGAAATATTTTTAGGCGCATTGATAAAAAATATTGTCGAATTTACGACCAAATTAGTTGCGCTCTAGCCCTGTTGAGATACTTTAGTTCTGAATCCTGACAGATCTGTAAACA
This sequence comes from Austrofundulus limnaeus, assembly GCF_001266775.1. Lineage (NCBI taxonomy): Eukaryota > Metazoa > Chordata > Actinopteri > Cyprinodontiformes > Rivulidae > Austrofundulus > Austrofundulus limnaeus. Next base: position 1,390,717 of record NW_013952481.1, read on the forward strand.
TTTTTACTGTGAATATATTGTTTTTTTGGTTGGTTTTTGAAGCCTTAAAACGGGTGTCAAACCTACCGTAGTTACTTAAAGGGGAAAATTCTAAACTTGTTTCAAGACAAGGGCCAATTTCTGTCAATATTTATTGAAAAAATTGTTATATAACAAATTATTCTAATAGAAATACAAATAATGATGTTGCATTACGGATTAAGGCTCATCATTAGCATCATTAGCATTCATTTCTTATACCTTACTCTCCACCAACAATCTTTTGATTTATTATTTCTTAGCGAAAATTGTTATATAACAAATTATTCTAATAGAAATACAAATAATGATGTTGCATTACGGATTAAAGCTCATCATTAGCATCATTAGCATTCATTTCTTATACCTTACTCTCCACCAACAATCTTTTGATTTATTATTTCTTAGCGATACATTTTATGCAGCAAATAAGTTAAAATTTTAAAACTTTGACTAAAAATACAATTCAGTGTCTTTAAATAATAAGAGAATTGAGAAAAAAAGTAAATAAAGTTTATTCTCTGTTCTTTCCGCACCAAAAGTCAGTTGACAGATTGTCTTGTCCTCTCAGCGGGTTTAGTGATCACCACCCCACAGGGCACGCTGGTCCCCACAGCTTCCACGCAGTCCTTTGTAGCTGGACCYCACACTGCTACCACCATGATCGTGTCTGCAGTGCACCCCTCCAAYACAGGTGAGACACACAGGTGTAGTTCACCATCAGAGTCATGAAAACAGGTGTTAGATGGTGCTGTATCTTCTGAGAGTTTATATGTATGTTAGTTTTTTTTTCCAGTAAAAATACCCACTAATGAGACTTACATCCTTCTCTCTTCTTCCAGATAAGAAGGATGACATCACTGTTCCTCCTGCTGTCGTCATGCCGACACCATCAAAGCGAGGCAGGAAGAGCAAACAGATGATGAGCAGAGTGAGCGGGGTCCTTCCTCCAGGAAGTGATGCTTTAATATTGGCACATCTTGCTGCAGGTGGACAGGTGAGCTTCTTCTTGAGTGTTGCTGTATTGTTTAATGATTTATTATTAACTGTGTCGTTAATATTCTGTTACTGTTACAGCACCACAGTGCAGACCCATATGATCTGTCAAATGATGAGGACGACCATACTGGCAAAGACGGCCCTAAATCCTACAGGTAGTAAAATATATTCAGATTTAAAAAGTAATATTGTTTATTCTTTACTGTCCCTTCTGACTGCTGTTTACTGCAACACCTCTTGTTTCTCTCCCTGATCTGCCGCCAAGATGTCGGATGTGTTCGGTGACGTTCTTCAGCAAGTCCGACATGCAGATCCACGCCAAGTCGCACACYGAGGCCAAGCCCCACAAGTGCCCCCACTGCTCCAAGTCGTTTGCCAACTCCAGCTACCTGTCCCAGCACATCCGCATCCACAGCGGGGCCAAGCCCTACACCTGCACCTACTGCCAGAAGACCTTCAGGCAGCTCAGCCACCTACAGCAGCACACACGGTACTGGGCTAACTGGTTTGTGAGCTCCTGAGTGTGTGTGTGTG
>NW_013952481.1:1392356-1398660 GCF_001266775.1 Austrofundulus limnaeus
TTGCAACAAAGCTAGCAGTTGTTCTAAATTGTTTCCCAAACAAAAAATAGTAGTGTCATCTGCAAACATGACATTTCATTACATCAGACACATTAACCAAATCATTGACATACAAAACAAAACAACTTGTGCCCTAACACAGAACCCTGTGGGACCCCAYRAGTAAWTGTCTCTTTTGTGTGGTGAYAAACACCCTCAGGAGTGAGATGCTGAATTGRGGATTTGGTTTTTTGTTAATAGATGATTTTATGGCTGCTGTAAAGTTAATTATAGGATGTAATGTTATTTTAGTATTTATCATCCAATTATTGTCATTTAGCACCAGGAAATAGCCTCTAGGCACTTCCYGATCTGGTCCCAGGTGTTTACATTTATTATAAAATAACAAAAATCAGTCTGTTATTTTTTACATCAAACTCCTGCAAAACTCCTATTATAAATACATTAAAGGTTTTAAAACTACATCAGTTTTAGTCAGTGTATGACTCTGCACTGAGAGGAGACAGCTACAAACCATTCATTGTTTTATTCATGTTTCTGACATTATCACACTTTACACACAGTCAGTTAAAATAAACATGTTTGTTTTTTCTTTAAAGCATCTCATAAATCGTCTTGCATGCTCTGCTGTGTTCGATGAACAGAACTGACCTGCATGYTGAAGAACAAGCTTCTTTTTAATGAGAAATCAGTTCATTGTGGAGCAAAACTGTCAGGCARTAGAACAGCTTGAATCTATAGCTTCTAATTAAACAATTAAATTACAACAAATAAGAAATGAGTTTAAGAWGAAGAGTTTGAGTTTAAACTGGAACCTCGGTCCCTTCGGCCTCAGGAAATGCTCAAATTGCAGAGATTACATGTGTCTGTTTTTAGAATATTTCAACAGATTAAACACGTTGGTCCTGTTCTCCCACATTTCTGCATGCCGGCTGTTTCAAAGCAGYGACATGAAACAATTAAAAACAGGATTCAAGCTGAACTCAGTGACTCTAATTCTGCCWAAAATAAAACCATTTTGGTTTGTACTCTGTCTGTTACCATAAGAAACTTGTCGGTGGAGTTGCTTAAACGTGAAATACAAGGTTTTCAGGTTAAATTCTGATAAAAGAAGCTGTAAARAAAGATTCTGGTTTCTTTAGCTGTAGCAATGGCTTTAATATGTTCTTATCAGCAGGTAAAGTCAGTTTCTCAAGTTATTTTTATTACTGGTGAATAGGGTCGGGCAAAATCATATYGTGTGCAATTAATCATCAGAAAAACTTAAGTCAATTATTTTTTGGCATTTGACGATTAATATGATTAAAGCCACCAGGCAGACTGACTGATGCTCCTCTCCAGTTCAATTATGACAAACATTTTTTTTAAAAAGTGCTGTAATTTATTTACCTTAACTCCAGCTTTACTTGGTCTATCAACAATTTAAAAATTGTACTTTTGACAATATTTGAAACAGATTTTTACGGAGAGTAAATCTTTCCCACTAGAGTGATTTAATTTGGTCATGTGACCAGGGAATGCAGGGGATTAATCRTCATATTAATCGTTCTCGACTAAATATCACAATTAATCGTGATTAATTTTTTTGCCGATATTGCCCAACCCTACTGGTGAATTGAAAGAGGTATTTTTGACTTTTAAAAGCTGAAGGAAAAAGATTGATGAGGTGTAGTCACTGTTACCTGTTGACTGTGGACATGTTGCATTCAGGGCCCTGAGAGTGTACACATCATCATAATTTATGTTTTCTAACATTATCATTTTACAACAATTAGTTGAGTTAAATTCAATTGTTTTTATATGTTTAGTTGTAGTTTTTAAAGACAGCTTGTGGTCCTCGCTCAGTGGTGATTTTTCTTTAATTCCAGTCAGTTAAAATAAACATGTCTCATACTTAAATAGTATAATTTTAAAGAAAGCAAACMAGCAGCTGTAAGTAGGGAGAAATCAAGTTTTCTGTTAGTTTATTTACCTTTAAGTTAATCCTGGTCTTTAAACTCGTTTTGATTAAAATCTTACCTGGATGTGTGCACTTTGATTGGTGACTTGTTCTGTTTTTRCTGCATGAAGGTACAGCACCACTAATCAGAGACAGAATAATTTGACTAATTCTGCATGTTAATAAAACCTCTCACCTTCACTCTGTCGTGCTTCTTGTAGATGATTTAATTTGTTGTGTTTGAGCTCGTGACCCATCTCCACTTTTTTCATTTTGCTCTCTGCCATGCTCTGGTTTCCCATGCAGATTTCAGATCATYTGTTGTTAAGCTGGATGATAATTTCCTCCACCTGCCTGCCACTCGCCTTTACGTTTCATCTCAGTTTGAATGTCAGATTTTCAGAAACACACTCCACTCACTGCAGGGCACACCAAATGGAGAGCGAGAGAGAGAGAGAGAGAGAAAGAGAGAGAGAGAGGGAAGCGTGACTGTGCTTGCTGTATGTTTGTTCTGTGTTTTCACAACTCAGACGCAGCACAAAGAGCACACTGTCAAACATATATTGATCTGTGATCCGTGTAATTAACTACAGATCCGTCAAACGTTAGCGCATGATTTGATCGTTAGCTCGCCGTAAACTTTGGTCATGCTGTAGCTTAAAAATCTCTCGCTGTTTCTCTCTCTCTGTTTCTCTCTGTCTCCAACCCCCCAMCCCCACCCGAACCCTGCGATCCCGGTGTTAGAAACCACACCGAGTCCAAGCCCCACAAGTGCCCCCACTGCTCCAAGTCGTTTGCCAACTCCAGCTACCTGTCCCAGCACCTCCGCATCCACACGGGGGCCAAGCCCTACACCTGCTCCTACTGCCAGAAAACATTCAGGCAGCTCAGTCACCTCCAGCAGCACACACGGTACTGCCACGGCTCCCGTTGACCCACATGTTGTTCTATGTGCATGTATGGGAGCAGGTGTGTGGAGGGTCGTCCTGCTGCGATTGTTTGGACTGTTTACCTGTTTGTAGCATCTGGAATTAGCAGCTGTAGCATCAAGTTGGAAAGGAAGAGATTTTTTTTATTGTTTTAGAAAAACTAAACTGACTTTTTAACCTGTGTTGGACTACATGCTACCTGTAAGACCAGAGTTAGCTTGTAGGAACATTAAACAGCAGCTCATGAAGTCATGTAACAAATKAAACTACTTTGTTTGCAGAAGTGAAAGTAAGAGACTAATGTGCTGCAGGTATTCAGGATAGATGCATGCATTTTTTATTTTAAAGCATCCTAAAGACATCAGAGAGAGAGAGAGAGAGAGAGAGAGTAGAAATAAGCTAATTTAATCTGGGTTGTAATATTAGGAGGTTTAATGTTATTTTAAGTTTTTCTTTTCTTAATTTTTTTTGCAGAATTCACACCGGAGACCGACCCTACAAGTGCAATCACCCAGGTTGTGAAAAGGCTTTCACTCAGCTGTCGAACCTGCAGGTGAGTCGTCCMGCCTCTTACGTCTCTGCTGCTCTTTATTTTGGTCCAACTGACTCTTTCTCTGCGTGTGTCACAGTCTCACCGCCGGCAGCACAACAAAGACAAGCCGTACAAATGTCACAACTGTAACCGTGGTTATACAGACTCTGCCAGCCTGGAGGTGCACCTGTCCACGCACACCGTCAAACACGCCAAGCTGTTCTCCTGCGGCCTGTGTCACAGATCCTACACGTCGGTACGCTACGTTAGCATTCGCAAGTCGAGCAGTTTACAAGTAGCTAAACTCTAGCTAAAATATCAATTTAACCAAATGAAAGTATTTTTGAGAAAAGAAGAAAATCTTTTTATTCTTATGCAAGAAATGTAAATTCTGTTTCTTCTTCTGTGTTTTTTTAGGAGACATATTTAATGAAACACATGAGGAAGCATAACCCCGACCCGTTAACGGTGGCTGCAACCGTAGCCGCCCAGCAGGCCCAGGGTCTGACTCCGGGGACAGGCCGGGGCCGTGGCCGCGGTCGAGGCCGAGGCGGCGGCAGAGGGAGCCAGCTGCAAAACCAGAACAACCCCAACACCAACCAGGGTCCCAATCCCGGACCCCAGGGCAGCTACCAGCCCACCCAGCAGCCCTCGGAGGCCGTGGTTCCCTGTCCGTTCGACCTSCACCAGTACAAAACGGTGTCCGCCAGCGAGATCCAGTACAAACCGGTCACTGTGGGCGAGCTGCCGGTGACCCATAAAGACCTCTGCCTAACCGTGTCCACGTCTGCCATCCAGGTGGAGCACATGAACTCGTAGGCTGCGTCTTCCCGCTCGCTTTGTGGGGTGAGCTCATATCTGCGGTGTAAAAAGCTCCATCTGAACTGATCCTTCATCCTCACGGTCTTCTTTAACAAACAGGACAGAACTGTTTCCACACTCATCACTGAACTCCACAGCGTTGTGTTTATATTCTCTGAACTGCTCTGATGGACAGTTTGAAAAGGGATTGATGCCGTATTGCAATACAATCAGAAGATAAAAGTCAAAATCATCCAAATCTGAAGCTTAAAATGTTGGGTTAGATTACAGATTATCTCCAGGTTCCTCCCAGTAGAAAAGCTAATGTGGTTTAAACATTCATGAAATGATAAAATATGCTTTTATAAGGCACGGATTAGTGTAAATTTAAATTTTTAAGTAGAAATAAGGGAGAGAACAGACAAGCAGTCATTATCAGCTACAGAAATGACAGCGTTGTTCTAAAGCACTGAGGAAAAATAATGAACTAAAAGGAAGCTTGTTTAGGGAACTAAGGTTAATTTCTGCATCTGATTCAAACGATTCATTTTCCACTCATGCTCCATCACAAGAGCCAGGATTTTTTTCTTCCTCAAAGCCCAAAGTACTGAGCAAAAGAAGCCGAGCRGTTCAGGAATGTACTAAAACCTGAGGAATCTGCAGCAGAGCGAGATGGAAACAAAAGAAACGAAAGAGAGAGGAGGAGTCCTAAAGAAAGCACTTGATGAAGCTCGTACTTCAAATCTTTGTCATTGTTTGTTTTTGKTTTGTTTTTTTCATATATATAAATCATACGTTTGTATTTTTCTACCAACAGAGGATTGTGTGAACATAGAGAAAACGTGAGTGCATGATAAGAACAGGGAGACAAATCCCCGGCAAAGTGTCTCGTTCCATTTCTTTTATTATTCCAAGAGCAGCGCTCCTCTTCCTCACGAGTGAAGAGAGCTTGTTGTCGGAGTGGCTGATGGGAAATAATGATTGTGTGGTAAACACAGCTGACAGGTACTGTTATCAACCTTTTTTGTTTTTTAAGAACTTTTCATACATATTATTGCTACTTTTCATTATAACTGTAGTGCAAATGTTATTCACAGTATATCCACTATGAGGCATTATGGTATTGCAGTATGCTGTATATAAAATATAGAAAAGACTTTTTCATCTGTAAAAGGGAAGTATGTCTTGTGTACAAAATATATGAAAAAAAAAACACCTGTGTATAAATTTCTGGTGATGTCCCAGGTTGATCCACGTCGGCTGCAAAAATAATTATAAATATCTGCTTTGAAAGGCTCAAAAGTTATTCATAATGTTAAAATGCTGATTTAAACAGCATTTATTTTAACTTAACCATACATGAAATAGGTTTTAATTTAACCAAAAGAATTAAAAAATATATTTCGGGGTGSTTTACTTAGATTAGTTTCATTAAAAGTATAATTTTGCACATGTGGAAAATGAGTCTCATCCCCCAAATATTCTTATTATCAGGAAAGTCATAACTCCCMTTGTGGTGCTGTTTAAAAGTGAACCACTGTGATCAGAAAGCCCAACTTAAATGATGTAAAATTTAATTTAAAGGGTGAATAAAACGTGACCTGGGACACTGTGTGAGCTGTCTAAAACCAATCAGAAAGTTCAAACAGCCTGTACAACAAGCCGGTCTAAATGTRTAATCAACCTTGTATTTTATTGTGTTTTTATGGAAGAAAATAACATAGCAATGCTCCTGATAATACAGTTATTAACTGACCTCCTATGTTACACTCTTTGCATACTGTATGCACCGTTAAACCTCTTCATCTGAACAGACTGTTGCTTCCTTTACGGAGAATAAAATTCAAAAGCTGTTTATGATGGAAAAACACCACTTTCTGATGTTTTTATTATTACCATCACCTGTATGGGTTTGTCTTTGCTGTTAGCAAAATATCTTGTAAACCARAAGACGGATCTCTGTGCCTGGAAAAAAACAGAAAACCACGGAAAGACTTCAAGTCCAAAGCCGAGGATCAAACCCAGGACAGTTTCATGGAGCCTCGTTAGTGTTTAGATTCACATACAAATTAACCTGGAACTACTCGCCCCTCACCTGAGAGT
>NW_013952481.1:1399430-1403116 GCF_001266775.1 Austrofundulus limnaeus
CTTATATACTCATTTTTTTTCTTTTTCATAAATAAGAAACAGTACATTTCTGGGGCTTTAATTTTGAAACTTCAAATGTTTAGTAGTTAACTTTTATTTTGAAAGCACCTTCCAAGCATTCCTAGTATCGCACACCACAAAAACATGTTAAGAGCTGGCTAGAGCTAGACGGACATCTTCGAAGTTTTGGTTTAGCCTGCATATTGTAGATAAGTATGGTTTGTACTGAAGCTTTGTTAAAAATATAAAAGTAGTGCTAAGCTAAGCTTGATTTGTTTTGTAGCTGGCCTGCTGTTTCAAACTGGCGTAGGTAGGTTCGTTTTATCCTCCATTATCGCGTCTGGCACGAAGGTAATGCAATAGTGAGTAGTCCGCCCAATCGGAATACAACGTTGATCAAAGCGAGCGTACCCAAACGGGGGAGGCGGGGATTACGTTAGCCAATGGGAGTAGCGTATCCGAAGCGCTCGACAAAACATTTCGGTTCAAAATTCAAACGGTCATTGACAGTGGATGTCGACGCGCCCTTGTGTATAAGGTATTTGTTTTTATCTTATTGTTCAGACTTTCTTTTCTCCCAAACATTTCTGTATAGGTTTAGCAAAATCTACATTTAAAACGGGTACATTGTAAGCTAAGTTGTAAGCTACTTTACAAGCTAGTTCAAGCTCCTGACGTCGTTAATTTTAAGATGTTTTAATTTATCGTGAATGATTTAAAGATTTAAACATGACTTTACTTATGTTGAAAGACAGAATGTGTAAAACTGTTTATCTTCAGTTGCTAATTTCCAATTTTCTGTACAATGCCTGAGTTTAATTTTAGATTAATCCTCAAACATATTGCAAATAAAAATGGAGTTTTCTAAATTCTTAAATGTTCAAAGTAAAAGTTACTGAAAAACCACGCAAACATTAGCTATTAAAATTGTTTTTGTTTTGATTGGATGCCTGTTTCAGATATGTGTGAAAAAACATTAGAGCTGGTCAGGATAAAGGTTGATGTTTTTTTTTCTTTCTCTGATACTTTTTATTGACCATGTTTTGTTTCTCCTTCCTCAGCTGATCATGTCTCGTTTACCAGTCATGTCGACTAAAAGGGTTCTCACGAGCCGCACCTCTGATAATTCACAGGACTGGGCTCCTGCTCAGGTTTGTAATAAAATTATCTAAAGTCACCTGTCCTGTTGTCGTTCATTCTGCTGCTTTATCTCAGTCATTTAGCAGAATGTGTCTTAATCGATCCTCTATAAAGTTGTGTGCTTTTTTTTTTTTTTTTTTTTGCAGAAAAGGATGCGTAATGACCCGGAGCAAAGACAACAGACAGCTGTAACTGTGATTGGAAACAAACGGCCTCCAGTTGCAGCAACCAGAGCGCCTCTTTGTGAGAGTTGTTCTTCTCACTAATAAACTTTTTTTTAATTATTATTTATTTTCAGAGAGTTGCAGAGGTTCTATTATTTACTTTTCCTCTAACTTTTTCTTTCTCACACAGACAAACCAGTCAGAGGTTCTGGAGCTGCCACAGTTGCAGCTGGTCCTTCTAGAGGTAAGAAACATTTTTTATTTCTTACTAAGAGAACTGCTAATGTTTCATAAAWATGTCTGATGAGGTTTTAATTTGTTGCTTCTCAGCTGTCCTGAAACAGCCCGCAGCGTCGACTGCTCCTAAAGCTGCCGCCTTCAAACAACCTGCTGGTGCAAAACCTGGTGAGTTTTGTTTTTAAACACCGATGCAATGATGCAGAGACAGTTTTAATCATTTGGACTYGTGATGCTGTCGTGTACAGGTGGGACCGGAGCTCCCCGGCGCCAGCCGTGGGACCTGAAGGGGAAGGTCAGCGACATGGAGGGAAAGGTCCGTAAYTACCAGACCAAAGTTAAGTCTGTGAACGAGGAGAACGAGGCGCTCAGAGAGTCGGTGGTTCAAAGCCAATCCAAGATGGCCGAACTGGAGAAGGAAGTTAAAACCCAGAGAAACAAAATCAGGTTTGGGAGAGATTTTATTTTTATACGACACTAATTTTCCCTTAAATTCCTTTTAATAACGTTAATTTTTCTTCTTATAGTGAGTACGAAGCAGAGCTCGTGGCTTTATCTGGAGTTCGGAACGAGTTGGAGAAAGTGACGAACGAGAAAAGCCTCCTGCAGRTGAAGCTCTCTAATCTGGAGGAGAGCTACAAAGTGATGGAGAGTCTCCGAAACAGCCAGGAGACTGAACTGCAAGCCCTGAAAGTAAAGTCTCCTGTTTTAGTAACAGATACATACATCTGTAGTAATAGATGGAATAAGCTTTTTGTAATCAATTTAGTTTTTTTGCTGCAGATAAAGTTATCGGTCCAGGACTCAACCATTAACCGTCTTCAGACCAGCTTGGAGCAAACACAGGAGGAGGTTTGTGCTTTGAATGAAACKGTGTCTGAGCAGAAGGAGAAGCTGCACCATGGAGAGATGGAGCGCAGACTTCTGCATAATACTGTCCAGGAGCTGAAGGTGAGTCACTGTCATGTTTACTACATTGTTTGTTTATTTACKCTCTGAAAGTCCACCACTAATAACATCCCTTATTTCTCTTCCAGGGAAACATCAGGGTGTTTTGCAGAGTGCGCCCACAGAAAGATGGAGGACTTGGACGTCACCTCCAGTTGGCAGCAAGTGACAATAAATCCATAATGCTGGCTAAAACCGAGGAGGTCAGAATCAGTTTGTTATCCAGGCCTCATATTGTTGGGAACAAATCAGATTAAATTTTTTTTTTTTAAATCAGTCTCACACAGGAAAAACTGCAGACACAGTTAAGAACTACCACTTCAGTTTTGACCGTGTGTTTGGACACCAGGCGTCACAGCAGGAGGTAAACATCACAAATCAAAGCTTTTTGGCTGCGTTTCAAAGGGTTAAAGTTCACGCTGATGTTTCATTTTCAGATTTTCGAAGAGATCTCCCTGCTCGTTCAGTCGGCCCTGGACGGCTATAATGTTTGTTGTTTCGCATACGGTCAGACGGGGAGTGGTAAAACGTACACGATGGAGGGGGAGGAGGTGGACGACTGCAGGGGAGTCATCCCCAGAGCCGTCCAGCAGCTGTTCAGAGCGGGGGAGAAGCTGAAGTCTCAGGGCTGGGAGGTTAGTTTGAGTAACAAACACATGTTGTTGTTGTAGTAGTTTTTTTTTTTTTTTTTAAATATTCTGTTTTCATCTCAGTTCAGCTTCACGACTAGCTTCGTTGAAATTTACAACGAAACCCTGCGAGACCTCCTCTACACCGGTAAGCCCAGCAAGAGGCCAGAGCATGAGATCAGGAAGACCTCGACCAACGAGGTGACGGTCACTAACCTCACCTATAAGAAGGTTTACACCGAGGACCAGGTACGGCAGCTTTACTAGTCTTATTTTTTTATTCATTTATTTTATTTAAAAACAAAACAGATGCTATACGTACAACAAATAATACAACACACAAATAAAATGAAAGGTAGCAGAAAGAAGAAAAAAAAATCTTATTAATAGCTGCTTTTTTTTCCAAAAAATAAATTCAAACAATAATTTTCAAATGACGAAACATAAAGACTTAAACTCCTTCTTGAACAACAGTTTTTTTTTCTTTTTAAAGGGATCCACGATTAGTTGTAACATTAGACTTTATTTTACAATTAAAATATGTTTATCAGCTAAAGACTGTAAAAAT
>NW_013952481.1:1403126-1404369 GCF_001266775.1 Austrofundulus limnaeus
AAAATATATATTTTTAAATTTTACATAACTAAACATCCTACAGTATTTTTACAGTCTTTAGTTGATAAACATATCAATTGTAAAATAAAGTCTAATGTTACAACTAATCGGGGATCCCTTTAACAATATAACTTATCATTCTCTTAAATAAATTTATTGAGCCAGCATTTTTATAATTACTTTACAGAATATTCCACAATCTTATTGTGTTTCCTTTTGTTATCTGCTTTACATCTCTAAACACTCTTGTTTTCCTGCCTCCTGACAGGTTTTCGATCTCATCGCTGTGGCCAAGCAGAACCGAGCCACCGCTCAGACGGCCCAGAACGACCGCTCGTCTCGCTCCCACTCTGTGTTCCAGCTGCAGATCGAGGGAGCGAACGCTGGGCGGGGCATCAAATGCAAGTGTGAGTGTTGAGGTTTGTTTCCACTTTAGTGTTAGCCCTATCAGCTTAAATAATTAGTTTTCCTCCTCTTCAGCCATTCTGTGCCTGGTTGACCTGGCAGGCAGCGAAAGGATGGTAAAGAGCCAGTCTCAGGGTGAACGCTTCAARGAGATGACCTCCATCAACAGCTCCCTCTCCACCCTCGGCATCGTCATCGCTGCTCTGGCTAACAAGGTGAGTCAGCTTAAAGAGCTCAGGTCAGATGTTCTGCAGCTTTTAGCTTCCTGGAGGATCTGMTAACATGTTGACCTGTGCTTTGTTCCAGGAGAGCCACGTTCCTTACAGGAACTCAAAACTGACATATCTCCTGCAAGAATGTTTAGGAGGAAATAGCAAAACGTGAGTTTTTTTTAAACATAATTGTGCAGAAACTTTCTTATGGTTTTCCTTTTATAGAGGAAAATAATGGAATAAACGTCATTAATTGTTTGTTTTTTGTCTCCAGCCTCATGTTTGTGAACATTTCTCCAGAGTCAGACAGCTTCGGAGAAACTTTAAACTCTCTCAGGTTTGCCAGTAAGGTCAGTGACGTCTGGAGTTTAAATTATTATTATTAATTTGTTTTTAAACATTTCTCTGAAGCGTGACTCCTGTGGTTTTCTGTCCTTACAGGTGAATGACTGTGTGATCGGCACGGCCAGCTCCAACAGGAAGTGAAGAACTCAGACCAATGTTTTTTATTTTTATTTTCTTTTAACATGTATATGTGTTTCAACAATGCAAACATTAGTTGTATAATCTGGTACATGCTTATGCCAGATTTTTAAGCCAGGTTTTTATTTTTACTGGTATTTAAA
>NW_013952481.1:1405519-1414720 GCF_001266775.1 Austrofundulus limnaeus
TTGTGATACTTTTATTTTGTAAAGCTACTTTACATATTTCAGGGACTTTTATATTGAACTCCCTTTTCATTTAAGGCTGTTCTACTATTTCATGTCGTTTCATTTCATGATCCAATATATATCATATATTTCATGTCAGATTTTCTGTCGGCCAAAGTCTGGCTCGTCTGTCTGGAATCGTCTTAAAGGCGACGTGTCGGCGTCTGCCGCCACACAAATCGGATACACAAGATGTTTGTTTAAGTATGCTCCTGAAACTTCAGGTCCTGGATCAACAGGCGGGTCGATCTGCCTCCTTCCCTCCCACAAACTGGACCGCTGAGGGCTGCAGGACCTGAAACGGTGAGCCGAACCGGGTTTGGGTTTGTTTTTTAACCTAACCCGCTGAGCTAACTGCAGCTAGCATCATGCTAACGTCACATCTATGGAGTGATGGGAGTCTGACGCTTTCATCGATGTTTATCTGTCACACAGACGRCAATAAATCATTTTATGAGCTTGATTTTTAACCCTCGGCTTAGTTTTTGTCTGATAAAAATGTCTTTATGCTCCTGGTGGTGGTTTTTAATGCGTTCTGTAACTAAAGTGTTATTGTCTGTCATTAACAGAAGATGTGCAGCTCATGAAAGTACAGTCGAGCTGTTGGTCTGAAGCAACATGATGTCATTAAATTCACTTCATTTATGATATTTAGCTGATTTAATACATTAAACATGTATCATTTGCTGGATGTCTGATGAAAAAATCTGAAAATTAATCATTTAAACAGGCTTCAGACAGAATATGTGCTGCAGATTATTTTTCTTTGATTCTGTTTATCTTAAATCAATGAGTRTGATTTATTCACAAAATATCTTGTGATTTAATTGTTGAAACTCACATTGCATTAAAAAGCATCATAAAGGAGTTGAACATAAGGACTTCCTGTTTTGTTTCCTTAAGATGCTTCACSTCTGACCCGGCTGTCCTGCAAACTCTGTAATGTTATTGCTCCAAAATTATAATCTGAACTAAATAAGACTTTTGCATGAGTGCCTGTGATGTCAAATTTGTTAAACATATGAATGCATTTTTAGAAAGAGAACATTGATAAGATATTGCAAAATAAATTTCATGTCACTGAGATGAACAGTTGTAGCGATATTTGCCTGTGAAGAAACAGGAAGTGATGTCAGAGGGGAATGTCTGAATGTAAAGTGAGCGATGCTACAGTAGCTAACAACCCAGACTGTAGAGAAGAATTTGATATTTTGAGTCTATCAGAGAGATGAAGAAGAGTCAAGAGTTCAAATAATGTTTCAATAAACAAAGACAAGAGAGTTTTTTTTTTTTGTTTTGTTAAAGAGTTCCCCTTTGATGTCACTTCCTGTTTCAATGTCACCGACACATTAAAATGTCTTTAGGAAACAACAAAAGTTCTGGCTGAGTCCTGTTGTTTAGCTGAAAACACTGAGTATTAATAAAGTTTTTATTTTTTCTATCATCCAGATGCAGTCGGTGCCCATGGAGGTGGGCAGCAGCAGCAGCAGCAGCAGCAGCGGCGGCGGCGGCKGCGGCGGCTCAGGTGGCTCAGTGGTCCATGTGAGCTTCCCCAGCGCTCAGGCCTCGGTCTTGGACAGCCTGAACCGTCAGCGAGAGGACGGCAGCCTCTGTGACCTGTCCGTCCACGTCCAGGGTCACGTGTTCAAGGCCCACCGCTGCGTCCTGGCTGCGTCCTCGCCGTACTTCCACGACCAGGTGGGTCAACACATATGTAAGAGGTGGAGGTGAGCGTGCTGTCTGTAACTCTGCCCTCCGCCTGCGTCCAGGTGCTGCTGAAGAACATGTCCACGGTGTCCATCCCGGCGGTGATGGACCCGCTGGCCTTTGAGAGCGTCCTGAGCTGCGCCTACACCGGTCGGCTGCAGATGCTGCGGGACGACATCGTCAACTACCTGACGGTGGGCAGCGTGCTGCAGATGTGGCACATCGTGGACAAATGCACCGAGCTGCTGCGGGAGGGCCGGGCGGCGGGGGTGGGGGGAGGAGGGGGAGCGCAGGAGGGAGCAGGAGGAGGCGAAAGGTCGGCCGGCTCCGGGTGCAGCAGCAGCCACGTGGAGGGGGGCGCAGACAGACCCGGCGGCGCGGGGGGCGTCCAGGTGGTGGACCCCGATGAGCCCCGGGGAGCCCCCCAACCGCCCAGCCGGCCCCCGGTGAGCGAGAGCCAGTCCCCCAGCAGCACCAACTACTTTAGCCCCCGGGACGGCGGGGGGGCCGCAGCGGGGGCCTCGGTGGATGGAGGCAGAGCCAGCAACACCCCCAGCTACTGCACCCCGTCAGGAGGAGAGGAGGCCCTGCTCATCGAGGAGGAGGAGGAGGAWGAAGAGGAGGAGGTGCTGTACCATCAGAGGAAGAGAGGAAGAGGAGGCAGTGGGAGGAGGAAGAAATCCAGCTCCGTGTCGGAGCAGGAGGTGGGGGTCAGCGACAGCTTCGGTGTTTCCTCCTACCAGGTGAGGCRAGCAGGAAGTGCTTTAAAGCTTGACTAAATGTTTATTGTTTAGACGTAAACATGAATAAATAACAGACCCTATCTGTCCCCCTGGAGGACGGGGAGGACTCCACCCTCCAGAAGCGTCCCACCTACAGCCAGCCCAGCATCATGCCCCGCAAGCAGTGGGTGGTGGTGAAAACGGAGCGCGCCGAGGACGACGACCTGATCGTGGTGTCCGGCGAGGAGGGAGGAGACGATGAGGAGGACGARGACGAGAGGGACGTGGAGCTGGTGGCGCAAGACAGAGAGAGGGGCAACTTCAACATTTCAAACATCAGGAGCCTTTCGGGCGAGCTGGGGGTCCGAGCGGAGAGCGACATGGACTCACAGGTGAGCTGACGTTTGTGTCGGGGGTCCTTCTGTTCAGGGATGAAACGATCCTGATGGAAAAGTTTTTTATCTGTGGAAAAATGAGAATTAGATAAAAAAGTGCAGTTTTTATGTGACCACTAGAGGGTGCTAAAGGGTCAAATCTAAAAGGGAGAAACATTATTTTGTTTCATTGCAGCTAAAATATGTGGATAAAAATTAAATTAAATATGATGTAATTATCTTATTATTTTTTATTTGTGGAAAAATGATGATTAGATAAAAATAGTGCAGTGTTTATGTGACCACTAGATGGTGCTAAAGGGTCAAAGTTAAAAGKGAAAAACTTGTAATTTTGCATCATTGCAGCTAAAATATATGGATAAAAAATAAATAAATACCATGTAAGTATCTTTTTATTATTTTTTATTTGTCAAAATGTTCTGAGGTTCTTCATGACTGAGTTCTAAATCTGTCTGGGTCCAGGTGGACTACTGCCAGTCCCCAGAGGACTACCTGAARTTTGAAGGCAGTCTGATGGAACAGACCTTAGCTCAGCACCTCCATGACAGCACTGCGGGTCAGAACCAGAACCAGAACACTAACCGGGCAGTCTCAACCCTGCTGGGTCAGGTTCAGTCCGCAGCCTCGGCCCGGGCCCAGCTCTTCCCACTGGACATGCAGGGGAACCAGATCCTGCTCTATAGCCAGGCATCGGGACTCTCCCTGGACTCTGCTGCTCCTCCGATGGCGGGAGGGATGATGGGAGGAGCCTCCTTCAAGGGGTCTGGTTTGGAGCATGGAGCGGCCGGTCTGGGGGCCGACGGCTCAGACGGTGGGGGGCTCGGAGGCGGGTGCAGCGGYGGCGGCGCCGGAGGATCGGCGAAGGTGTTCATGTGTCACTGCGGGAAGACCTTCACCCACAAGAGCATGAGGGACCGGCACATCAACATGCACCTGGACCTGCGGCCCTTCCACTGCCCCGTCTGCTCCAAGAAGTTCAAGATGAAGCACCACCTGACGGAGCACATGAAGACCCACACCGGCCTCAAGCCCTACGACTGCCTCAGCTGCGGCAAGAAGTTCATGTGGCGCGACAGCTTCATGAGGCACCGCTCGCACTGTGAGAGGCGTGGCGGGCCGGGGGAGGGAGGGGCCGGCGGGGGCGGGGCCGACAGGGGGAGGCGGGGCGGAGGAGGTGAGGACGGGCCGGATTTTAGCTCCTCCTCCTCCTCCCACCTCTTGGCTGCAGGTGAGGGGGGAGCCAGAGGAGGGGGATCCGTCACAGGAAGTAACAGCAGCGCCGCGGGGGCACTGCTGGGCGTGGTCTCTCAGAGTCCCGGTCAGGATCAGGGGCAGGGGATGTTTGGAGGTCTCGGGTTGGGTCGGGGTGTGTGTGATGAAGACGTGTGTGAAGTCAGTCCGGATGAAAGCAGCGTGACTTAAATCAGAGGTCTATCTGAGGGGGGGTTGGTTCTGAGGGGTTTCTTCTGGTTCCTGCTGCTGGAAGACCCCCATTTTCTTCCAAAAGACTTTAAAACAATTTGAATCTGGGAATAAACACATCTGATGAACCAGACTTTTCTTACATCTGAAAGATTTAAAGTGGCCTCATCTAAACAGACCTGCAGGGTCAGCAAAATATTTTATTTTCATTTTCTCCCATCTGTTTATTTGTTGAGAGAAAACCAAATGTTCTGACTGAACAAATGACTGAAAAATAAACAGAAGCTGCAAGAAAAAAAAAACATATTCTGAGGAGAAATATGTGTAAAAGCCTCCCTGTAAGCAGGACTGAGCTCAATCCATTATTTTCTTATTGTTTTACACTGGTTTTAATGTTCTGCAGTGGTACTAATACATGTTTTATCTGTTTGTATGGGAACAAATCTGATGATTTCAAGGTGAATTTGTCATTTTTATGTTAAAATAAAACTAGTCCTCAGAACCAGTGAGGTCTAATATCAATTATATAGCTAATTTATAAATAATTGAAATGAAAATAACTCATTAAAACAGTGTAACCAGTAGATTTTCTGTTTTATTTAAACCAAACACTAGGATTTTCCTTGTTGGGTTTTTTTTGTATTGCTGCCGATTGTCCACAAGGGGCGCTGTTCAGTCACATTCAGTCAAATTAACAGAAAAGTGTCTTTAAATAAACCTGCCCCCTTGTGTTCATACCTGGTACCGCTACTGTCTGATGTTGGAAACAAACATTTTAATGCTAAAACTGGTTTTAAATCCTTTATTTTAACCCAGTCACAGTTTGTAAAAACATATTTTTGTGTTCTGCAGAACCAAACAGTCACTGGTGGAATATTTTAYGACACAGAACCTCTTAAAAACATTGAAGCCTTCAGAGAACCACACACGTAGTGTTATAGATTTCATGTGTTACCTTCTGTGAAGGCTCAGTTTGGGTGTTTTTGCTGCAGTTTTAAAGCTGTGGGTCTGTTTCATCTGTGAAGTTTAATGTGTCGTTTTGTTGTTTGTTACAGAGAAACGGCTGAAAGAGCAGTAAATGTTTGACGACTSAACGTTTTGTGTGGATTTGATCCATTTAAACTGTGCAAACACTGGAAGATGTAAATATCTGCATATAGAGATTAACGTCACTGATGAGCAACATTTATTTGTGTTTACTCAAACAAGAAAACATTTTCTGACAAACATTAATTAGTTCTGAGTTGATGAAATCAAATTTTACTGACTGAACAGATTTTATTTTTGCTTTCAATAAAAAAAGGTAAAACATCAGATATTTACGTCGCGTTTAAAGTAATTTTAAACACTTTGTTTTAGAGTTAAAACATTAAAATCTCTGCAACAAGAGATCCTGCAGAAACATTAAATCCTGCAGGTTTGACTCCCAACAAACCAAAGATGGTTCATATTTTATTATTTTAAACTTTCTGATCAGTTCATGATCCGTTTTAGGGATTTGTGTCATTTTGTTTTAATTTCATCTGCAGATTTAAGGATTATTTTAAAACCTCAAAGTTGCTGCTGAAAACTGAAGTGTTTTTATTTTTGCACATTAAAAATGTTACTTAACGTTTCTTCAAACTGTTTGACCAGCTGATTGTTGTACAGAGATTTGAGTGGAAATAAGCAGTGAATCAATATTAACCTCTTCCATGTACTAATGATACTAATAAATTATTTGGGGAAAAGTAATCGACTTGTGTGCTTTTTTTACATCCTGTTATTTTTAAATATAAGGAGAAAACATGTTCATCCACAAAGATTAAACAATAATTCAGCTTCTTATTTGATTACAAATCATTTGTTGATCAAATATAAAGTTAAGTTGAAGTCCGTGTTTTTTATCAGCTAGAATTCAAATGTTTCTGAAGCTCTGATGAATTCAGATATAAGCTGAACAAACATCAAGTGAAACTGAATTAAAAATTCACACAAACTTTTTATAACAAAATTCATCATTTATTCTAATATCAAAAGAAAAAACAAAGAAAATCACAGTGAAAGATGGATTGCTCTGCAGAAACGAGGACAGATTGAAGTAACAATCGTCTGAAATCCTCAATTATCTCAGCTGTGAAGTAAAATATTACAAACATAACATTCAGGAGGGAGGGGGTATTTAGAGGGGTAAACATGTGAAAACACCTGAAAACAGACCACTCATCAGTTTACACACACACACAGCTCAAAGTCTTAAACGAAGCCCCTCATTCATCCACATTTAAAGAGAAAAGCAACATTATTGAATAGTTGCATGAAACGAGTCAGATTTTCCTTTAAGATTTAGAAATGTAACAGATTCACATCAAACAGCACCAAATATAAAAAATAAACCAGGTTTTCTGTCAAAATACAACTGACTTTTTTACTTTTTTCAGATTTGATCAACAGGTTAAGACGTTTTTGCAGCAAGATTAATTTTTTTTTAAGTTTGTAGAGATTATTTATGTGGTAGTGATCTATGACAGCAGGATGAACTAATATTATAACTCAATGAAAATTAATTTAGTCATAATTAAAAGTGTTAGAAACATCTTGTTTGTTCTGTGGCTAAATGTAAAGATAAAACTCAAGTTATTTATATCAAATGTCTTTAATCTGATTTTCAGTTCAAACTACAAACAAAAAGGTTTATTTCTGCAGATTAGTTTCTGCTAAAAGGCATTCAAATAAAAATACAAAATAAATTTTAGTTTCAGGTAATCGCTCTGTCATCCGGTAGTTTTATTTTTTAGCTGTGTAAATATTCTCAAAGAAAACATTTTATAATGAATAAAGTCAGAAGTGGCAGTGTGGGCTACGTTCACAGGCAGAGGYTTTGTCCAAAACAAAACTTTATTTACCTTTAGTTTTCTAGAAACAAAAAAGCTGAATAATCSTGACTCACTGTGTTTTCATCTGACTTCAGACATCTAATTATATAAAGAGAAAGAAATCCATAAAGAAAAACGAAAGAAGTTGATTGAAAAGGAGAAAAAACAAGTTGCAAGTTGACTAGAGAAAAACAAAGCAGTTTTCTGGAAACTGGCAGCTACATTTATATAAAACTTTAAAAATCTGTTTTTCATTTGTCCATTTTTACTAATTATCACAGCTGCAGTTGATATTACACCTCATGGTTCACTCACTCAGAAACAAACAAAAACAATAACAGCATAAATAGAAAAGGTGCAGACCCAGAGCCCCTTTTCTCAGTTCATGTAAACAAACGAGTGTCTGCAGGAATCCATAGGCAGGGGATCGTTTTCTCAGAAACTGAAAGTCCAAACACCCGAAGCATCAGGCTGCTGCTGTGACCTGAAGATAAAAACAAACTAAACCCACATGTGTCCCACAAATGTTCAGAAAAGATGTCCTGAAAATGTGAAAAGTCTTGGCTTTTGTTTGGCAACGTGTTAAATGGAGCTACGAACATCCTGTTTCCTCTGCTGATGGAGTCAAAACGCCTCGACGAGCCGGAGCTTCTGCAGAGTTCAGACGAGCAGGAAAACTTCTCACAAAACAGCTGAGATGATCCGAAGCACATCTTCAGGAGGTGCAGTGGAAAAGTTTTTAAAAATTCAACGTTATTCTGAGTCTGAGAGGACGATGATCTCATCTGGGTCGTACTGAGTCGCCACGTTCACCTGGAGACACGAGAACCAGATTAATCACTAAATATAAAGATTAAAATCTGTCAGGTTTAGGTTTTTTATATATATATATAATGACATGCGACCCATCATAATAAAATGAGGATTAAGTCAAATTTGGTCAAAATTATCTAACTACATTTTCAGATTCCTGCTTTAAAAGCTTCATTTTGATACCTGGATCATCCTGATATCATCAGTTTATCCAGAGATATGACTTCATTTGTCTTGTTGGTTACATCCATACATTACTGTCTGGTCTGAATCCTAATTTTATGTAAATTTATTGAATAATTTTTTATGTCAGTATAAAGAGGAAACCTCAAATAGTATTTGTATATTAAGATTTCCCAATTGGAAAGAAACAAAAACATTGTTAGCTCACAGGGAAAAATTCAAAATTTTAAGTTATTTTTCCTAAAAATCTTTTTTTGTTGTTGTTGTTGCTACTGCTCAAAAAATGCTTCAAAATTTTTTTAGGATTATATTTTATACATTTTATTCAAATGATACATTTATAAGGCATTAATTCATTAAATTTTGACAAAATCCAATTTTTGCACACGTATAAATCAAAACCCTACATCTGCCTGTTTCTCCACTTTTGAACTTAATCCTGGTTTCGATGTGACGAATCACATATGTTCTGTAAACCAAGTTAGATTTTTCTGAATTTAATTTAAAAACGTTTCTGCACCTTGTTCTTCTTGGGCGGCGGTGTGCTCAGGGAGATGTAGAACCCGCTCTGAGTTGGAGTGCTGGCTCGGCCCGGTTCTGCCTCCTGAGGAGAGCTGCAGCTGATGACGCCCATGTCCAGAGGGATATCTGCATCACTGAGGAGGATGATGACGAAGGCAGGAAGAACAAAGAAGGAAATTAACTAACATATCTGAGAAAATTATACTTCTKTTGGAGCTAAATTAGAGCTAATCTAGCTGATTAGAAGCTGTAATCTGCAGAAAGCTAGATTATACAGACTACTTACCTAATATGCTATTATTCAGCCATTTTTTTCTTTTATTTGTTTGTATCATTTCTTAAATCATGTAAAACATTTTGTATCGCCTTGCTGCTGAAAAGTGCTATATAAATAAACCTTACCTAAATTTAAAAAACTAAACAAAGTAAGGTAAACCTCCTCACCTGTCATAGCTGATGCTCTGTTAGAGTTAAATAAAAAAGTAAACCTCACCTGTCGTAGCTGATGCTCTGTTAGAGCTAAATAAAAAAGTAAACCTCACC
>NW_013952481.1:1415420-1417550 GCF_001266775.1 Austrofundulus limnaeus
TCTGTTAGAGCTAAATAAAAAAGTAAACCTCACCTGTCGTAGCTGATGTTCTGTTAGAGCTAAATAAAAAAGTAAACCTCACCTGTCGTAGCTGATGGTCTGTTTGACACTTCTAGCTTCCTCTGACATCATCTCGTCTCTCTTCCTCTTCCTGCTCCTGGTTCTTCTCGGGCTCGGCGGTGGCGACGTCCCGTTGGTGGTCTGAGTTTCACACTGACCCACGCTTACTGTCTTCTGCTCAGCTGAAACTGAGGAGTCCCCATTGGTTTCTGCTGCTGGGGGGTCACCTGTASGGTCTTTCATCACCTGGTTGACCTTTAGCAGAACAACTGAGAGCTGATTGGTGGAGCCCTYAGGCTCCTGCGGCACCACCGGGCTGCCGTTCGTTAACGCCTGCTGCTCGTCAGCCTGCGCGGGCTCTGACTGGGCGGGGCTGTCCCCGGTGGACGGGTTGTTKGACATGGGGTAGACCTGGGTCTCATCAGAGGACGGACTTCCTGTTGTGAGGGGCTCCTCGTCTTTCTCCTCGGCATCTGCAGAAGCACTTCCTGTCTGATTGTAAGTCTGATCCTCCTTGTTGTCGCTCTCACATGGCTGCTCCGCCTCGTTCTCCTCTTCCTCGTTCTCCTCTTCCTCGTTCTCCTCTTCATCTGGAAAGAAGCGAATATGTGTTTATTAGAGCAGAAAACTGGATTCATCATCAAATCTTCCTGATTTAACATCAGCCTGACCTGCTGCATCCTGCTGAGTGCTGGCCTGGAGCTCCTCCTCGATGTCAGGGTCTGATGACTCATCATCCTCATCCTCGTCTTCCTCTTCCTCCTCTGCCACGCCGTTTGCCTGACTCGTCTGGGGTTCCTCTTTTGATTTATGGCCCTGGAAGTTAAAGTAAAGCTGATATTTTCTGATTTAAACCGTCAGCAGGAACATTTAACAGTTTCATCCTGGAGTTTCCTCGTTCACCTCCTTGTCTTTGCCGTCTTTCTCCAGTCTCTTGAGTTGGTCCTGCACCTCCGTGTCGTCTTGTCTGACGGCGTATTTAGTGATGACCTCCTCCAGACGAGACAAGCCCACCTCTCTGTTGGACCTCAGCCTCTTTAGCAGGGAGTGGTCAGACAGAGCCGGGTCCTCAGCTTCCAGGAGAACCAGAGGAGGGAAGACATTAACTTGATGCGTCTTCAGTTCATTTCTTACAAGTAATTAAAATCAGTTGCTTCATACGAACCGTATAAAAACCATTAAAATAAAATCTAATGATCAGAGATCATTAGAAATTCACACTATAAAACATTTAAAATACTCTTAAAGAAATGGTTTATTGATAATCATAGCTGTCAACATTACAATTAGACCGGCTTTAGCTTCTCTCTGTTGTCATCTTGTCTYGTGTGGGTTTATTGTGTTGTTTGATGTTTTCTACTAGTTGGTTTGTGTGTTTTTATATGCATTTTAGCTCATAGTATTTGAAGTATTGTGTATTGTAATTTTTATTTTGTAATTATGAAGTTTTACATTTAATATTTTGGGGTGATTTTTACCATCTAGGTGAAAAATAGCCTTTTGTCTAATACTGGCATATTTACAGAAATGTTATTAATATGCACTGTCCCTGTAATAAGWAAAGGGAAAAAATAAGCAAATCAAGCTTGATCAACATTTCAAACATTCCCTCTCTTCTTATCTATCTAAACTGCATCAGATTTTAAACTAAACATAAACACAGAATCTGGATTCTCACAGGGTTTGTAGGCGTCAGTGAGGCGGGAGCCGAAGTTGTAAACCAGGTCGAGGTGGCGCCGCTCCTGCAGGTGGCTCCCGGTCTCCCTGAAGGCGTCCTGAGCGATCAGGTGCAGCTGTTTCCGGCTCAGACCCAGGTTGTAGCGCTCGTTGGCGCGCTGCACCTGCTGCAGGATGTCCGGGTAGTCCGGGGGGTTCCTGTGGGCCTCGGGGCTGTTGATGTAACGCTCGATCTGATGGGGAAAAWTTTAAACAAAATTTATATTTTATGGCACACATGCTGCTGTTTGCTGCAGGGTTATTATAGTTAACTACAACTAACTAAATAACAAAAACTGAAGTTGTAAAAACATTTTAGTTAACTAAAATAAATAAAAACTGTAATAAAAAAAA
>NW_013952481.1:1418943-1420989 GCF_001266775.1 Austrofundulus limnaeus
CTAACTGAATTAAAAGGAAAAAAGTCACAACGAAATAAAACTAAACTATAATGAAAAATCCAAAACTATTATAACTTTGGTTTGCAGGAAATTTCTGAAACAATCAGCTCACCTTCTTGTTGAGTTCAGGGTAGCGGGTACCAGAGTATTTGATCCTCTGCTCAATAACTCGACCTGTTAGTGTGTTGCAGCCTTTTAGTTCACATAATTTCTCATAAATCTTCATCATCTGTAAAAGAAAAAGAAGAGTTAATGATGGCTTGTTGTAATGTTTTATCTTTATTCTGGTGATGCAGCTCCATCTGTTTGACGTCACAAACCTTCCGTTTGAGTTTGTGCTCCTGGATGTACGTCGAGTCTTCCGTCTCCATGTCGTCTAAACTCAGCTCCGCCTGCTGCAGGCGGTAGATCTCATCGTTGTAAACCTTCAGGAGGTTCTCCAGGTATGCAATCTGGATTCAAAAACAAATATAAACCATTATGAGTCTTTACAGGAAACGAACAGTTTTAATAAATAATTTGTTTTGATTTATTGACCTGTTTCCTTAAAGCTCTCTTAGCTTTCCTCTCAGCCTCTGGATCCTCCTCTTTAGGTTTTTCCTGGACCTCTGAGGTGGTAGATTCTTCCTCTACCGCAGACTTATCTTCCTCTTCCTCCGTCTTTCCCTTAGTTTTGTCTTTGAACTTGAGTGAAACCGAGGTAGATGGACGTGTACCTGATTTATCTGCAGGCGGCTCAACCTTGGTGAGGGCCTGCCTCTTTTTGACAGTGTGCTGCCGGAGGACCGTGCAGAGATCATTGATGTAGACAAACGTTTTGGTGAGGTTGGCCTGAGCGCGAGTCAGACATCGTCCCAGACTGTTCCTGAACTCGACGGAGGACAGAAAATCAGGAGAGGCCTTGGCGTGCTTCGCTTGAAGGTAGGTTAAAACCTCGGGGCAGTCCTTAGTGAGAGGAGTGCAGTGCTCCACAAACTGAGGGGACAAAGAAGATTAAAACGATGCTACATGAGCTGATCGTTCTATGAGCTAAAGAACAGCTAAAAACAAGTCAGGTAAACATGAATATGTTCATATCTTAAGAAGCTATTCACTTAGAAGTTTTTGAGTTTTCAACAAGTTTATTTAGTTATTACACACCTCACATCAAACATCAAACACACACCTAAAGCTGTCACATATCAGCGTTGTGCAGGAAGTCATGTTTGAGACTTAAGTCATTAAAGAGACCAGTGAAGGCAGTGTTTGTTATTAGAGAATGCATTAAAGAGAGAAGTGAATAAAAGTCTGAAATTTCTTATTTTTTAAGTTTCAAGTCAATATCTGATCTGAAGGGTGAGAGTAATGAATAAAATTGTGCCTAAGTTAAGATAAAAAGATGTTTTAATGATGTCTCACCTCGCTGAATAACTTCTCGTTCTCTAACTTGAGGACATGAACCTCCTTCTTGGCGGTGGCGAACGGGGACTTGGTGATGTGGGTGGGYGCTGAGGTCTGAGGTCTGAGCGGTGAAACATGCTTGGTTTTTTGCTCAGAGGATGAGGCGGCAGCAGAACGCTGAGGCCGAGGGCTTGTTTCTTCTTCACCGTCATCATCGAGGACTATGATCTTATCTGCTAACGAGGCAGGAGCCACCGCCATTCAAACGTTGTTTAGTTCTGTTTATAAAACACACAAACAGGCAGAATGTGGTGAACTGTGTCAGGAAAGTTATAATCGTTTAAATATTTGGTAGAAACTGTAAATCTATAAATTTGTTTCTGACTGCCAAACCTTCTCACTTGGTTAGAAACAAGGCCACACTATTTAAAGTTTTCAAATGCCATTAAAGAGTTATAATCTCATTATAAGTTACTGAATTGTGTGGAAAAATATTTCCCTGAAAATYTAAGGGCTTTTAGACTGACTCCAGATTAAAAATTATCTGGAAAACTACATTAATACTGAAATTTATTGATCTGAGTTCCCCAAAATATTGGATAACACATTTTAAAGGAACACAAACTGTTTCTACACAACTTCCTTTACATTTAAAAACTGTTGGGA
>NW_013952481.1:1422929-1426906 GCF_001266775.1 Austrofundulus limnaeus
CACAAAAATTTACACCCAGGTGAAATTTTTATTTGTATTTACAAAATAAGGTTTAGTTTTACTTTTAAAAGTTTTGTTTAATTTTAATTTTACTGTCTGTAATAAATACGATTTTTTTGTGATCCATCCAAACGTWAATGTTATTAAAAACTCTGTTACATGATGAAGTTACTAAAAGAGTGAAAACATTGTTTGATAACTTTAAAATTACCAAATGAAGCTGATCTTTTAGTACAGCGTGACTGTTTTGTTTTCTTCGTTGTTGGCTCTTTTCCAGTGAATAAAACAAATTAAATAGCGAAAAAATATTTGATACAGCAGCTACACCAAATTAAATATTTACATAAAAAACACAGAACAGGCATAAAATAGTAAAAATATCAACTTTCCAAGACCTCTGTACCTTCAGATATGAATGAAATAAACTTTTCTTACAAATTAATGGAAAAACGACAGACTGACCACCATCATAGCTGTAAAAAATTTAATTATCTGAATTTAAAGCTGGTTTCTGCTTTAATCAGTGGTTTATAACAAACTTTCCATCAGTTGACGTCCATCACCTTTAATTCTCTTTCTGTGAGGAGGAAAAAAAGAAAAAAATCATAACAAAAACACCAAACACAAATTGTTGGTTAAAAAAATATATATAATTTTTATGATCACATTCAGATTTATTTACCTTCTCTTGTCCATTAGTTTTCTCTGGGCCTAGACAATAAAATAAAAATACAATAAACATAGGAACATGGATAGAAATTTGAATAAAAAGAAAAGACGCAACATTTTTAACTTTGTTTTACATTTTAATTACAGTATTTTTCAGACTATAAACCGCGACTTTTTTCCTGAACTTTGAACCATGCGGCTTATAGTCCGGTGCGGCTTGTAGTCCGAAAAAATATGTTAATTAAAAGAGCTAAACTGTTTCTTTTAACTTGGAAAACTAAAATTACCTCACATAATTATTACGTTTAAGCACTGATTTGATCACTATTAATAAATTRTCTTTAAATAATTCTTTACCTGATCCAGTGAAAGTCCAGGAAACAAACTTGATGAGGCCGTAGAGCACCAGAGCCACACCCACCATGGCCATGGAGTCTTCAATGGAGGGAGAGCTGAACCCTGAGGCAAACAAAATTAACTTTATTTATATTCTAGTTAATTTTTACTTGTTAGTTTTATTTATTTTTTATTAATCTGGAAACCTTTATAGTACATTTTTAACATAAAACAGTAAAATAAAAACACTAGAGGTGGAACTTGATAGTAAAAAAAGAAAATTAAATGTTTTAAATGTTGCCAAATCATAAAAAAGTACTGATTTTAGGACAACACGTCAGAAAGGTGATCACCGATGATGCTGAGGGTCATGCTGGCCCGTCGGGTCCCCCCAGCGTGAACAGCCACACAGGTGACCTCACCACCTCGGCCCAGGTCCAGTTTGGACAGGTCCAGCTCCAGCCGGGTGCTCTGGCTGTAGGTGCCGTCCCAGGCCTGCCTGTGGCCCGACACGCTGCCCGTCCCCAGAGCCCGGGTGGTCCTGTCGGCGCCTTTAAACTCCCAGCTCAGCTCCAGAGGGAGGGGGGCGAAGCCGGACGCCTCGCAGTGGATTTTTACGGTCTGACCCGGGACAGCCAGGGGCAGAGTGGAGGGGTGGAGGGAGAGGGACGGAGGTTCTGATTGGAGGAACAGAAATTGTTTATTTTGTTAATTAGAGGAGTTGTTATTATTTTTATTTTTAAATCCTCACCTACGATCTCCAGCTCCATGGCCACCTGAGCCAGCAGGTAGGGCAGGTAAACCGTGCAGATGTACGTCCCAGTGTGGCGGACCTTAGCCTCCTCCAGGATCAGGGAGGCGTTCCCGTTCTTGTGCAGACCCTCGAAGTCCAGAGTGGCCCCCTCCTCGTGGGTGTCCGCCAGCCGGTCCGTYTTCCCGTCGTAAGCCAGGACGAGCCGCCCGTCCCCTCTGGTCTGGTACCGCCACTCCACGGAGAAACCCGACGTGACGAGAGGCGAGGAGGAGTCGGCCCAGAAGCCACAGTCCAGAGTGACGGGGTCTCCGAGTCTGGTCTTAGCGGACATGGTTTTACTGGTGACGCTCAGGATCACTGAGAAATAAAAAGACTCATTAAAAAAACCTTCTGAACATTTTAATCAACGTTTCTGGATCATAATTCACCTTCGTGTTCTTTGGTTCCTGTCGGAGCTCGTGTGATGGCAGAGACCCCCAGCTGCTTGTCCAGACCCTGGAAGGAAGCTGAGAACCAATCAGCTTGCAGGTAAATGGGGCTGAGGGCGGAGTCTGTCAGAGAGGCCACCCATCTGAGGCTGGAGGGCTGTGGCAGGAAGGGGTTGATCTCACACTGAGGCTTTTTGATGGAGCCTCGGGGGGCGTTGAAGGAGCGATGGCAGAGAGTGGCTGCGGGGTCTGAGGACAGGAGACGTCAAGCTAACGGCAGTAATTTATAGATGAACCTGTGTTTGCACACCTGGCTCTGACTGAGCTCACCTGTGATGATGTAGATTCTGTTAGGGTCGATGTCAGAAGGAGGGCGCTGGGACTCGGGGTCGTAGCTTTCTGCTTCAGTTCTGATGTGGAGAAGGGATTTTTCTTGTGTCGTAGCTCCGGTTAGACCTCCTCCTCGACCCGCCTTCTCCTGCACAAACCAGCACTCCAGCACCGGGCATCTGCTGCTGCTGCTGCTGCTGCTGCTACTGCTGCTGCTGCTGCTGGCTGCAGCCAGAAACAAGAACCAAAAGTCAGAAACACAGTAATACTATCATAACTTTGTATTATGTTGTGTTCCATAAAAAATGTTGGTCAAAGACACAGTTTGCCCACAGTAATAACTAAAAACAGTAACACTAAATAAGAAATTTGCATTTTGTAATTATGAGAACTGCAAAATACAAAACAGCTTTGAAAGTAACTTAAAGTAAACCCCAACCTTTAAAAAGGAAAGTAAAAACTTTAGCTCTCAAACACAGAGGTCAAAATGGACTCTTCTCTTTCAGTTTTAGTTTTGTTCTCGTTGTTTTTTGTCAATATTTAAAGAAGACCTTTAACAAAAAAATAAATAAATGTAATATTTTTTCACCTTCTTGATTATTTAGCTCAATAAAATAACTTGGACATCAGTAAATAAAACAATTTTTGCAGAGGGATGAATCGAATGACAGGATGAAGCCTTTGAACGCTTTAACCAAACTCCATTAACAAATGTACCACTTTAAAAGGCAAATTAAATTTAAAGTAAAACACTTAAATCATAAAACTTTAATAACAATGCATAACCAAAACCTGGGGCTATATGCTAAATTCGGCACAAACATGGATCATACAGAACTTAATATTATGGCTTTATCAAAACAAAGAAATTTGGGTTGCTGCCCATAAAAATACCAACACTGCTCTTCAGCAGTACTATATTTAAATACTTTATATGCAGTATTTAGCTAAAGAAGTTCAGGTTTTATTATTGTGGTAATTGGCTTCCATACATTCAGTTACGATATGCATGAAAAGTGTTTTTGTTCCGTGTTTTTGTCAGAGAAATAAAAATGAGCAGTAGCTTACCTTGAATGAAGCCGATTAGAGCAACAACAGATAATTTATAAATTGTAGAAAAGTCCGTCATGTTTCTTTGTTTCCCTGTTTGTCTCAGGTCTGTTCTTTACTTAACAATGAACACTGAAGTGTGTTTTAGTATCTGGTTTTCCCCTGCAAGACCCACATTTTACTTTCGCTTTCACCACCATTCAGGTGACGCTCATGCTCAGACTGGTTTCTTATTGGCTCAGACTAATTATGACGTCACTCAGTCCTCCTCCATGAACAGAAACACAGAGCTCAGTTTTTTCTACACGAGGCAGAGGTTGAGTTCACACCGAACGCGTTTTGAGCGGCAGGAGTATGGCTTTGTTAATATGTTAAATAACACGTATAATAATATTCATATATAATATTAT
>NW_013952481.1:1428251-1441203 GCF_001266775.1 Austrofundulus limnaeus
ATATTATTTTAATGGTGAAGCTGAGGTTAAGTCTTTTTTTCATTCTTTTTCATGGATAATCTGATAAATAAATTAAATAAACATATTTAATCTGTAATATTTTAATGCAAAGAAAAAAGAATAAATTTATCAAGTGAAGAACAGATTTCTGATCAGACACTGCAAAAATTAGGTCTCTAAAAATAAGTTAAAACTACTAGATTAGACCCTTATTCTTTTCAAATTAATAATATTAATAATCTGCAGTTGACAGTTGCACTTAGTAAGACTTCTTGAAGTAAAACAAAACTTTTCAGATTAACAAGATTAATAATCCAACATATTCTGATCTTGTTTAGTATATGGGTCTAAAAACAAGATCAAAAAAACTTTTTAGCTGATATAAGACTGTAAAACTTGGTTAGAGGAACAGTTTTCTGCAGTAAAATGACTCTACTGCTCAGAAACACTAACAGATTAAATAATCTTCACTTTAAACCTGGTCAGGAYCAGGTTAGTTTCAGAGCACTTGTTACCATGGAAACATAASWGCTTCGTAGCTCATGCAACCGATTCAAGGCTTAATTAATTCAGGTTTACACCAAAATCCCAGATTAATCCCTTATCCTAGATTTGTGCAGTAGGCCTCAGCTCCATCAGGATTGAACCTGTTTGTCAACATGACGAGTTTTAAACTCTTTAGTTTCTCCTGGTTGTTGTCAGTGAAGAAACTTTCTGCAGATTTTCTTTCAACTCGTCTGAATGAAGTTCATCAGTTGTTGTAAAAATGTGAGTAAAGATCAGGAGGAGTTTGTTACGTCTACAGAATGAATTTTAAAATGAATCCAAATAAATGTCAAATCTCAGGCACAGTTTATTCTTTCTGACTTTTGTTCACATCAGAGAAAWTTACTGAGGATCTGGACCCAGTTCTGGTCCAGTTCTGACAGTTTGTATTAAAATAACAACAATCTGATTTGATGAGTGGATTCATTTTATTTGTGTTAAAATGTAGAATTAACTGTTAATAAATCAGTAAATTGATATTTCACTGTGGTTTCTCTGTCTCTCTCAGGTGTTCATATTTACCAGTTGATGTACGGCTGTGAGTGGGACGATGAGACTGATCAGGTTAAAGGTTATGAGCAGCACGGATATGATGGAGAAGACTTCATCGTTCTGGACTTGAAGTCAGAGTCATGGACAGCTGCAAAACAACAAGCTGTCATCACCAAACACAAGTGGGATAACAAAGCTCAGATAGCATACTTGAAAAACTACTATCAGCAGATCTGTCCTGATTGGATAAAGAAGCATGTAAACTATGGGAGGAGCTCTCTGATGAGAACAGGTATCTACTAATTTATTAAACACAATAAATATAAATTTCATGTACTATTAATCTATTTCTACTTTCTCTTTTACTTCACAACTCAACCCTATTGTTTTTTTCATCTTCCTCTCACAACTCTTAAGAAACAACTTTCTTTTTTTCTGACAAGACTCAGTCMTTCTTTTTTAAAATGAGTAAATATTCCAGTATCACTCTGTCCACAGTGCCTGTCAGCAGGTATCCAGCAGTAAGCAGCTGTAGAGAAACTGTAAAGATGTTGTGTTTGTGTCCAGTTGTTCCTTCAGTGTCTCTCCTCCAGAAGACTTCCTCCTCTCCAGTCAGCTGCCACGCTACAGGTTTCTACCCTCAGAGAGCTGAACTGATGTGGAGAAAAGATGGAGAGGAGATTCATGAGAATGTGGTGAAAGGAGAGATCCTCCCCAACGATGACGGCACCTTCCAGATGACTGTGGATCTTTACTCTGTCGCTCCTGAAGACTGGGAACAAGTATAAGTGTGTGTTTCAGCTCAGAGGAGAGCCGGACGTCGTTAAAAGCCTGGAGACAAAACTCATCAGGAGTAATGAAGGTAAAACTAGAAGATGAGAACGAGATGAAAAACTTTATTAGTTTGGTGAAACAAGAAGCTAAAGTCAGAACTAATAGTTTTCAGATTCACGCCTAATTTTCAGTAATAAATAATTTTCAGCAGCATTTATAATAGAACTCACATCATGTGTTTTACTGCAGATTGTGTCAAAACTAAATGTTGACAGATGGTTTATTACAATTCTCTCAGATATTTTCCTTTTCCTAATTTAATTTGAAATATTCTGTAAAACAGTTTTTAATAATGATCTGATTAATCAGAATGAATGTTTTTTGTTTCAGGGTCTTCAGGTTTCCTTATTGTTGCTGTTGTTGTGATTATTATTGGACTGCTTGCCTTGGTGGGCATCATTGTTGGAGTCATTTTGTGGAAAAGACGTAAAAATGGTGAGAAAAAAACAAACATTATAAAACCTGCTTTGTTTTTAACATGTATTTAAAGCTTGTCTGTCATCAGTGAAATTCCTGAGTTCTGCTTTTACACAGTAAAGTGCACAAATAGGAGATTTAATATTGATGGTTTCATTGTTTAATATTAATGAACAAAAATCGTTTCTGTATAAATTCTAATTTAAAAACCTGTTTTTTTTTTTGTTGTGTATTTTTCACTTTCAGGGTTTAAACGGACAAATAGTAAGTAACCTAAGTGTTTGTTGTTCTGCTTTGTATTGATTTATTGAAGTTACTCTCAATTTTCAAATAAGTTTTTTTAAACTTGAATTGAACAGTTATGTAAAACCACATATCTTAAGATATATTTCTTCTCACATGAAACATGTTGTTTTGTAGCTTCTGACACTTCATCCTCATCTTCTTCCAAAGATCAAGACATTCACAAAGTGAGTTCATCATAGAACAGTTTTTAATAATATTTATACATGTTTTATTTAGACCTCATCATTTAATAATCTGTTATGAAATTATCAAGTAAACATAAGATTCTGCTGTTTGGAACAAATAAACGTTAAACTTGTTGAATTTTGTCAACAGGAGGACATCGAAACACAGAAGATGATGGAGTCCAAAAGCTGAATTCACAAAATAATCTGTGGCACAAAATGAATTTTGTTCTGAACACAGGAAATATGTTTGGATGGATTTAAATGTTCTGTTAGATACAAAATTACACTCAAGATTATTTTCTTCTTGGTCATTAATTCTAATGTTAAAACCTGTTTTTCTTCATGCTTTCTGCTGGTTTATAAAGAGCTGAAAAATACAGTTGCTTTTTAAAATTATGTGTATGAAAATTAAAAACAGACGTTTTTAAGACATAGTTTGTGTTTAAATCAGTAATATTTGAACACAGCTGCTGATGCTGTTTGTGTCTGGAAAGAATAAACTGTTGAAACTACTGAAGATAAAGAATTTAAACAAAGAAAAAGTTTTTAAAAATGAAATGTTGATTCTTGTGTTTGAAATGCCAACAGAGACAACAACGATCAGGAGGTTTTCATACTGTTTAATTTTTTAATTAAACCTTAATAACAAATTAAATCCAAGCTGTAATTGTATCTGACTTGTGTTTATATAATTGTAGTTTGACTGTGATTGTGTTTGAATGATCTGTTTGTTGGGGAAGTTTATTCAGTTATACAGTTATACTTCCAAAATAAAACAGAAAAATGTTTTGTAATGTTTAAGGTTGGATATAAGTAGTTTTAAAAGTTTGCTCTAAAAATGGAAATGGCTCTTATTTGTGATTTTCTGTTATTCTGTCATAAAGCTGATATTGGGTAAATATTCTTCACATGAAAAGCTTTTTCTATTTTTTTCTGTAACTTCTATTGGTGAGGGTGTTACCTGTAAATAAAGTTTTAATTAAAAAGATAATTTGATGTTTAGCATTTCTAAAGTGTTTATTTTTCATAAAATAATTGTATATTTTATACACGATGAAAAAAAAAATGCTCCAGAGCTGATTATTTTAGGAACTTGGCAAAATGACCATAAAATGTTTTATTGTCATTGTACAGAGCACAGAGAAATTAGAGTTCAGAACACCCACACAAGATTCACAAGAAGACAACATAAGAGAACAGATGGCCCTGGTCATGCAGCCTCAGACCCCTGCACAGAGCAAGGATCATCATGAAAGAACACCATGAGGAAGAAATATGAAATACCACACAAGGATAGATCAGGGAAAAACCCAAAACATATTATGTCACTAAATGTGACACACTGGTGTTTTTAACACCAAAAACTCTGCAGAGCAAGATCATATTTATTAGCCAGAGAAGTAAGTTGAGTTTAACGGTTGTGTATCTGAAGCCATATTGTTGTATGCACTTGTGTGAAYATCTGAAAAATGAGCCAGAAGAATCTAGTCCCCAAAACAACCTGCCCACTTCAGAATAATGATGTTGATTCTGTGCAGCCTTCAGCTTGTCCTTCAGGGACCAGATTAGTACATGAAGTGTTGCCTTTAGGCTCAGCTCTTTCTTCACCATGACATACTGCAGTGGTTCCCAACCCTGGTCCTCAACTACCTCTATCCATCATGTTTGACTTGTTTCCCTGCTCTTCAGCAGGTCTTCAGAAGATTGTTAATCACTCATTCATTCAAACCAGGTGTRTCAAATCAGGGAAACATCTAAAAATCACTGCTTTAAATGTTGACCAACACCCCAAGAGCTTCTCTGAGCTTGTTGAGACATTTTCAAAATATAATATTGACTTAGTTTTATGTTTTTTAGTATTGCCTCTGGAAGCCATTGATTCTTTGCCATTTATTAGTAAATAATAAATCAGATAACATGTATTAAAACAGTGATTCTCAACCCTGGTCGTCAAGGACTCCTGTCCTGCATGTTTAGATGTTTCCCTGGTTTGACACACCTGGTTTGAATGAATGAGTGATTAACAATCTTCTGAAGACCTGCTGAAGAGCAGGGAAACAAGTCAAACATGATGGATAGAGGTAGTTGAGGACCAGGGTTGGGAACCACTGACATACTGAAGCGACGTCCTCATTAAACACCCGCTTCGTCCAAACCGGCTGAACTTACTGTTATCACTACAAATCATTTCTATACAACTAGTTAAATATATTTGTACAGTCTTGTTTTTAAAAAGTAAATCTGTTTTGTCACCATGAATGATCTGATGTTCAGTTGACTGTAGTTGAGGTGTTGGAGCTGTTACTGATAATAATCCAGCTAATCTAGTAAATCTCATATGTCCCAGCTTTTCATCAGCCTTGAACACAACATCACATTTGTGCGTGTAGAAAGTCACAGAAGTCACGTGACAGTCAAGCTAATTTCTGTATTTAATAAACTGTTTATGCGTTTGTGAATGCTGTGGTACCAGACAAATCTGTTGTTGACTTCTGTAAATGTTTTTATGAATAATGTATCTGCAGCTTCTTCTCAACCTTCAGACCATAAACTGAAAATAGTGACCACCTTGACCCGCCAGAGGGCGCTCTTCACCACAGAAACAATGATGTTCAAGTCTGGAGCAGAATCTCTCTTTGAAGACAGGATTTTTATTGAGAATTAAAGTCAGCTACATCTGAACTCCAAACCAAACAGCTGTTGTTAAATTCTCATAAACTGTCCTTCAGTGTGAGGTGGGCTGGACTTTGACTAATAATAAATTAACTGTTTATTTTTTATTTAACAGTTACAAATTAAATAAATAACCTTAAAAAGCTGCAAGATAATATTTAAAATTTAAGAAAAAAGTTCGTAAAAGTCCAGGATGAAGATCAGATCTCTAACATGAAACCATCTGAGCCTAAAATGATCAGATTTTAGTTTCACTTTCGTTCAGAACCTCAGCGGATTAATTTTACCTGGATTCAGGTGACGCTCAGGCTCAGACTGGTTTCTTATTGGCTCAGACTGGTTCTGACGTCACTCAGTCCTCCTTCATGAACAGAAACGCAGAGCCTGGAGACTCAGAAGCAGTTTTTTTAGGCAGAGGCAGAGCAGTGTTGAGTTTTCTTCTTCTAACAGAAACAATGAAGCTCTTCATGTTTATGTTTCTGGTTTGGATCCACAGCTCTGCAGCTGGTGAGTTCTGGTTTTTATTGTTTTATTTGTGGATTATTTATTGATTCTTGAATTAATTTACCAGCTGTTCTAATAAACTTTGATGGAGTTGAAGTTAATTCTGATGGTTCTGTGTGAAAGAAAACAAGAAATAAAAAAAGTTTAGGTATAAAAACTCTTTCTACATCTTTATTGTTGAAGTTGTTCCAGTTTTTAATGAGTTTTATTAACAAAGGAAAGTATGATAAATTTATTTTAATTATTCAGTGTTTTTTTATTTTCTGTTATTTCCTCTATCAGACTTGAACTTGTTTCCATCTTCAACATAAATCTGATAAATAATGTCAGAATCTCTGTAAAGAGAGAAAAAATCAGCGTGAAAACATGTGAATAAAGAAACGAGGCAGAAAAAGTTTGGAGGAAAAAACAAGAAGATTTTAATCCTAAAAGTGTCTCAATTGATAAACTATGTTTATAATCAGTATAAATTATTAAACATTTTATTTATCACATATAATTAACTTCAGATAATTTTATAGACTCAAAACTTGTCAACAAAAGTTACAAAATAAATTT
The DNA here is from genome assembly GCF_001266775.1 of Austrofundulus limnaeus. Classification (NCBI taxonomy): domain Eukaryota; kingdom Metazoa; phylum Chordata; class Actinopteri; order Cyprinodontiformes; family Rivulidae; genus Austrofundulus; species Austrofundulus limnaeus. The sequence continues at coordinate 1,434,749 of NW_013952481.1, forward strand.
AATTATTAACATCATACCAACCAGCTGTGACTTAATGTTTCTGATATTTATTAAAACAGCTTCCTACTTTTTAGTCATTATTTTATTTAATATTTTTTATTTGACTGTTTTAAACCATAATTTAGAAAAATACTGATCATTAAATRACTTTTTACTGATGGATCAATAAATCAGGAAGAACTTTGTGACATTAAGGTGAACATTTAAAGGACAACTATTATGTAAAATTCACTTTTGGATTTCCATAAGCAGCTTCTGCATACAGCAGGTTCTGAAGAGAACTAAAGAACAGACAGAACTGAAAAAGTGAAATTTCATTATCTGAGATTAAATTTGTGAATTAAATCAAAYGAACATGTTCTGTARAGCCCACAGATGGATCCTAACTTGTTTTAGGACCCCCGTATTAGGTCASCTTTAATAATTTAACAGCAGAGGACAGAGTTTGACTGGTTGTATTTTTAAAATATTTAGTTTCTTCACRATTAAACTGAGTTCAGTGGTTATCCATGATTTATTAAAAAATGGTAAAAATTAAAAATTCACAACTGAGTTAAAATTCAGAGACAAAACTAAAAACTATTAAGAGAAATCAAAACAGAAAAAGGAGGAAAAAACAAGTTAGTTAAGTTTTTATGATAAAATGAATCTTATGGTGACAAAGATGCAACAAACCATAAAATAATTAATGTCTGAATTATCTTTAAACTAAATGTTTGATCTGACAAATAAAAACAGAAAATACAGCTGAAAAATGTAAAAAATGTTAAAATATTTTATTCATGCAGAAAGATTAAAACTTTACTTTTATTTTAATTGTTTGGAAAAGTTTAAATTAATTTATTTAGTTGTAATTTTTAATCTTTCTTTCTTTCAGTGACCCACTCCCTGAAGTATTTCTACACTGGATCATCACAGATCCCAAACTTCCCAGAGTTTGTTGCTGTTGGTTTGGTTGATGAAGTTCAGATGGTTCATTATGACAGTAACAGTGAACAGGCTGTGCCCAAACAGGACTGGATGGAGAAGAACATGGACCTTCAAAAACAACATTGAAGTAGCAAAGCAACGCTTCAACCAAACTTGGGGTTTGTTTATTTTCATTGTTGTTGTTTTTATTGATGTTTATAGAAAGTTTGTTCCTGTTTGTTCTCCATCCATCTCCTCTGCTTTAACTACATAATATTTATTTCTTGTTGTGAATCATTGTTGACAAATAAACAACAAACAAGTCAAAATAAACAACTTTCCTTTAAAGATCCTGACGCCTATATTGCACAAATCTAGGATGAGGGATTAAGCCTGGATTTTGGTCTAAGCCTTGAATCTGTTGCATGACAGAGGAAGCTCTTCTGTTTCCATGGTAACAAGTAACCAAGTTTTACAGTCTGATATCAAATAAAAAGTATTTTTATTTTGTTTTTAGACCCATATACTAAACAAGATCTGAGGCTCATTTCACTAAAGTCAGATTTATAAATCCAGGATCTCAGCTGTAAGCCGAGCTTGAACAAGCCTTCAACTTGTAAACAGCTGTGATCAGTTGCTCTAACACCAAGCCACACTCAGTCAGGGTGGTTTATTCAAGCAGCTGTAAATGGTTTAGGATTAATGCACGTTCACAGTTTGTTTACTAGACCCATCAGGTGGATCACAGATTTCCTGATCAGACATGCACAGTAAGACACGTGAGTCTCACTTCCTCCAGCAGTGTAAGGGTTAATTATGATTCACATGAAGAGATGAAGAGAAACACCGACTGATGCTGAAATAATTTCAAAAGTAAAAACTTTTTGTGTCACTGAATCTGTCTGTAAATTATCTGAGATTAACTAAATGAACAAAATTAAAATCAACAGCTGATCGCTCNGATTAAATAATTTTAATTAAATGATGAACAAAATCTAAATGTGTCAGATTACAGATTAGATTAAAATAATTTTCAGGTTAATAATCACTGATTTAAAGTGTCACAACATTTATCAGCTGTTAAATAAAAATAAAACTGTGATCTGTTTTAGTCAAATATTTGAGTGGACATTTAAATTCAGCTTTGATGTTCAGATTAATAATCTGGAATAAATCAAGTTGAAGTAAAATCTAATTTTGTGTCGTGAGTTTGATCAGCTGTGGCGGCCATTTTGTGTCGAGTCTAAAAGTGAATCAGCTGCAGACAAACAGACAGTTATTACTTTCTAAGAGTTTCATTCTAATCTAATCTAATCTAATCTAATCTAATCTAATCTAATCTAATCTAATCTGTCCAGTGGGTCAGGAGATATTTCACTAACAGACAGAGCTGACCCCAGCAGGTCAGCTAAAGGTGGGAGATTTAAAAGAGGAAAACAAGATGAATTTTAAAAATAATCCAAATAATTTATAAACAGGAGCAGATTATTATCAGTGTGAGGATCTGGACCCAGTTCTGCTCAGATTCTGACGTTTGTCTGAAAACAACAGATTTAATGTGTGGATTAATTTATTTGTGTTGAAGATATTTAATAAACTTAATAAATCAGTCGTCTGAGATCAGATTAAAGGTTTCCTCAGAGCTGCAGACGTCTGAACTTTAAATGTCCTGAAGAGTTTCTCAGAAACACAAACATCTGATGGAGAAATTTCAAAAACAAACTGGAGTTTTAATCAGATCTGCTGCTGAGAGTCAGAAACAAACTGTCAGAAAATAAAACTTTAACTGAGAGGAAATGAGTTTTTATTAGCACAGATTACAGGCTGGATTAGATTAAACTCTCCTGAACTGGAGTCTATTGCACCAAACTAAGATCAGGGATTAAGCTGGGATTTTGGTTTAAACCTGGATTAATTAGCTTTGGATCGGTTGCACCAAAGGAGACATGATCGTTTCCATGGTAACAAGTGCTCTGAAACTTAATCCTGACCAGGATTAAAGTGGAGATTATTTAATCTGTTAATGTTTCTGAGCTGTAAACTGTTCATCTAACCAAGCTTTACAATCTTAAATCAGCTAAAATATGTTTCTGAGAGAAAAATGAAGTCACATTTTAATTGTAGCGTTTATCACACTTGTGTTGAGAAAAACTTCAGTTTAATTTTATTTTCATTATATGAGTTTATGCTAGTCTACAATTTATGTCTACAATTTATTAGAGGATCCTATTTTATGTCCTATACATTATTTTAATTAATTTTAAACCAGTTAAATTAAAATTATTTACTAATAAAGCCAAATTGGACTGCACCACAGCCACACCCCCAAACCTCACCTCTTCATGTTCCCCTGACAAATAATCTATGAGTTTCACTAACAACACTGTGTCACTGCACAGGATCTGAAGGTCCACTTGACTGAATTATTAGCAGTTGGGAATTGGCCTGAATGACCTGTATGACCAAAGAAAAGCCCACCCCATGAAACGGGTGGGAAAAACATGGTGGGTCCAGAGAAATCCCCCCTCTGTACCAAWCTGTGGGAGAAATCTCCACTTTGAAACTAACAATTAYCACTAATTTAAGGGACTTTTTGTGGCCAATCTGGTCCCTTGAAACTCCTATACTATGAAAAACACACACTGTAACGTGACTCAGGCAGTAATATAATGTGAGTTAAATATTATCACCACGAGGCTTCGCTCATTTCATACATCAATCAGAATATGAAGGATTAAAATTATGGATTATCTCATTAAATATTAGTATATACATAAACCAACAATAATTAAAGCATGTTCCAGTTCAATATTAGAATAGAAACAGACTTCTTTGAACACTAATGTATCCGAACAGCACATAATCTGTTGTGCAGTGTCCATGTTCTGTGACATATGTACCTGTATGTCACTGCTTTTATTTCATACTGAGTTTGTACAGATTTGTTGTTTCTGTTTCCGTTTCCTTCCTTTATCAAAGAAAAATCCTCAGAGCTGTGACACCTAAGTGTCTAGTCGTGATCAGTCATGTAGTAAAAGACTAACTCAGGAATACCTGATTACACAAAATCAAATCAAAAATACTGATAACACATGAGCCCAATAAGGAAACTAAACCAAACTGTAAGCAAACAATATATTGTGATGTGGGCCTGTATGTTCTGTGCACAAGATCCATCTGGTAGTCTTAGGCTGTGGTTCACCCTCGAGAGCCGGTCCCGGTCCTGGTTCTGCTGGGCCTGATTCCTCTCCAATATGTTTGGACCTCCACCAATGAGCTGCTGGGCTCCTCAGCTGCTGCACACTGGCTGTCCACCTGGGCTCAGACCACCTTCTTTGGATGACCCTCAGGAGGACCCAGTGAGCTGTGGGTGAGGTTTGACTCCCCACCGTGGTTTTGGCTCCTGCAGCCTGCTGTGGGAGACTTCTATTTCAAAACAAAACATTAAAATAAACAAAAACTTTTACACAGAGAGTGAAACTTCAACATTTTTCTTCAGCTTTTGGACACAAGGTAACCTGTAATGATTTCACCATCGCTCATGGCCACATCTGGGTCAAAAGTGAAATTTAAAAATGTGGGTCAAATAAAACGGCTTGACCATCATTGTAGAAATAAAAATAAACACAGACAATAACTTGAGCGTCATGTAGTCAGTATGAAACCGATTCACATGAGGCCTTTGTCTCTCTTCTTCACCTAAACTTATTCAAACAATAAAATGTCAATTTTAATTATGTCATCATCATGACAACGCCGTAACAGTTTTAGGTATTTTAACAAAATTATGACACAAGTGTATTTTCCTTTTTCAAAAATGTGTCAGGATGAGGAACTTACTTTATAATAGTCATGATTTCAAAGCCCCCCCTTGTTGATGGTGGAACCTGGAGCCCCCCTCCCAGCCAGTGAGGAACACGTGTTTTGTCACGTCCAGTGACCTCCACACTACATGATGTCCCAGGCTAGGCCCTGCCCACTCCTGAAGACTGGATATCTGGATGTAAACCTCTGATCCTTCTGAGGACCATGAAAGCACAACTCAAACACACTGAAACACAAAAAGTATTAGACAACTTGATTTTGAGATGACAAATATACATCCAGTTTTTATAGACATAATTGAAGATCAGACCTCGTGAAGATTGTTCCTCCTCGAGCCGCTGTTAATGAAAGTTTTACAATTAAACCCTGAACAGGAAGTGTGAATAAAACAAAATTAAACAATGAAAAGAGAAACAAATTAAAGCAGTTGACTTCTTAAAATTAAACTCATTAGATTCTTGTTGTGACTTCATATATCAACTACAAAAATATCAGATACTTTTAAGACTTTTACCCAAGTAACCTTGTCGTTGTGAGCACCAGGTTTTAACTTTCATTTTGCGTTATGTATCCCTGCCTAAGAAATTACAGGAGTTTGATCTGACAGTAAAATTGGGATTTTAATTTTGGGTCAATTTACTGTTAGGTTTACTGAGACGGTCATTCAGCTCAATTTCATTATTAATTAACTTATTTATGTATTTTTCACGAGGATCTCACTCTTTTGACATATTTGACATTTTGAGGCGTTCAAGGCTGTTGGATTTTGTGAACGTAAACATAGATACAGATTTTCCTTCTAATAAAACTTTAAGTACTGTTTCAACATCTAAATGTTGTTATATTAGCAACTCACACCTGATAGTGGGATTCTCTGATCTAATCTAAAATCCTTGTTGCTTTGTAAATTATTTAATGGGGCTTGTGGTCCTGTCCTGACTGGATCTAATCCCCCGGGCCAAGGCCAACCCAGGCAGGGTTTGGGGTCAGGTTTTTTATAACTTCTCGTGTTATGGCCCGTCTGTCCACAGTTGCATGGACAACACATTCATGACACTCAGCATGACTTTTTGAGTTTAAAGCCCTTTATCTGTCTCCCTGCACCTGCCTGAGTCTCCGGCAGACAAGCACAGAGTCCAGCCCAGTCCAGGGACCCCTAAAGGATTTGTTCCTGTTTGTTCTTTTTAATTAAGATTAGATACTGTCAGATCACTGTCCCCCACTAATCTGTCTGATGATTTAGTGTCTCTGTCTTAAATTACATATTTTGTCTACAGGCTCATTTTCATTCTTTTTATTAGGATTGCCATGAACAATGGCAACTTATTATTATCCACCTCTAAACTGGACTTTTTATTTATTATTCTTCCGAGAACTTTCACCGTTAATGGTTCAGACCCCATGAAAAACACATCATTGCATCGGCGTCGATCTCACGAGGTGTGCTATTACTTATCTTTACATAATCTGTCACCATGGCGACGTAATCCCCAAAAAACTAATCTAAAAGTCCCCATGGGATCACATGGGAAGCTCCTCACTCTAGGTCATGTGACCTTAGAGCAGTGGTTCCCAAACTTTTTATCTTCTGACCCACAAATTATCCATGGCAAAAACTTGTGACCCCAAATATTACTGGCCTGAGTACACAAACTTTGTTAATAACCCTAAAAACACAGGCTTTTTGACAATCTAAACAGCTTGTACACAAATATAAATAC
>NW_013952481.1:1442398-1444595 GCF_001266775.1 Austrofundulus limnaeus
CTCTCTCTACTGTCTCATGTCCTCTCTCTACTGTCTCATGTCCTCTCTCTACTGTCTCATGTCCTCTTTCTACTGTCTCATGTCCTCTCTCTACTGTCTCATGTCCTCTCTGCTGTCTCATGTCCTCTCTCTGCTGTCTCATGTCCTCTCTGCTGTCTCATGTCCTCTCTCTGCTGCCTCATGTCCTCTTACTGCTGCCTCATGTCCTCTCTCTACTGCCTCATGTCCTCTCTCTGCTGTCTCATGTCCTCTCTCTTCTGTCTCATGTCCTCTCTCTGCTGCCTCATGTCCTCTCTCTGCTGCCTCATGTCCTCTCTCTGTTGTCTCATGTCCTCTCTGCTGCTGTCTCATGTCCTCTCTCTGCTGTCTCATGTCCTCTCTGCTGCCTCATGTCCTTTAAGTCCAGATTGAGGGCATTAGAGACTACGTCTTTGAACTGTCAATGTTTTTATTAGTGATTGTTTGTGTTGTGTTTTAATTGTGTAATTTTTATGTAAATGTATACTTTTTGCTGCCTCTTGGCCAGGACTCCCTTGAAAAAGAGGTTTTTAATCTCAATGGGACTTTCCTGGTTAAATAAAGGAAATAAATAAATAAATAATAGTAGCTGAAATTAAAATCCAAGATGGCCACCATAGCTATTTTCCAATGGCTTTCGCTCAGCCTCTGTTTGATATATTGAGCTGAAACTTGGTTTACTGGTAGCTGACAGTGACCTCTGTCACATACTGGAGCTGCAACTTGTTTTACTGGTAGCTGACAGTAACATCTGTCACATACTGGAGCAGAAACTTCCAAAACAAGATATCAGCCAAAGGAACTTCGGCCACTTTTTCTCAATGCAAATGAAAGGAGATATTTTCAACATGAATGCACCCACACAAGTTATACGTCAAAACGACCAACTCGGCCAGTGGAAGTGTGTTCTTACTCAACTGTACATTCATTGTTACCATGGCGACGCAGTAGGCCGACAAAGACACCCTACAAATGCCAATGGAAATGAATGGAGAACTCCTCAAAGACTTCAAAACATGAGCACTTTTTGAAATAGCTCATGAACCACTGATTTTAACTTTATAAAACTCTAACACAGTCATCATTGGACAGTCCTCTGTCACTGTCCAACACATTTGTCCAACTCTGATACAAGATGGCTGTCCAAGCAACCCTGGATTACCATATAAGTGCTGGATATCAGCACATTTTACATATGCTGAATGAATATAATGTGTGAAACAAATTGTGAAAGATCTTTAGAACAACTGATCCACTTTATTAGAGTATTCAAGTCATAAAAAAGACAAAAATAATGCATAAAAATGTCTGTTAGCAAAATATTTCATGAACCAAAGCACAAATTCAGCCAGAAAACACACAAAATGACTTATAAATCTGTCATTTCTTGACCTTTTTAAAGATGACATTTGCTCAAGCAGTTGCTTCAATCGAAAACACAGGCTTAATACATATTTAGGATGTCTACTAAAAACAAGTTTTATACAGCAACCCCTTATAGCAACATAGGACGAGTTTTGCACCGCTGGCAATCCTCTCATAGTTTCTCCAGGAAATATTCTAGTTTTCACTGCTGTTGTTATATTCAGACAATAGGTCTGCGTTTGAAGTTAAAATCTTTGTTTCCTGTGCACATTTTCATCTATTGTTTGATCATTTCCATTATTTTGATCACATCCTTGGTTTTTCCCTTCATTTATTTCCTTTAAAGTCGTGAATAACAGAAAACAGAAAAATATCGACAAATTACTTGGATAATAATTTTTACAGCTATTTAATAAACACTGTGCTTACAGCAGTGGATAGAAAAAAAAATTAAATATTTGGAAACCAAAACAACATTCCTCCCTTTTTAAATAGTCAAAACATCGGGTGTTAGCTTCTTTTTCACAGACTCTCAGTCAGCCAGTTTGGAGTAACGGAAACAGAGAAGAAGAAAAAAGTTCAATATTTATGTATTTATATAAATCTTAGTTAACCAATGCCCAATTCAACAGCAAACAGCTCTATTATAGCTTTTACAGTTTTCATCTGACATGCAGGACAAGTCTTCAACACATCATTCATTAAAACAAAGTATAATATACAGCAGTCCCACTTTTTTTTCTTCTTTTTTTTCTTTGACAGGAAATAACTAAGTAACATGCCAAATGTATAGGGGGAGATAAATGTATTATTT
>NW_013952481.1:1445009-1446931 GCF_001266775.1 Austrofundulus limnaeus
CACACACACACACACACACACACTATGCCTCCAGTCTCCAGAGGGACACAAAGGCACTGCCCTTTGAACACAGGAGCACAAAAATCTAGCTATAAAACACAAAACATAACCACTGACTTAACAGAAAACATGAAAGTATAAATACAGCCGGCTCCTAAAGTTCAGCTCATTTAAACGAGACCACAAGGCTGACTGGCAGGAGTTCACATCAACTGGTCAGAATCCAATAACTTCACAAATTACTCATTTCAACTCATCTATGATCAAACGTTGCCCACATATCAATACTTCAACACATTAATCAGCCAATTTGACTCGAGCTCAGACTTTTTCAATAATCTACATAATTTGTCAGGTTTCATTGATCAATGCTGGACAGTTTAACTCTGAACGGCCTACATGTGGCAGATTCTCAGGCCTAACTCTCCTCAACACGTTGGTTCCTTTTAAAAAGGCAAACCATTCATTTAAAACCAATGACAACTTCTACACAACCTGTGTCCGTCTTCAACATCATCTTCAAAATCAACAACTATGAGCAGACTTGTTCTATTTTCTCAATCAGCTGCAGCTCATCATTGCTCCTCTGTTTTTTCTGAACTAAACCTCACAGAGCTTCCTCACTGCTGTTTCTTTTTTCTTCACCAACACCATCTCTTCATTTTTTCTTCTCACAGTGAACTCACACAAGACATACCAGCTTGTCTTGTCTCTTCTCTTTTTTATCAAAGCCAGCTCCCACCACTGGCCTAAATTAACAAACCAAACTTGTTTCACAGCTAAGCCTGTTCCACTCAGACCTCTGACAAAAACTATTTAGCACATAAATACAGCTCAACCTCCTCTCACTGTCCTCGTACATAATTTCATAAATAGATTTTCAAACAGAGCCACCTCTGACCACCAAAGCCAGCAGATAAAAGCTACACTGACACTTGAAGGAAGCCCTAAATACCACAAAACAGCCCCACAAACCCAACCAGCTGTAAGAAACCCCCCAAACGGGTGAAAAACATGTGACCAGTCGGCTATAGTGGAAAGGTTCAAACAGCTGGTGGAATCGATGAAGCCGTGTGGATGAGCTGAAAACCCTCCTGTTGGTGACGCCAATTTGTTGTGTTTCGGATGTCGCTGGAGTGATGGTCTTCTCCTGGGGTTGAATCTCTGCTGGGATGTAGTCCAAAGAAGCTCTGCAGGTTTAGTTTCAAACATTGAAGATTTATTCAATGGGTCAAGACTCTATTTATGAACATTGGTCCCACCCAGCTGAGAAACACATACAGTTGTTTAAAGCTATAACCAGACAACATGCAGATGTCCAGTTTTCTAACAGAATTATTCTCAGAACATGAGGGTTATTATTGGCATTATTATCCCATTTCCTAAAGAGGAAACCTAAATGAGGTTCTGTATCTTAAATAGTCACATTTCCCATCCTGGTTCAGATAACAAATACATCCTTTCAGCCCAGGCCTCCATCTTCTCTCAGGTTTGGATCATCCTGTTTCAGATACTACATTAGCCTGAAAAGTTTTCTTCATTTTAAGAAGTCAGGTAGGTAGATTATTAATAATTCTTAACAAAGATTCAAACTATAATTTACTACTTTTTAAAGGGCCAATATTATGTGTTTCTCGTGTGTATATTTAAACACTATACCATAATAAATTATCTATGTCACTCTGGCAAGTGGTGATCTTCTGGGGCTATAACATTAAAGTTTGGTTGTCACCAACAACCAATAACTTTCACCCAGAAAATCAAAAGTCAAGACACACAGGTACGGTTTTGCAAAAAGCAGGAGACAGTTTTCAAGTACAGAAAGTTGTTATATTAAAACACAAAATGTGAAAGACTGATTAAAAAAACTGTTCAAAAAATAAAAACAAAAGAAAACAAACTAATGCTCAGCTACTGAGGCT
>NW_013952481.1:1449803-1452076 GCF_001266775.1 Austrofundulus limnaeus
GCAGCGGGGCTGATGGGGTCATGTTAAAAGCTGCCACCCACAATTCCGATCATGCCAATCTCCTCTCTCACTTGTGGGGAGATCACGTAAGGGCACAAACTCTGGCCACAGCAGCCACTACACTCACAATCAGTGGTGAGGGCAAACATGCCGGCAGTTATCTGCACTTGGCACCCAGCAGGCACAACACTGGACCACACGGTGATGTGTCTTCAGCCAACCAATCTAATCTAAACCTGCAGTTTACCTGTGCTTTTTATAGGGAGCACCCTCTAGTGTCATTGGCTGCCACACCACAATTACCCTGCCAGCAGGTGCAATTCATCCTGCCACATCACCTTTAGCTGTTATTAAAATGCTGTTTTTATGTTTAAATAGAAAATAAACTTATCTTCTCATCACTTCCTCTTCCAAACACCTTGAAATTGGACTCTGTCTCTTTAAGAACCTCCTTCTGCTTCTGTTCCGTCCCGTTCGGTTGGAGGTGGGGGTCCGCACACGGGGGGCTCGTGCGCGCACATAATATTGGCCCTTTAAGGCAAATTGGTCAGTTTATTCCTTTTGTTCATTTTCAGATAACTTGGAAACAGATTAAGGGGCTCAACAAGTTATTTTTATGAATTATTTCAGCTTCAGTCACCTCCCCTGCTTTATGTTTCGCTTCATGTCTTCATATGATCCATCATTAACCCTTACATTGCTGGAAGAAGTGAGACTCGGTGTCCTACTGCTCAAACCTGATCAGGAAATCTGTCATCCACCTCATGGGTCTAGTAATCAAACCGTGAACGTGCATTAATCCTAAATGACTGACAGCTGCTTGAATGTGGCGTCCTGTTGAAGCCTGGCTTGACGTTAGAGCAACAGATTCCAGCTGTTTACAAGTTAAAGGGTTGTTCAAGCTCAGATTACAGCTGAGATCCTGGATTTATAAACCTGACTTTGAAGAAACGAACGCCTGATCAGTTCATTCAGCTAGGATTAAAATAATCCAGCAGCAGTTTGGAACAATTATCTGAAGAGATTTTATTGTTAGAAGAAACACAGGAGGTGATTTAAATGATTTATTAATGAATTAATCAGTTGATGAACAGAAAATAAACAAATAAATCAGATTTTTTTACTGATTTGATCAAACAAAACATGAAACGACTGCTTTTAATAAAATAATCAAATCAATGTTTTTCTCTTTAATTTGATTTTAAATTTCTGTTTGAATCTTTAAACACAAACTTTAATGAAGACTTTATATATTTATAGATAATCTTTATTAATAATGATGTTGATTTTTTTAATGAGTCTGAATGTTTTGTATGAAACAGATCAGGGGTCTCATTTATAAAGGATTGCTTGGAAACCATACTAAAAGTGAACGTACGGCCAAAAGGTGGAAATGGCGTACACCAAAAAATTTCAGCTTTATAAAACCGTGCGTACGCATGTTTCTGCACATCTTTCCTTTATAAATCACAGACGCACATCAGAGTTTGCGCACGAGGTCCCGCCTCAGGTTCTACCCTCTACACGCCCACACTCAACCATAAGCAGTCAATGTAAAGTACCTCATGAATGTTAAGATGTATTTAAATCAGTCAACTGATCAATGCCGACAAAAATGATTGGTTCAGACACGCTCTGTCGTGTGTCTGGAGGATGACAGGTGCTGACTGACAGCTGCTCACGTGAACAGACTGTCTGTAATTGACACAGATTTTCCCTCATTTTGCTTTAGAGTAATCTAACAATTTTTATTTAAAAAAATCTCAGCTTCAAATTAATTTTCCATCAGAGCCTGCAGGACGATAAAAACAATAAAAATTAAATTAAATAAGTCAGATAAAATTAAAAGTAAGTTCACTACTCTTCTCGTCCTCTCCCCCTCCTGCCTGCTCTGTTATCCGCGGCAGACACCCCCGCCCCGCACACACTCACGCACCCCCCCCCGTGTGACAAATACGGACTTTAAACATGAAGTTTTATAACATCCACACTGGCGAGGTGGGTCCGCCCTGCGCGTGTATCCAAAGCATGACTTTTGCTGTCCTGCTCGGGGAGGGGTCTGTGGGTCAGGGAGGGGTCTGTGGGTCAGGGTTGTCTGAGGAGGAAGCAGATGAAGGGAGTTGCGCATGGGAACTTTTATTTAAGATTTAAGTTTTTTATTTTTATTTCAAAGGTCCTCATGGCTCAGCAGCAGCAGAAGCATAAATATTACTGTTAAGAAAGCTGATGATAAAGTTGAATAAAAATCTAATCTCTGACAGTGATCATTACAC
>NW_013952481.1:1453310-1459946 GCF_001266775.1 Austrofundulus limnaeus
AGAGAAATTTGTCCAAGAAGCTAAAAGATCAACAATATGCTACAAACAACATGACAAAGGCTGACATGCATAAAGGGGCTTGGACCCCGGTCATAACTGCTTTGCAGTTCTAGTTTTAGTTTTTTTTATTTTAATTGATTTCTGTGATTTGATTTGAAGAACTATGTTTAAATTCAGTTACAATGTGTTTTTTATTTTAACAGCTGTAGAAACTGCTGAGGTTCAAGAACAGATGCTTCCTACAGCCTGAAACACAAAGAGGAACTCAGTGAGTTGTTTTATTTATTAAACTGCTGCTTGATTGTAAATATTAACTGTAAAACTTACGCAGCTGAAAAACGAATATTTTTGCTGTTATTTTCCCCACAGTTAAAAAGGTTTTTAAATTTGGTAAAATATTAAGAATATTTACAGTAAAACTTTCAGAAAGATGACTTTTATATTCAAGCATTAATTTGCTTAAATTTGTAAATTGTTTGAAGAAAATGAACAGTTTTTGTCTTAAAGGCAGATTAAAAAATAACATTATTACTAAAGTTACAGCCTTCTGTGAACATTCAGCTGCATTAAACATTTAATTTGTTTTTGTGTTTTCAATTGTTTAATTATAATTGTTTCTTGTCTCCTCAGGATGGATCAAGTTTGTTCTGAACTAAGGAGTGGTTTCACCTCAGTATGCTCTGAAATGAATAATATAGTTTTATAATTAGATGAAAAATGTGTTTAAAAGTTATGTAATTAGTGATTAAATATTTTACAGACTGGTTAGATGGAAACCTTTTTGATTTTATGTCCTAAATAATTAAAGTTTCTGATTATTATTACCAGTGGAGATGAAAACATGTTTCAATAAATTTTTTAATAAAATCATCAAAACCCTCAGTTCAGTTCAAACTAATCAGCAGTTTAATAAACAAATCCACCAAACTTTACAGTTTTAGTTTTCTGGTGTTGGGTTTTTCTGCTCAGTTGTGAATATTAATACACACACTTTCTCTGTTTAAAAATAAGCTTTAAGGTATGATGACATCATATTACTTAGCAAAAAGTTGTTAAAAATTTAATAATAAAAGATTATTTAGTTTTTCTGATCAAAACCTGCGTCTGTGTGACAAAATCAAATTAGTTTAAACTTTGTTAAAGCTCATGTATAAAACAACACAATTTACTTAGAAATACAGATTCACAAAATACTTCATGAAGAGAAATGAACTTCGAAGTGGAAAAGTGTCAGCAGGTAAATTTAATCACTGAGTTTATTTGAAGGATGAGGAGGAAATTATTTTACATCCATGTGATGCATAATTAGGTATTTTATTTTATATTTCCACATTAGACTGACACATATTCTTTAAAACAAACATCTTTTCTCCTGAGTCATTGTTTCCTAATCACACAGATTCCAAACTTCAGACCAAATTAGTTTCCAATCGTGTAAATAATGTGTATATTTCTTTTTATCTGATGAAGGTAAAGTTTTAAAGCTTTGATTGAGATTGTACCTGAGTAAATGATGATGAAAAATGTTTTTACTAATGTTTCAAAAGAGTATTTGATTTGATTTGTGTGATTTTTTATTTTTATTTTGCAGTTGGTCTTCATGATTGCTTTGAAAATATATTTGGGGGAAGCAGTTTTTTTTCTGTCAGACAATTAAGAGCTGTAGTTGAGCCTTTTTTTCTTCCTGGTGTTTTTTTTTTCCTTTCTCATTTTAGAAATGATGAATGTCAACTTTCAAGGCTGTTTTAATTGTTTTGTAACTTTATTTCCAATCTTTTAAATAAAGATCCTATTTAATCTTGTTTTTGTGTCCATAACTATTTTATTTAAAGGATGAGCTGACACATTGGTCAGTAAAGCTTTACACTGATGAATGTAGCTCAGGATATTATAGATTTTCCTGACATTTTTAACTATACTGCTTTAGTTTTTTTATACTGAGAATTAAAAAAACGGGAATAATATTAGATGCTTACATTTAAACAAATCTGTCTCAATATCACCTTCACAGTTTAAATAAACAGAACAGGTTAGAGCTGAACTCAGCAGGACAGGCTACAAACCACTCAACATTTTAATTTACCTGAATATAACTTTAATTATTCACCTTTTTCTTGTAGCTGACTGACAATAATCAGCAAAATAAAATGTTTGTAAAAAATACTAAAGCAAGATCTGGCTCTGAATCTTGAGTTGTATTGAAGGTATTGTGTCCTTTAGCTGCACAGTTTGAAGTGTTTGGATGGTTTTCATGATCAGGACTGGGTGGGTCCCTTCATTTAGAAAAATATGAAATGGAAATAAATAGCTATCCAACAATGTGATGGCTAATTAAAATTGCCAATTTTGTTAAATAAAAAAAGGCATTTTAACTTACTCTGAATGATTCATACAGTGACTTCAAATACACACATATACACTGTATTGTATGAAATTGGTAAAATATGTGTCAGTTCAGATAACTACTTTTGAAAGTAGCTGCTAAGCCATAGTAAAATATATGGAGTTTTGTTCTAAATTGAATAATTGTGGGATGCTGTAATCTGATTTTTTTAAATCTTTGAAATCCAGTGAAATTTTTTTGCTAGCTTTTTTATACATTTGTATTTTGAAAATATTGACATTGTAAGTGGTTTTCTCTCTTTTGTAAATACTTAGAACTTTACATTTTAATTTCTTGAGTTTTTCTTGAGATGAATGTCCTCGGGTTTCTTATTTGTTGTGTAATTTTATTTTGCTCTTAATTAAAATCTCTAAATATCTACAAAAACTCTCCCTAAAGTGTTACATATCTGACTACAGCTGCAATTTTATCAGTTCTGTGTAGAGCATCATTTTTTTGTTTTAATTAATGTCTGGTTGCTTTTAGCAACACAAAAATGTTTGTTGTAAAAGTAGTGTCATCTGTTTTTATACGTGTTTGAGATTTTTGTGCACATTTTATTTGTTCTGGCGTGATTATAATCTACAGCTTAATTGTTTGTCTCCCTAAATTTCCATAAACCGATCTTCCATTATCTCATAATCTGCCTTCTAAATCAGTTCCCACCTTCACTTCCAGCTGTAAAATAACAATAAAATATAAACTAAACTGTTAATATCTGAGTCTGCTTCTAAATCATCTTCAACACAAGTCAAACAAGTTTGTATCAAACACTTTATGTCATAAAACAGCTGAATGAACATGTTCAGATCATCACAGGAATCTGTTTTAAAAACAACTTTTGTTAGTTTTAATTTTTAGAGGTGAAGTACTGTGAGCCATTTTGATTTTAAAATGTTTAATTTCAGCAACTGTGAATGATAACTGTGTATGTTATTACAAATAATTAGCATTATAACTTTGGTTTTTAACACATCAGTTGAAAATATTGCTGTGATATATTTGTGATCAGTGGTGGACTCAGAACATCCCCTCTTTGTAACGATGGATTAACTCTGAGACGTCCTCTTTACACACTTTGATCCAGCCATCTTCCCTCATGTGGTACACTACATGGACAGAAAATACAAATGAATACACACAGAAACAAAAATAAAATTTTACTTTTCTCATATACTTGAAAACCATAATGTTGTACTAAAACTAAAACTTTCAGTATTCATTTTTTTAAATACGTAGATGTATTTAGATATTTTTGTAGATGTAGAAATTGTCTCAGAACACTCAATAAGCTGGCTGAAATGAGAATGAGCAGCTTGTAAAAAATCATTTGAGTAAAACAACATCCTTAGAAAACAGTTCACATAAAAATCCCTATAACCAAAACAGTTCATAAAATGGAAAAGTTAAGGAAAACTTCATTAGTTTTTCTTACAGTAAAAAAAATAATAATTAAAAAGAAAAAAATTGTTTAGTCCATAAAAAATGTTCTGGTTTAAAACACCTTGAGCAAAATTGAAAACAAATAAAAAATAAACAAGATACTGAACCATCTGTACTCACTGTTGACCACTCCTCCAGAGTAGGCGTCTCTGTGTGTGGCGTGAGTGATTCCTCGACGGCCGAGTTCGTACGCCTCCTCCACGCTCATGTCTTCTCTGTAGCCACTGTCCACCACACCGTAGGCGTAACCGTTCCCACAGCCGGTGGAGAACATCTGACCAGACAAACGTGTCCCATTATTATCCACGTAGTACAGACCAGGACCCTGCAGAAAACCAGAAAACACAACCTTTAACTGAGATGGAACAACTTTAATTTAATTTAATTAATGAAGCTACTGAACTTTTACATTTATTTTGAAACAAAAACCTGTTACTGCTTACACTAAGCTTAGAATTACTACAATTCATCCAAAACAAAACTTAATGATTTCAGCTTTTACAGAAGTTTTTTTTTAACATTCTTTATTTAAGAATATGCATACACAGTATACACATACTCACATAATACAAAAAAAGATTAGTGTCTCAGCAAACATTTAAAGTCCACTTCAGCAACTGACATCTCTCAGAAAGGCCCCCATGGACTCACATAAGACAGGTGCACCCATTCAGTGTTTTCCGTTAAAAAAAGAAACATAGACAAAGGGAGCTGACACAGCTTCTTATAACCCCCAACATTTTTGTTTGTGTGGCCATCCAAAGTGAGAAATAACTGGGCCCATATACTCAAAGAAATATAAATTTTTACATGAAGTTTTGCTGTTATCTTTTCTATTATATACACATCTTTCAATCTTTCTTGCCATTGTTGAAGGGTGGGAGGCAAAGGGTTAAGCCAGGACAGAGTTTCAGTTTGTTTGGAAAAAAGTTAACAATCTTGACTATTTTTACTATGTGTGACATTTTTATGGGTGCTTTTATTTTCTTCCACCAGAGACCAAACCCTATGTGTTCAAATAATTCACTAATTTTCAATTTTTTAATCTTCCCATTTCTTCCCCTCCATGAATTGCATCGTTTCAAGATGTACCAGCAAGTACACAATATTCTCCAGATCAATCTGTCTCTTCATCATGTACGTATAAGCAATTCGACCACATGAAGTTGTGCTGTCCAGTAGTTCAATTTCAAACTAGGAAAACTAAGTTTTTGGGTTTTTTATTAAATGCTCAATATCTGAAGTATACAAATATAATGTATAGCCTTCAACATTTTATATCTGACTCTAAAGAAATTACAATTTTAGAACCATATGGCAAATTATTATTTATTTGTTGTTTTATGAATGTTTGCTAAAATACAGCTCTGTGCAAAAGTTTTTTCATTTTACCTTATAAAAAACCTCCCCATATTTTCTATAGTTTTAATTTTTTTAAAGGGCTTTTGATTTTTAAATTTTCAGTCATCTTGTGGTTTATTTCTTGCACTTAACTGTTTTTTGAAATTTTACGTTGTTGGTTGTTGTTTAAGCCAGTGGTTCCCAAACTTTTCAGCTTTTGACCCACAAAATACCAGCAGCAGAGACCTGTGCCCCCGGCTGTTGTTGGTTAAACATTGTTTTCACATCTAATAAACAAGCGCAGTCTTCATTATTTATTACATTATTTTTGTTCGTTTTGAGTACACTAGTCTTATTATTTTGCAACAACAAAGGCAAAAAATGTTATTAGTTATCATTTTTCTGTGTAATTAATTCAGGAAACATGTTCAGGACCCCACCTTGATGTTTCAGGACCCCACTGTGGGTCCCGACCCCAACTTTGGGAACCACTGGTTTAAACCAACACACTCAGCTATGACTTATATCAGACTCTGAAAAAAGTGGATCTTTTTAGGCTCTTTCCTGCCAGTGTCTTATAAAGGTCAACAGGTTAACCTATCAACTATAACATACTTTATTCTACAATAAGAAATTTTTTTGATTAAACTGAGGTTTACTGTAACTGATTGAGTCTCACGGGGATATTTAAAGTTCTGATCAGTTTGTCGTCACCTGTTTGTCCCATCCACAGATCATGCTCCCCACAGAAAGGCCCATTCCTCTGTATCCTAACATCATGTTACACAGCAGCTTGGAGGCAGCAGCTACAGAGATCCTTTCATTGTTTCTTAGCCTGTACAGCCTGGAGAAAGTCAGAATTATATGCTCAGTTACTGAGAAATAAAAATAACAAACAAGTGTTTTCAAGTGTCTTGAAATATAAGCCTGTTGTCTAGACAAAGTACAGTGATGTGATTTATTCATGTTAATCCACATTAGAAGACAGTGAAATAAAAACGTGATCTCTTTCATGTCTGTCGTGTGTGAATTGTATGAATCTTTTACAAAAATGCAGAAATTGAAAACTTCATTAAAAACAGTAAGCAGTGTTTAATAAAAAAAAAATCCAGAGCAGACCTGCATTCTTTAGCCAGGAGTCTCTCCCAGTACTGACAGTCTGCAGCACTGCCCGACATAGTGCCCAGCAGGTATGGGTTGATCTCTATCACTTTATTCACATCAGTGGAGGCTGCAGAAACAAAACACAATTATAAAAATTACATTTCATGAGCAAAACTATATAATGAAATGTACCAATAGTGCATAATCAATAAAAGCAGTACATTTAGTTCAGTGCTCCTTTCTTTTGGCAAATGTCTACTGTTTATGTTCCATGGTTTTAAAACTAAAATGTAAATAAATAAACAAATAAACAACTAAACAAACAAACAAATAAATAAATAAATAAATAAATAAATAAATAAATA
>NW_013952481.1:1459981-1481041 GCF_001266775.1 Austrofundulus limnaeus
GGATGGATGGATGGATGGATGGATGGATGGATGGATGGATGGATGGATGGATGGATGGATGGATGGATGGATGGATTGTCCCCAAGGGGAAATTTCTCTATGCCAAACAAAGCTGCTTCCACAATTAAATATAAAAGTCATGTGGACACCACCAAAAATTAAAAACACACATTGCTCAATTAGAACACACATAAGCTGTGACTCTTATAGTTGTAAACAAAAATTTTTGAACAGTTTTATAGTTTGAATTTCAATGTTTAGAATAGATGTACTGTTTTACTGATGAAGTTCAGTTGATTTTTTTAATAAAACACTAAATATTTTTTACAATGTCCCAGATTGAGTATTAAATTAACATAATATTGCTGTGCATTATGTGTTGAGTTTAAGTTTCGTTTTATTCCATTTCGTTTTATATCTTTACGTATTCACTGAACATCCCTAAGCCAGACCATAATATATTTACCTAAGTAACGTCCAGCTGAAGCTCTGGAGTCCACAGCCACGATGACTCCATGCTTGAACTTGAAGGCCAGGGTGGTGGTTCCGTGGTTCAGGTCGATGCGCACACCTCCATCCTGGGAACAGGACTTCAGAAAGCCTGAGGGCTGAAATTAAACCAAGAACTGAATCCATAATGTTTAACTGCACTCCATGTGTTGGTGAAAATAATAGTATCATGGCGATCTAACAGGCTATAATTTGACAACAGTGTCAGATTTTAATAATTATATCATAAGACGCACAAACGCATTAGCGACGCGTAAAACATGAAACATGATCTGTCCGACGCTCCAGTCTCAGTATTCAGTCAGAATATCAGAGTTCAGTACAACATTATATCATTTTGTTTATCATGCTGAGCTGATACTCACTTCTTCACCAAGAGGAACAGCAAATTCTTGAATTTTGGTTCCAAAACTGTAGTGGTTCGGTCGGTCGAAAAGACGTTTTGATCCAAAAATGTTTCCACTGGTTTCAGAAAAAGGTTTGACTCCGATAACTTCTGAAAGTGCCATTCTAATTCTAATATTAGAAAAACTATATAATATTCTAAAATATACAGGTGTTAAATGTTTCTGAAACAACAGCGACAGGCTGAGGTAATTTCCTGATACGTGACAAAGAATCCGAAAGTGAAAGTTTGTTCACATCTTTATTGTTTGATTTTTCTCCGTAAAATATATCAAAACCGTAAAAGGATGCCGAAATATAACCAATAACTCCACCATTCTGCATTATTTTTTAAATAAAACGGTAGAATAAAAAACATTCAACTTAAAGGTAAGTTTTTATAAATAGACGCGTCAGATCCTTTTGGACCAATACAAACGTTTTATTTTGTCATCATCTGTCTCTAAGAGGAAATGCAGAAATCAGGTTAAGAACTCAACATAAAACAGATTATTATTAAACTGGACATATGACATGATAATAATGCAATTTGAAATTAAACTAATACATATTATAGGCTACTGTTCTATTATAAGAGCAGAAGCTGTTTGAAGTTAACACATAGCAGTGAAAGTATCAAAAGAAAGGACATAAAACAGGTGATAAAAGTCTGTAAAATATTTTATTCAGTGTTTGTGATCATGGATAACCCCTGCAGGATAACAGTCTTTGAATTTTCTACATTCCAGTAAAGATGATATCAAAAATTTAAGATTGTTAATAAAATAATGTCTGACAAGGATTTTGGTGTTTTGTATTTATGTATTACGTATATATCAGGCTGTCTCCATCCTTTGCACCGTTTCCTGAACAACTTCCAATTTCAAGGGAACAACTTTCTCTGTCAGAACTGCTGTAGTTCCTGGACGATATTTATATTTCATTTTCCTGAAAGAAACAGAGAACAAAAGTTAATGCCTGCATTTTATATAAATACGTAATTAATTGACTGAACTTCTCAGGCTTGTTTTACTGGTGGTTGCATTTTAAAATAATTTGTCCCAAAATCAGAATTTATTGGAATAAAGTAAAAGGTGTTCTATATGAAAATGTATTGCTTGTGTCATATTTGAATAGTTACAGTACTGGTCTCCAATGCTGGAAATGTTTTAATTCAAACTAATTTTTTTCTGATGACAGGATCTGATGAACTTGATTTTTGGATTAGTGATCAAGCTGTGATTTTGATGTAAAATACTGCATCAAAAGCTAAATATTAAAAATGTGCTTTGATTAAAGTAACATGAAACTACAGGTCCTTTTAGTTAATTATTTCATACAAAAATATACTGTCAAACTTGAACTTTGTGCTCAATTAATTTAAACAGTTTCCATTTTCGTAATTTACAATAAGCTGCAGCCAACATCAATGAATATTATCTGATTATATAAAGATGAATATTGAAATTATCTTTGCATAAACAAGCTAAAGAAGTTAAATATTTACTTTTTAAAAATCTGAAATATTTTTTAATGTAGAAAGTTATTAAAATTGTTATTTCTAGTCTGTTCAAAGCAGATTTACACAGAAACTATACCTTTCATCTTTGTATTCTGACTCCTGGTAGGGTCTGATGTAGTCCACTCCCTGTTTGGTGATGACACAGATGTCGATGTTGTTTCCTGAGCCGAGGTCACTCATGATGCCGGCGTGGATCGAAGCTCGAACCAACTCTTTAGCTTCCTCCAGCTGAGAGTGGAGAGAAAAACAGACAGAGAAGGTCAAAGCAGACAAAATAAAAACAATAAACTAATGTAAACAAAATGTTTTACATGCTTCTGTTACAAGACTGAGTACAAATATATTACAATAGTTTAAAATACCAACTCATTTTATTATATGTGTAGAAATATTTATCTCATGATGTTTACCTCAAGATCATGTTTGAAGCCGTCCTCTAAAATCCCAAGAGCAGCCAGATCACCAGAACCTGCATGAACACAAAGCAGTAATCTAAAATATGGCTTGAGTGTAATCTGAGATGGATTTAAATAACATTATCACTAACATTTTTATTTAAAAGACATTTTAATCTACTCTACAACAAAATAACAAGAACAATTCAGTAACTCCCAGCAAAGGTACTGAGAAAAAAAACAAGGGTCTTAATAATGTTATTAAAGTTATTTGCATACCCAATGCCAGGTATGGCACCTTATCTACATCTCCGTACGGCTCCACTGTGTACAGGTGACTCCCAGTACAGTCCACTCCCCCCAGGATCAGACTGGCACCAATCTGACCGTGATACCTGAAGACATCAAAACAAACACAAGTTTAAACAAACATGTTCACAGTTGAAAATCATACCTAGTTTTAACTCATTTATACTGTGCACCTGTCAGACATCTGAACTCATGGACACTGACCTGTACAGCATGTCCTGCAGAATGTTTACAGCCATCACAACACGAGGGTTTCTCCCACTGTTCATTGAGAAAATGGTGAGGTTGGATGAAAGTATCTCTGTGGTTTTCTTTGTGTCTGCTGCTGTTCCTGCTCCACAACAACTGAAAACACAGAAAGATTAAAATGCAAGAGAAGAAATTTTAAAGCAATTACATCTTTTTATTTTTGCTTCAGTGACAACATGAATGTATTTTTCCCCTTCAGTAGCAACAATGGACCTAAATCAGAGATTACATTATGTACTGAGCACTATACTGTGTATGTTTATACAGTATCTACAGCCCATTTTTCTGTTCCAAATAAAAACATAATTTTTATAACAAAAACTGTTTCATGTGACACACACTAAGGCTCTAAAATGTCAATGAAAGACAGTTTGTGTTGAATATGAACTAAATCTAAGTAAGCCTGCTGTAGTGATAAAATGTGTTGTGAAGCAAAAATAACTAAACAATAAAGCAAATAAAAAGCCATAACTAAAAAACAATGTGTCTGTGTCAGTAACGTCATTTTCTTTTTATCATTTCCATATAGAACATGTGAATCTTACTATATATTAGGAGAAATGTAATGAATCTTGGCGCACATCTTGTCAGCAACAACTTCACTTGAGGTGGCTCTTGTGTCGGCTCCCAGCACCACTCCATCCTAAAGCAACAAACACTAATTACTCTTTAGTGTGATATTACAGATGACAGTTTTAGTCTCATATATAATTTAGATTCACCTGGGTGCTAAAATCTCATTGGATCCACTGGAGCTGCGGTTGACCATAATGTTCAGCTTCTTTGTGAAAATGTGTGCAAACACATGAATGCATTTATTGTGTTGTTTCATTTATAACATGTACAATGCTTCCACAACAGTGGACCACATCTGCATGTTTTAGCCCATTTACTGCAGCTGTGGGCATGATGCCACCTTTATGGAGAATATGTGTAAACAACTGCACCATGCATAAAATAGGCTACTCTGATCTTTTAAGTTCTGTGTGAAAAAAACGTATATTTTATAAAATGTATGCAAGCTAACTGATAGGAAAGTCAAACTGCTTGTTCTTAATTAACCTATTTAAAAACCCACCTTGAACACCAGTCCTGCTATAGTGGTGCCTGTTTTCAGGGGTTTGGGTGTTTGTCCTCCGTCAAAAAGACCCTCTAATGCCGCGTTCCTGGAGAGATGGGGGATGAAGGGGGGATAGCTGGTGAGTATGGGCTGGCATATGTCCTCAAAAACATTTATTACAGCCATGATAATCCCATCGTTCATTCGATACAACAATAGACTGAGACAAAAAGTTACTTTCGTTTTTGATTCCAGTTCAACCACACTTTATCTAACTGTTTCATTTATTGAAATTATTTCAACAGACATAAAACAAGTTCATACCTTGCTGCGTTGTCAAAATTAAATCCAGCAGCCGGAGTTTCCAGGACATTTGACAGCGCCATGGTGGACGTGTCCACTGCGTCTCCGCGTCTCTGCGCGCCTCGGAGCGCCTGTGAGGTCGCTGTTCTGAGACACGGAGTCTGGTTTTCTTTCGATTTCAGAAAGAAGGAAAATGGAGAAACACTTCACGGACTCGAAAGTTAAAGGAGTCAGCACAGGGGTAAGTAAATCTTTAAAAACTCTCCAAATCTGATTTTTTTTTTATGTTTCGAAGTTTACAAAGAGTAAAACCGAATTACTGATTGTGCGTAAAGATGTGACAGGTAGGCTACTCACCGGAGTTATTTCCTGTAACCGAATGAAAGGAATTCAGTGGACGTTATTATCAGTGAATGAATAACATGTTCTTTGAATTTTTTATTGTTCACATTTATTTTGAAAAAATAATTTCATATTTTTTCACTATTGTACGATCAATCTTAAAACTTCAAATCCCAGAATGCATAGTTTCAAGCGTCATCCGTAAAACGCGCTTGTGATGTTGTGTTGTCCAGGTTAAAACAAATCATCAATCTTTCCCTATGTTCCTCCTCAGACCACCATCCTGGCTGCCATCTTTGATGGAGGAGTTGTGATTGGTTCAGATTCCAGAGCTTCAATTGGAGGGTAAGGATGTTGTGATTATTTCTTGATTTTAATAAAAAAGAGAGAGACTTCTTTAATACGCTAATCATAAAACCTAAAATAACAAATAAATAATATGGAGTTCTAATCATTGAATGTGGCACAGCTGCATTTTACTACTGTACTTTAATCAGTCTTCTTTTTGAGCTGTTCTCTCTTCTTCGGTCTCCACAGTGAGTTGTCTTCTTCCATCTCACTCTGCCCTCCCTCCATCTACCTCCATGTCCACTCTAACTGCATCCACATCCTCTCTAACTGCGTTTTTCCAGCTGCATTTCTAACATCCTTCTATACCAATATACCCACTGTCCCTCCTCTGGATATGTCCAAATCATCTCAGTCTGTCTTCTCTAACTTCAGTGTTTCAACCTGTGCTGAACCTCTGATTATCTAATTTCTATTATATTTCTAATTTTGTTATTAAATATTACATATGAGTACAGTGTTTTAGGACTCAAGGACAGGTTGACATATGGAACGAGTCAATGGAGATTAAAGCATCAAGCATCTGATTTGGATTGGTTTCTTTGTCAACTGCCAACTATATTTGTGCATGGAGCTGTCAGTTTGTGAAGACAATTTTTTCTGCATTGTGTCTATTTAGAGAATATGTATCATCAAAGACCATCAACAAGGTGATCCAAGTTCATGACCAGATCTTCTGCTGCATGGCTGGTTCTCTTGCAGACGCTCAGGCCGTCACCAAAACTGCAAAGTTCCACCTGTCCTTCCACAGGTATTCATGTGTAACATGTTATAATATTACATGTACATAAAGAACATAAAGTTCTGCATTTCTTGATCTGTTCCAGCGTTCAGATGGAGGGTCCTCCTCTGGTGGTCGCAGCAGCTTCAGTTCTCAGAGAGCTGTGTTATAAAAACAAAGAGGAGCTGCAGGCCGGCTTCATCACAGCTGGCTGGGACAGGAAGAAAGGACCACAGGTGGATGATGAAATGATCCTCCAGGTGTTTGTGTTTAACTGCATCACTTACTATATGTTCTCCATCCCTCTCCAGGTCTATGTCGTATCTCTAGGTGGGATGTTAATCAGTCAGCCTGTCACCATTGGAGGCTCAGGAAGCACCTACATCTATGGCTATGTTGATGCTAAATATAAACCCAACATGACCAGAGAGGAGTGTCAACAGTTTGCAACCAATGGTAAATTTTAATTAACTTTTTTACAATTTATGTGTTTGTCAGATTGGTTATAGTAAATAATCTTGGCCAAAATTAAATGCAAATTAATGAAAAGAAGTCAGATTGTAGCTAAAATATTAACTCTTAGAGATAACCCAGTTGCTAATCCATGACATTAATAAATTTGGTTTAATATGAGTGGCTACATTAATATCAGAGTTGTAAAGTAAACAAGTACAAATACATCTTTACTGTACTTAAGTAGAATTTTTGGGTATCTGTACTTTACTTGAGTAGTTATTTTTCAGCCTACTTCTACTTCTTACATTTTCACACAATTATCTGTACTTTCTACTCCTTATATTTTTAAAAAAGGTAAGAAGTAGAAAGTCATAACTTTTACTTAATTTTTGCTTGTTTTCATTCCAGTTTGTTATTGTAAAATATAAATTCTATCCATATGAATTTTGCCTCCTAGATAGAGTGAATTTAATTGTGGTTGAATGAGAAGTATAAATGTATACTGTATTCAAAAGTAGAGGAGGTATTTGTATTTCATGAATTATATTATTACATTTGGCCGCAGCCCTCAGACAGATTTTCGTTTTGGAGAAAAGTTTTGTGCAGCCTTGATATATGTATATAAACTGAAACAGACTAGTGCATCCTAAATTTAACATAAATCAATTCTTTTAATACAACAGTCATTTCTGCAGTTTTTGGGGAGGTCACCTCCTAATAAATGTTCTTACGGAAAATCTAACTGCTCATTTTAAATCAATACTTTGACTATTAATACTTAAGTACAACAAATATCAGATACTTTAATACTTTTATTCAAGTAATATTCCTAAAGAGTACTTTAACTTTTACCAAAGTAATTTTTTGGTAAGATAATTGTACTTTTACTCAAGTATCACTTTGTGGTACTTTATACAACACTGATTAACATTTCTGGAAAGTTATAATGCATTAAAACAATCACCTTTTTACATTTTAAAACTTAGCAAGCATGAAAGAATCTCAGTAACTGAAGAAAGATAATGTTTCTGTTTGATCAAACTGACCCATTATTCTTACTCATCTTCCTCACAGCTCTGGCTCTGGCTATGGGCAGAGACAACGTCAGTGGAGGTGTTGTTCACCTGGTGGTGATCACAGAAAAAGGGGCGGAGCATGTGGTTGTACCTGGAGATAAGCTGCCAAGATTCAACGATGAATGACATTCCACTTTAAAACCTGTTTTAAACATTTAAATGGTTAGTTCAAACTCATGAGCCACATTTTTAAAATAATTAAACCAGAAACACACAAGTTCCAAACAACTGAAGTTAGATAAAACCATTTTTTGTTTTCTGATGTGGGAATTGAGAGATGAGATGAAAGCACCTTAAGGGATAGTGTTCTGTGAGAAAAGATAAAACGTTTCTTACCACTTCGTAAACATTGTTGTTCATTTGCAGTTTTGTGTCTTTTCAAATTGTATTTTTGTTCTAGCTGGAAAGTACATCGTTGTGAATGGAATTTGTTATACAAATAAAGTTTGATTTTTACCTTTTGAATTGACTGTTGGAAGTAGTTCTTTGAACAACCTCACTGCTTTATACACTGTTGTCAATAGTGCAAAACATCCTGCAGTTAAGCTATTTGTGCAACAATAACAATGAGCTACAAGTGAATTTGGTGCAGAGGGTTAATAAGATTTCTTCAAAAATAACCATGCAATGCCAAATTAAAAAAAATGCAAATGTACTAACTGCATAAAGTGGTTTAAAGAGTTATTTAAAATTTGCTTCAAAAATATACCAACTGGAAGATTTTTCATTCCTCATAACTTTTCCAGAGAATCTCACTTTAAAATGTCCAGAATATTCCTTTAAATCATATATAAAAGAGACATTTGAGTTTATGAGGTTTTTATTCCAAATCTCACTTTACAGGCTACACGTTTTTAGTATTTAAAATAATAATAATAATAATAATAATAATTTATTTTCAAAACTTTAATGTGCTTCCTTTCTGTTAATAAGTTCTGAATATTTGCTTTCAATAATCTTTAATTGTTTAAACATTTAATAGGCTAAATAAAAGTGTGAAACAGTCTGATCTCAGCTCTCTGTGGAGGAGGGACTATTTAAAACCGAAATTGAAAGTTAACTCAGGACGAAATGGAGTCCGTCTGAATCTATCGCTGTTCTGTTTTATAAAAACCTTCTATAAGCAGTTCAGTGCTTTAAAAGCCGTTTTAAGTGGACCGGGTCGAACCGGATCAGCTCGTCTCCTCCTGTCTGTTCAGGTCGTGTGGTTATAACATGTTGGGAGAATCGGAGCCACAATGGATGTCAGAGGAGGTGAAAACAGGGGTAAGAAACCATTTAAACTCATTACAACATTGTTCACAGCTCAACATATTTCTGCTTGCTTATTTGTGCGTATTTGCCAAAAATATCACTTTTATACAAAATGTTTTTAGACAACTATAATCGCCATAGAGTATGATGGTGGGGTCGTGTTGGGGTCTGACTCCAGAGTGTCTGCAGGGTAAGTTGGTTGATTTAAACGTGACAAAATCCTGAGATTTCCTTTAGAACTTTACTAACTTAACTAATTATTTACTAATTGTCTTCCTGTTTTAATTTTTAATACATAACCTCCCCCAACAATAAATAAACAACACCTCCCCACTCTTCCATGCAGGGAGTCCATCGTGAACAGAGTGATGAACAAACTGTCTCCTCTTCATGATAAGATCTACTGTGCTCTGTCAGGGTCTGCAGCTGATGCTCAGACCATCGCTGAGATGGTCAACTACCAGCTGGATGTTCACAGGTAAAACACACCTGAAAACAAACAAGTCAGAAAATCATCTGTTCTGTTGCAGCAAAATGATAATATTTTTATATTAAATAATCATAATAATAAAAACAAAGTTGAGTGTGTGTGTGTGTGCGCGTGCGTGCGTGCGTGTGCGTGTGTGTGTGTGTGTGTGTAATTGTTGTGTTGTCTGGCTGGGATGACCTGCCCAGGTGTACCCCTCCTCTCAACAGGTGAAATATAGAATACAAAAAACAAATGAGAGAGAAATGGCGCTGCAGGTTAACCCTAAAACTGAATTTATTTTGATCAGAACTTTGAAAAAAAATATTTTCTTGGAAATGGTACTCTGCAAAATCTTTAAATCACCTCCAGTTTTTAAATATTTTGTTTCCATGGAACCTTTTAAAGTTCTTCAGACTTTCTGAAGGTCTTTAGCTGCTTTATTTAAATGCAATCCTGATCCTAACAGTATAAAGTTCAGTGTTCATGAGGAAACTAGATAATTAGAGAACAAATAAAAAAGTGTAAAAGCTAAA
Source organism: Austrofundulus limnaeus (assembly GCF_001266775.1). NCBI lineage: Eukaryota > Metazoa > Chordata > Actinopteri > Cyprinodontiformes > Rivulidae > Austrofundulus > Austrofundulus limnaeus. The sequence goes on from NW_013952481.1 coordinate 1,469,913, forward strand.
CTGTTTCTACAACTGATGAACAGCATCTAAAGGTCATGTCTAAATTAATGAGAAAAATAGATTGTAAATATGTTTTTGTTTGTTTATGTTGAACCTGTAGTTTGATTCTTACCATTTAAAAGACGTAAGTTGTTCAGGTTTGTTAGACATTATATAAAGTACGAATACAAGATTTAAGAGATGTTATAAAACTTTGATTTTTCTACTTTATTAATTATCCAATATAACAGAATACACTTTGGAATAATGTATGTGAGCATCTGCATGTAGAAATTATGACCAGAAATAAGATTTGTAACAGAAAATTTAACATTATTTCTTCTGTCAGTATTGAAATAGGCGAGGACCCTCAGGTTTGCTCAGCAGCCACTCTGGTCAGGAACATCTCATATAAATACAAAGAGGAGCTGTCTGCACATCTTATTGTAGCCGGCTGGGACAGAAGAGCTGGAGGACAGGTTGGTCAACTCATGGTGTTAACTTTAATAAAGAGAGGAATAAATCAAGTATTACCGATAAAATATGGTCATAACTGCAGTATTATCATCCCTACTTTTGCTGAGTTGAGATTGATGATAACATTTACTGAATAAATATCTGAAGGTACAGATGCCTGTAAAGAGTGACAATAAATGTAGCCTTTTTCACCTGTTTCTTTTCTCTTTGACCTCCAGGTGTTTGCGACCCTGAAAGGCCTCCTGACCAGGCAGCCGTTTGCTGTTGGAGGTTCAGGCAGTTCTTATGTTTATGGGTTTGTTGATGCTGAGTATCGCAAAGGAATGAACAAAGAGGAGTGCCAGCAGTTTGTGGTCAACAGTAAGTGGGCTTTTATTAGTAAACTATAAAACTAAATATTTTTTGCATCATGATTTGTTTTAAAACTGTTATATTTTATTTCTATTTTCTAACCTGTCAAACCATTTTTCTTATTTTTTTTTCCTCAGCTCTTTCTTTGGCAATGAACCGTGATGGCTCCAGTGGGGGCGTGGCCTATCTGGTGACCATAGATGAACACAGCACAGAAGAGAAGGTCATCCTGGGAAATGACTTACCAAAGTTCTTTGATCTGTGACATTTTGTGATTTATAAGTGTGGCTGTGTTCACTTCAGCTTGTGAGCTGTAAACTTTGGACAATAACATTCATTCTAATAAAATGTGGAAAATTAATTTTGTTTTACTGGAATCATTTACAAGTCATCTTAGTGTATATTTTTACACTAGACAATTAATAGTTTCTGAAATAAAGGGACATTTAACAAACTGTCAATTAAATTTTAATAGCATAGATGTTCATTTGATTTGAATATTGCTAAGCATGATTGTGACAAAGTATTTTAATTGGGTAATCTCAGCATGTGTCCTCTAAATTAAAGACCTATCTTTTTATTGAAACAAAACCCAAAAATAGGTTAAAAGTCAAAGGAATGACATAAAAACTTATTGATATTTGGAGCAACATGTGTTTATGAAATAGACAAATCAAAACAACACACCATGCATTTATTTGTGTGTGCGTATTGGCCATGAGAATAACGTCATTTTTGTTGTGTTAAATCCATTTCCATTACTCTAATATTTAAAGACTATTTGGATATTTTAACTATAAATATTAGTTTGTTACATACAACTTTGATTGTGTTTTATAATGAAAGTAATAAATAAATCCTCTCAGCCAGAGTTCAGGGAAACCCCTAAACTTGCCATAAAATGAAACTGAAAGTGAATGAAACTAAAATGCTCTCACAACAGAGCAGGTCGTATTTGGAAGACTGCAGCTGAAAGATGGCTGGAAACCCTGTGACAACATTTCACAAAGCCTTAGCTTTAGTTTTATCTGTTATTGTGGATCTTTTCTTCTTTTACGCAACAGGGTTTGTTGTTGTTCACAGCGCGTTTGGGCATCTCGCGCGTCTGTGGGTCTTTGCAGCTCTGCGATGGTCTGTAATTATTGTTACAGCGCTCCTCGTCCTGGGAGACCTCAAACCGCTGCTGATTCGTTTTACAACGGCTCACAGTCTGCTTCCAGCCGTGTTGGAGAGCGGAAACTGGGCTCTTTCCCTCGAGGAGAGCCAGTGTAGCCGGGTGGTGGATGTGCGCTGCTGGCTCATGTTTGCAGGAGCGTCGCTCGGAGCTGCGCTCTTCTGGGAGTTCACCATCCCGGACAGCGATGAAGAGGCTGAGGGTAAAGAGCAGAAACAGAAATCCAGAGTTCTGTTCAAGAGAGTCCTTTACCTTCACTATCCTGATTACCTCCTGCTGCTGGGAGGTCTGGTGTTTCTGACTCTGGCTGTCATCTGTAAGTAAACTGCAAATAATGTTTTCAAACATGCAGAAGGAACTGTGATGATGCATTGATTATACTAGAAATTGTTATAATTATTATTGGAAAACGACAAGAGAAGTTGTTGCTGTTGTTAAGAGATGCAGGCTTTTTAGGGTTTCGTGCATCAGTAAAACAATTGGTCATTCTGGGTTCTAGAATATAAAATCGCGTGATAATTTCAAAGAAGGAAGACATCATCTGTGACCTTATTATTGTCCATCCATCTGGAAGGGGTCAAAGGTAATTTCCAAACTAATTGGAGCCCACCATTCTGTAGAGAGAAAAATTATTTACACGTGGAAAACATTTAAGACAGCTGACAATGTTCCCAAGAGTGGACATCCCAACCACCCAAAAGGTCAGACTGTACAATTCTGAGAGAAGTTATAGCTCCACCTCAGACTCTACAGGCCTCACTTATCAGGCCAAGGTTAAAGGTCATGGCAAGACAATTAAAAACACACTGTAAAAAATGTAATGTTGGATTTACTTAACCATGTTATGTGACCTGGTTCCACTTAACTGAGTTGAGTAAATTCAAAGCAATATACCAGTTTTTTAACCAAAGAATATGAGCATGTTGCTTTGAATTTACTCAGTTCAGTTAAGTGGAACCAGGTCACATAACATGGTTAAGTAAATCCAGCATTTCATTTTTAGAGTGCAGACAAAACAAGTATAAATTGGAAAGTGATGCAGATGAAAATCTATTCTCTCTAAAAACAAAATGGTAGCATCACTCTTAGCCTGGTTAAAAACAGACCCTGTCCTTCACTTTGCTTCGTAAAAGGAGCAGTGAAGGGAAACTAGAATTGAGCAGAGCTGTTTAGGAAGGCAAGGGCCAGGCTACATCACTCTGGTGTATCTGGTATTTTATTTTCCCTGGCAGATGTTAAAAATATTCACCTTTGTGTGTCTTCTCTCAGGTGAGATGTTCATCCCATTCTACACAGGCAGAGTCATTGACATTCTTGGAAGTAATTACCAACAGAATGAATTTCTCGCTGCACTTCTCTTCATGGGTCTGTACTCGTTGGGAAGGTATGAAGCGATAATTTATCTCTAGAATCACCTCTCTGATGTATTTAAGACCGAACTCTTGTTTTTTTTCCCCCTTTGGATCTACTGTGTAGTTCAGTAAGTGCTGGCTGCAGAGGGGGTGTCTTACTTTGTGCCATCAGCTCAGTTACATGCAGAATCAAAGTGATGCTGTTTAAGGCTTTGACTGAACAGGAAATTGGATTTTTTGAAATCATAAAGACAGGTAAGGTTGTGAAGCAACACAAAGAAAGAAAACAGAAAGACAAAATGAGAAAGGATTTTCTGATTTTCTGTGCAGGTGAAATCACATCCAGATTGTCCAGAGACACCACCCTGACAGGAGAAACAGTATGTTTGAACGTCAACGTGTTGCTGAGAACTTTCATCAAGACAGTTGGCATGATCTCCCTGATGATGTCTCTGTCATGGAAGCTCACCTTCCTTGTACTGATGGAGACACCCATCACTGGTCTCATACAGAACATCTATGACAAACACTACCAGGTAACAGCTGGAGAAAATGAATTACATTTGGCCTGGGGTGACTATGGCAGAGTGGTTAGGGGAGTCATCCTGGAACCAGAAGGTCAGTGTTTCGATCCCCCCGTCCAGCTGTCTCAGTTGTGTTCTAGGGCAAGACACTTCACCCCAATGCCTCTGATGTGTGTCCCATTGGTGTGTGAATATGATTGGCACTGATTAGTCTCCATAGCTGATTGTACATGTTAGCTTTGTAGAGACCTAATAGAGTGCTGTGTGAATGGGTAAATGAGGGCACAGATTGTAGTGTGAAGAGCTTTGAGTATCCTGGATGGATAAAAAGGCGCTATACAAGTACAGTCAATTTACCGTCAAACTCACATGTACTTTGTATTTTAATGTTATTGTAAACAAGAACTCATCAAAATCAGCTCAAGGGATGTACCAGTACAGCCTATCACTCTATTGCAAAAATGAAACTTGTTCCCATATTTTTTGGATGCATGGTTTAAAAATTCAATCAGTTTTTGAATCTACATTAGACCAAATCAGATGATTAAATAAAAAAAAACACTTTTGCATCATGTGATATCAAGATCAATGAAACTATTAACATGTTAAATGCATGTTCAGAGGATTACACTCTTCTGGACAGAGATCTTTGAGGTTGTTCCTGGGATCTGTTGGATTCACTCATCCAATTTGTGAGTCACAGCACCAAGTGCTCCAATGACCACAGGGACTACTGACACCCCAACTTCTCTATTCAGAAGTTGAACAGTTTAATATAAATTATCATGAACCATGCACTGAGGGCATCAGTTAATACTATCCCAATAAGGAATAATTTGTCCATTGTCATTATACTTGATTTTTTTCTTGTCATACAGGAAATGCATAAGATTATTTAAATAAAAGTTTATATAAAGGGGTTGTTAGTAAATTTATGTTTCCTTTTTTCTTTTTCTTCCTCAGAGGTTGTCCCAGGCCATGCAGGACTCAATAGCTCATGCAAATGATGCCGCAAATGAGGTTGTGTTTGGAATTCGTGTGGTTCGAAGTTTCAACACAGAAAAGCATGAAGCTGATCGTTATGATAAACGATTAATGGAAACACACAGTCTGAAAACCCACCGGGACACTGTGAGGGCTATTTACTTGCTCGCACGGAGGGTGAGAAATTTTTGTTTGTGTTTTAGAATATCAATCTGTAAATGTATGTCATCTAATTTATTTAAAGTTTTTCTTTTATTGTGTATGTCCATAGTGTACAGGTTTGGGGATGCAAGTCTTAATTTTGTATTATGGCAGACTTTTTATCCAGATGGGACAGATGACCATCGGAAACCTGGTTTCTTTCATCATCTATCAGTCAGATCTTGGAGACAATATCAGGGTGGGTCGGATTTTAATGCTGTCAGCTGACACTTTTTATTGTAGCAGTCTGTAGCCACTTGTGCAATAAAAAGTACATACCATACCATACCATACCATACCATACCATACCATACCATACCATACCATACCATACCATACCATACCATACCATACCAGCTTTATTTATACATCACTTTAAGCAACCATAGGACCAAAATGCTGTCCAGTTAGTCAATAAAACACAACAGCAGTCACAATACACATTAAATTCTTACAAAAATAAAACTTTGTCATTAAAACAAACACACATACACTTTCAATTAATGTCTTTGTTATGCAGATCAGGCTGACATAACTATTTTAATCTTTTAAAATAGTTATGTGATAAATTATAAAAAAAGAAAAAAAGAATCATTAAAGTTTTGTGACATGATTTTTCCTTTTTAAAGGTATTATTCAAGGGTTGTTGATTACACAGTTTGAACTTGAATATTGATCTGAAATATCAAGCCGGAAGGGGGTGGGGCTTGGTGCGCCTTTTAAGGAACAATATCCAAATCATCTGCTTTGTGACACACCTCAAAAAAGGGGTGAAAGAGGGGCTGGGGTGCAAGGGCTTTTTCTCACTGCTTGTAATTAGGCCCGAGCCCAGCGAGCATCGCTGGCGAAGGCCTATTGTTTCTGTATATATTAATATTATCCTTCTTCTCCCAAAAAAATGGCCAATTTGGAGGCTTTGCCATTCTCAAAAACTCACCAAACTTTACACAACATTGTCCTCYGGCGAAAATCGCATGATTCTCTGGGAATTTTTAATGAGCATGGCCAAATGACTCGACAGCGCCATCTAACGTGAGTTAGCAAAATGGTGAGTTTTTGAGCATGCTAAAGGGGCGTGGCCAGGCCTCAAATATGACCATCACGCCAACATTTTTGAAACGTTATAACTTTCACATAGAATGTCTGAATTACACCAAACTCACTGTGAATCATCCCTGTCATTTGTGGTCATATGCTGACATCATTGTAGCCCCGCCCCCTGAGGACAGGAAGTGACCTTTTTTTGCTTGGAATGGTCCTTCTCTGATCAGCTTGACCCAATCAACACAAAATTTTGTCAGAACAGAGATAACAAGTTGGACTGACTTCGTTTGAAAGACCAAGACTCTTAGCTAAAAAGGCATGGACGTGGCGGCATGGCAAAGTCAGGTGTCACACCGATGAATTACGTTTGGCTCCAAAACCCACATATTTCAACCGAGCTGTACCAAATCACCCGTGATCAATCCTTATCCAGTCCCCAACAGGAATGTGGTGTAACATTTGGTGGGCGTGGCCTAATTACTCCATAGCGCCCCCTACAATACCTAAAAAAATCATCCCCAAGCCATGCTTTGACTGACAGTTACGAAATTAAGCACACATGTGTAATATATAAGGACCTACAAAAAAGCCTCTGGAGCCATGGTCCAAACGCCACAGGATGTCAGCCATCTTGGATCCAAGCTGCCATTTTGTCTCTTTTCCTGTACAGGTATCTAATCGAACTCCTCCTCCAGGTTTTAAGTTACAGAATTCAAAATCACTCAGCAGTCTTAAGGCATTGAACATCAAAYGATATCAAACAATATTTTTTGCTGCGGCGATGCATGTGGGCGTGGCCAAGTCTTAGAAACTGATCATTCCCCATGAAACATCAAGGTTCAATAACTTCCACTTAGAAGGTCACAGCTGCCTGATCATTTCTGTGTGTCAGACCAGACTAGAACTCACCCCACCCACATGTCATTTGGTCACATCACCTTAGCCCAGCACCCTCAAAAATGGAAGTGAATTATTTACCTGCTGGATGTTGGTCTTTTACACTACCTATGTCTGGTGATACAACTAGTTGATGCTGCATGCTTATTTCAACACTGACTGTTGACTGGATAGAGTGGGCGTGACCAAGTGGCGAATGATGATGTCTCACTGTTTGCATACATTTGGCTGTAAATCACACATACATGATCCGATATACTCCAAACTGCAAATATTTGACCTTTGTTAAGYTCTGAAGAGGCTTATAGGATTACATTGAAGTTTGACTCAACAGCGCCACCTAGAATAGATAAACAATTATAGCTCACTGATACATCATCCAATCTGCACCAAATTTTGTGTCATCAGTGACAACCTCTGAARAGGCCTATACACTGGAGTTTGACTCAACAGCACCACCTAGAMTAGTTGAACAATTATAACTCACTAATAAATCATCCAGTCTGCACCAAACTTTGTGTGTGCCATCAATGACCACTGCTTGTGACACTGAGATGAATGCCAAATTGGGGTAATGCAAGCTCTCCCGTAGTTGCCACATGGCCAAAGCGGCACTCAAGCTGCGAGGGCCGCCAACACTGCTTGCAGCTTTAATTTTAATTGGGTTTCGTATCCACATTAAAGAGAACTGTATCCTTGTCTGTCATCATTGACATGGTTTGATTGCTTGTTTGATTTAATTGTGTCCTTTTTTTTCTCCCAACAATTTAGAGCCAAAATTCCACCACAAGCAGCCTTTGCATTTGTGATGCTGGGTGTGTCTTTTCCACCCACAAATTCACTTCAATCATGCAAATCAATATTATCAGAAAATGAATGCATCGAATAGCTCAGTTTGATTTGTACCTCTGCGCATGATTCACTGTCTGAAGGAATTAGGAGGAAGGAGCACTTCAGAATGAATACGTGCTCTGCAGCTTGTGTGACTAGTGTGTTATTGTCACCATTGTTATCTGTGAACCATTTTTGGTTTTAAAAGGAAAATATCATGCAAAATCCATGTTTTTAGCTGTTAAATGTGTTTTGTTTTGTAATTGGAGTTTATAAGAGTGTATAAAATTTGTATTTAGTCTCTCCCTGTGCTGTGTAGATATTATATTCTGTATGGGTCATGTTTTTCAACCTATTCAGTTACCTGCTATCAAGCTATGATGGAACACTCTGGGGGGGGGNCCCCCCCCCAGCTGGAATGTGGTTGAAGTTCTCCTGGAGATGAGTTGAAGATATGTCCCACAGGTTCTTCTGCCAGGTGTTCCCAGCAATAAACATATATCATATTGTAACACATCTCACAACACACATTCTATGTTGTACATACAGTATCTTAAAACATACTGTCTCTTGTTTTTCAGACAATAACATATATTTTTGGTGACATGCTGAACTCAGTGATGGCTGCTGGAAAAGTGTTTGAGTATCTGGACAGAAAACCTCAGATCAGCACAGATGGAAATCTCAAACCGGATCAGCTGAAAGGACACATCAGCTACCAGGGTCTTAACTTCGCCTATCCTTCAAACCCAGACAAAACCGTGCTGCAGGTGAAAATAAATACTAGTAATTTTTAGTAATATGGAGTTCATTTTAATCCGTTCCAGCTTAATATACCTGGATTAAATAAAAGTATACTCTAGAATAAAACTGTCTTTTCTCAGGACTTTTCCTTGGAGTTGAAGCCAGGTCAGATGACAGCTCTGGTTGGTCCATCTGGAGAAGGAAAAAGCACCTGTGTGAGTCTGTTGGAGCGATTATATGAGCCTCAGCATGGAGAAATCTTACTGGACGGGGAGCCACTGAAATCCTACGATCATCACTTCTTCCACAAGAAGGTATTTATTTTATTAATGCTTTTTATGATTATGCTATTTTTGAGAGCTATTTTTCTGTCTTAATTGGATTTAAATCTATACAACACTATTGAGAGTGAATAGTGTGAATGAAGCAGAAAGCACAATAAATATTTTAAGATTTCCTGAAAATCTGCATCAATTTAATATTTGTTCTTTTAAAACTAGAATCACATTTAAAAATTTTTTTTTTTTCAGTTAAACATAAGATCGTAAAGAGTGTGTTCTTCATGAAGTTGAATGATTGTGTGTTTACCAGATTGCTGTGGTGAGCCAGGAGCCGGTTCTCTTCTCCGGCTCTGTCAGAGATAATATCACCTACGGGCTAACTGGCTGCTCATTGGATGAGATTCAGGAAGCGGCACGTAAAGCCAACGCCCATGAATTTATTCAACAATTAAAGAAAGGCTATGATACAGGTAAACCAGTTTAACTTCTTCTGGTTTACATGGCTGAGTGCACACATAAAGACCTGCTTTTGTATATTTAAGGAAGATTAGATGAACAGGCAGAAACAATACTGGAGTGTTGAAAAATATAATGCATATATAATATTTTGCTGGGTTAGGGGCCATCGTGTCTTTATGAATCAGTTTGTTATTTAAATTTCACATTGTGACCCTCAGTCTTAATTTCATGTTAATTTCTCAGAGGTGGGTGAGAGTGGTGGTCAGTTATCTAAAAGTGAGAGGCAGAGGATCGGCATCGCTCGAGCTCTGATCAGACAACCGAAGGTCCTCATTCTGGATGAAATAACCAGCTCTCTGGACTCTGAGAGTGAAAACAAGGTACTTTAATAAAGATAATGTATTCAAAAGCTTCAAGATCTTTATGTTTTAAATAGGTATTACATAGATAAATGAGGAATATTTAAAATACTTAAGGCTTTTAACTTTATCAGAGAGGGTCAGGGGTGAGGACTGAATGATTAAATTCTGCTCTGTCTGCAGATTCAGCAGGCCTTGGCGAGCTGCCCTGATCAGACTCTCCTGGTGATCGCTCACAGACTGAAGACCATCGAGACGGCAGATCAGATTGTTGTGATCAGTGGAGGGAAAGTTAAGGAGCGGGGGACTCACCAGCAGCTGATGGAGCTGAAGGGGAGCTACCATAAACTGAGAGAGGAGCTGTTCAGTGAGGGACGCTCAACTTTATGAACCACTGAGGGTCACCTGTGCTGAAAATGTAGCTGAAAATGATGTGAAAGAAAAGTTCTGAATGACTGTGATGCAGGTTTTGTTTTTATTGACATAGTTTTGTATGAGAAATGAAGAGTTGAAATGTTTTATTTATGAGGGAAAAATGTGGATCAAATTTAATTTGTTTCTGTGACAGATTTCTCTTTATAATTTGATTTTTTTTTAAATTTCACATTCCGGTATCTAATAAAACATTAATAAATGTTTAACACAACAGGTCACTGCTTCCACTATAAATGTTAATTTATAATCAGAGGGAACAAAGGTTGTTTTATGGATGATGTGTCTCAAATAAAAGATTTTATCAACAGCTTGAATCTGATTGTATTTACTGAAACTGCTTTTTATTACATTTATTGCTTATTTATAAAGATAAAACTGAATAATTATGGATAACAAAGGCTTTTTGAAACTCATAATTAGTTTTTTTCCCTCCATAAATTCAACAGAACAATTATATTTTCCACTTTGTAATTGTCCAGTGACAATTACAAACATAATGTTTAATCCTTATTTGTGTTTTCTGAGCATGGTGACTGAGTTTATAGTTTTGTACCCACTTATCAGAATCAGTTCTGTTTATTGTAATTCTGGTTTAAAGCTACTGGACTGGATTTTGATTCTGTAAATGAAAATGAAATAAATGTTGATGCATCAGAATGCAGAGGTTCTGGGTTGGGTTTTATTGTCTTGAACTGACCTGGAAAGTCCCCGACTATCAACAACGTTTTTCATTTGGCAGAAATGCAGTTTGGAAAGTTGCCCGTTGGTTAGTTTGTCAAAACACCACCTCCCTCTATCGACTAAGATCAAACTATGTACCGGCGGCGTTTGACGCCATTTTGTCACAAAGGCTCTGATTCTACAAAATGGAGGCTGAGGGTGCGTGTCAAGGGTTTATTTCTCTCATATTCTGGAAACAGCAACGTATCATCAGATAAATCAAGTTCTTAATTACATTTTTTTTCTTTCATTTACTGCAGATGCTTGACTACAAGTTGTAAAAGTCCACATATAACACATGTTCATATATATATATA
>NW_013952481.1:1481453-1494271 GCF_001266775.1 Austrofundulus limnaeus
TATATATAGATATATAAAACATGTAACACAAATGCATGAATTATTTTAGAACTAACTTAAGGATTAAGTTAGTGAGGGTGAAATGTTGTTTTATATATTTACAGTCTTTAACTGCTCTGGATGAATTAATAAAAACTGTTGTTCAGGGTTAATCATGTCTGTTTGGGTTTTTTTCTATCATAATGACTCATCTGTAATCTTGGCTGCTCCTCTCAGCAGTCCTGTGCCACCCTGCAGGGTGAAAAAGGCGGGAAAGCCCTCAGTCGCCATTTCAGTCTTTGCTTCCACAAAATGGCCGATACTGTGCAGAGAAAACAAATTAAAAATAAAGGTGAATAAAAGATTATCTCATCGGTTTGTGGCTCGTATTTCATTAGTTTATTAGAAGTAGCTTGGATAAAATGTTCAGTCCTCGTTCAGCAGTTGCATGTTTAATGAAAATAAAAGTTTGTTTCTGAATGTGCGTTTGTGCTGCATGGTGTTTTGTCTAACCAGTTCTGCACCATTCCGCTGCACCACACAGCCGGGCTGGAAAGTCCCGTCTCTTCTCTCTTTCACTTTCTTTATCTTCTTATTGTGTAATCATCGACTGCCTAACTCAGCCAAACCACCGGCACACCTTAAGTCTTGTGAGTGAAACAATCAGGCTCTGACTTTTTATGACTTTTACACCGATTTTTTTATGATATTTGCTGTGGGAAAATTCTGGACGTACCTCATTTAGAGGAACTATGTCAGACATTGAAAGAAAAAGTTGTTTTTATTATAATAAGCACATTGGCCTGGAGAGCATGCAGATCTGAGCCTGTTGTTTCATTTAAACTGTAAAATAATCATTCTTTTAAACTTTTAGGACATTATATTGTTAGGACAGAAAATATGTTTTATTCTTCAGACAAAAATGTGGAACAGAGCACTCTGACTTGAGGGAAACATCCATTTGATTATATCTAAATGTAAATGCTAATCACTATGTTTATTAGTGAGTGAAGAATTCATTAAATTTTTTACTGTTATATGCTTGAAAAAAGAGTATTTCTGATGCACAGAATGTCATTATATAAAACACAGATAGACTTAATGTTTGCTTCTAAAGTCTGCATTCATATTTAATTTCTGTTTGATTTTATAGCTATCAACTTTTTAACGTGGCTCTTTGAAAAAACACCAACTTTTTTTTAAGTAATTTCAGAAATGATCACTGCAGGTAGACTGTGTCTTTGATTTACTTGTTTTAATGCATGAATTTTCTTTTACCTGCTTTTCCATTCAGTGTCACGGCGCAGCTGGTACCTCTCCAGCTGTCACTGTGAACCTGGATGAGCCACAAGTCCACCACAGAGCTGCTTCTCTAGCTGAAACATAAAAATAAGAAAACAGACCTTATAATTAGGACAGATGTGCAACACAGTAAATGTGAACTTTTTTATTATTTTGTATATTTAGTCTTATTCTGTATTTTGCTATGCTAAAATAAATAAAGGTAACATAAGTTTGTTCATTTGTCTTATCAATAAAATCAGGCCTTGGTAACAAGTTTTAATGTAAAATACCTCCACAGAGTCTCTGAAAATCTGCAGTTTTAACAAGCATGAAAGAGTGTTAAACCCTGCTGAATCATCTCAAATTATTTTGATAAATTAGCTTCTCTGTAACATAATATGTGTTTCTTTTTGTCTTTCTAAATCGAAAGTAATGAAAGGAACTGATGCAACACCAAGCTCAACAGAAATGACACCAATGTAGCAGATTTCTACTCCTCAGCTACTTTTATTTGACTGTTTGACCCACTGGAGATAATAGTAGAGACAAATAACCTAAATAATTAATATGGAGCTGACTCGGTTATATTGTGGATCTTTTCTGGGGGTAATATTAACTACATTTCTTTTATTTGTGGTGTTTTGTTTGGTTTTATAAGTCGGTAAACTCCCACAGTTGTTTTGTGAATCCCCTAAAGTCCCCAGAGGAGTGTGAGGATTATAACTTTTACTGCAGCAAAGCTCAGTAAGATTACAGATGATAAACGTTTCCTTATTTGGGCTAATAAAAAAAAACACCCAATCAAACACAAGGACCAGATCAGTTGAGTAAAGTACCTGCCTATAAACAAAACAAAAAAAACAAGTGTTAAAACAGAAAGTAATCCTCTGACAGTCCTCTCTAACAGAGTCAGAGCGCCCCGCTCGGTTGTTTTTGGCACTTTTTACCAAAACACCATGTGATTTCTTGGAAAAAGTAACCGAAAGGCAAAGTTAGGTGATTCTCAGAAGTGAAGTGAATGTGTTGCTCTTGGCTGACATCTAGTGAGAGAAACAATAAAGATGTTTGGTTCTGGTGGAGGGGTGGTTTTAGGTTTCTGTTCTTTTAGATCCAGGCTTGGTGTACTGGAGGATGATGCATCAAGAAACCACAAGCATTGATGTGCACAGAAACGACAATCACAAGGCTGCACGCGTGCAACCAAAACTATCAAAACTGACACTTCAACTTCTCCAAAGCAATATTATGAAATATTATCAGTGTCAAACCACACGACTTTAGATCAGAATATTTCAGCCAAAGCTATCAGGCAGGTTTGTGGGATTAAAGTTATAAAACACAAAGTCACTGCTTGGCCTCATAAAATTAACACTAAAGGCTCAGCTGTGTTCTCAGAATGTCAGGGGTTAAAGAATGTGATGAATGTCATCTAAAACAAACCAAACAGATAGATGAAGAATATAAACAAGACCAACAGCACTCCCAGAGCTCCTGTTTGGCATCTCACCATAACCACGTGATTTCCTGTAAACCCTCAGCCTGGTGAATCAGCAGCTGGAGATCAGACTGTTTCGGTTTGATCCAAAGACATCAGTGATAGAACACGAGTGCCCCCAAGTGGGATTAAATAATAACTTGAAGAAATAATGAGCTGGTTCTGAAAACTAACATGAGAAGACAGCAGTGTTGTTCACATGTTTGGAGAAAATGATTTGTTGAGTTTTATTTGTTTAAAGTGCAGTTTCATTTTGTAAATAACTTTGATGTTCTGTAAATCATTTAACCAGCAGTGACATGATAGTAAACAGGAAGGTCATCTTCCAGTAAAATGTCTACTGGTTTGAATTCCAGCTGAGGTCTTCCTGGACTGTGTTCTGCCTGTGAGGCTTTTATCAGGTTATTCTGGTTTCCTCCTACACTTTAAAGATGTAGCTGGTCACTCTAAAAGATCCAGTGGTTTAAACGTGAGTGTTTTAATTTATCTTTAAAGAATTTAAACAGGACCAGGAACCCATCTGTCATTTTGTTACTGGAGTGGTGCTCCTTAATGACCTAAATACCAAAACAAATGAATCAGTTGTACTGAATATGAAGAGGTTGTGCAGTGGTTAAAGCTACTGCCTCATAAAAAGAAAGCCAATGTGTTTGTCTGTGGAGTTTACATGTTCTCCCAAACACTTTAGCTTCTTTACTAAAACATGCTTGTTGTTATTTAGTTACTATAAATTGACACTAGGTGTGGGTATAGTGTTTGTTTCATTTGTAGCACAGCTCTCACACAATGACCACTGGAGATAAGTAGTTTAAAAAAATCAGACAAATGAATTCATGTGATGGTCAATGGCAGGGGTCTGCAGTGTTTACAATCAAAAAAGCCATTTCTGCTCCTTGTCTCACTAATGAAATGTGCCTAGAGCTGCAAAATAAGCTACAACTGTGATCAACTGGTGGTCTGTGGGCCTTTTCAAAGTCTTTTCTGAAACTTTTATGGCCAGTGGAGGTGACATTATAAAACTAAAAAAATATATTGTCAATTGTATTATTTATTATTATTTTTACACTTCAGGACAAAAAAATAAAATAAAAATAAAATAAAACACATTCATGCACAAGAAAAATACTGTGTATAGTGTATACCAAATTTCATTAAAACTAGTACAACCAAACTATTCAGACATATTTTATTTCAAATTCTTCTTATTATGAAGTCTTAAAGGAGTTTAAAAATAACCCTGATTGATTTGAGAGAAAGATCACATAAAGAAGTTGGATTATTTAGCTAGCAGGCTAGCATGAGCAAATCATCATGTTTTACTTTTTGTATTAATGATCACATACGTATTTGCCTACAATTTATTTCTGATGTGAGTATAAAAACAAATCAAATCATTCTGTTATGTTTGTTCACATTTTCAAAGAGCCATAGACCAGAGCCGCAGGTTGCAGACACCTGGTCTATGGAATAATTTTTAATGTTCAAAAGTAAATGTGTTCATGTCAGACTTTAACCAACAACGTTGAGTTCAAACTAAGGAAGCTTTTTGCAGTTTTGTTTTTATTATGAATAATAATCATAAAAAATATTATGTAAAAAATGCAGCAGCTTCAAGTAAAAATATACAAAAATTATTTTAAGTTGTTATTAAACAATAACCTGTCTTTTGTTTACTTGATCTGGATACCTGTACAATATCATAATGTGTCAGAATTAATTTTAGGCAGTTCACCGCAGTTGCCATTTAGATGGCGCTTTAACACGTGTTTATTAGAGACTTAGATAACTTTAGTTCTACACATAAAAGAAGTGAACCTAAATGGACACTAGATGGCGCTGTAACTGCACGTGGAGCCTGGAACTAAACTAAAACTGGTCTGAAATAGAAACTGAAAACTAATATATTTCTGAATATTCTTTAGTTATTTGCAGACTTTTAGATGATTAATAAAATATAATTGTGTTTTTTTACATGGTGAGCTGTTCTTCTGGTTAATTAAAAGTGAGCCCAGTGGCAAATATCATCTTTTTAAAAATAAAATGTTATATTTTGAAAACCAGAATCCAATACTAGCTTTAAACAGTGTAATTCATGCTCAGAGGTCATATTTTCCAATATTTTAACCCAGTTTTGTGAAAAAAATAGCCTATATCGCCATAAATAGACACTGCCTGAGATGAAAGAAGGCGATACTGAAAGTCACTCACTCGTGTTCTGGACCTTCTTTGTTCTGTTCAGAACCAGGAGGAGGTTGGATCATCCCAGCAGATCAACAGGTGAGAGGCAGAGAGGAAAGGTCCAGCCTGGACGGGTCACCAGTCCATCTAGAAACTATTAAAAATAACTATAGATTATTATTCTTTCTAGACTTAAAAGAAAATAGTTCAGCATTTATCTGATGAGTGTAACTTATTAAAAACATGAAAGCAGAAATGTAAACAAGACTTAAAACAATTCAGTTCTCTGTGATTCTGTAGTTTGATCATTTGTCCCATCAACTACAAGAATACGTTTATCACATAAAAAACTTTTAAAAATCCTCAACAATTTCTAACATTCTTGAATGTGATTGATGAGCACACCACGGAATAAATAGTAAAAAATGGAAACCATCACTGACTTGAACTAATGTTTGAATGAAAACACAAACATAGATCTTTTTCTCATTTCTTTAACAGTAAATTTTTTCTTTTATGTTAGTTTTTATATATGTTGACATGAAACTGAAACAGTTTGGCTACAGCCTGAGTCACGTATACAAATGTGTTATTTGATAAAAACATCTTGATTTTAATTTCCTTCTTTCCTGATTTTTATTCCTGTCCAAGTTTGTGGCATGGAGAGATTTTGTCAACAACAAATTAAAACAAGTCCGATTAAAACAGGATAATCTTGACTGAAAGACCAGGCAACAGGTTTTTTTTTTCTCTTTGAAACTCCACGCAGGTACTGTGGGAGAAAACTCAGACTCATTCAGATGGAAATTAGACACTTCCAGTTTCTGTTTGAGTGTTTGAGAGTCTAATTCTGCACGACTGCTTGATAAACAAGACATGATGACTTTTACAGCACATATTCATGAATTATCACTAAGGCAAATATATAATATAATCAATTAAAATGTCCTCTTGATGATAATTTGAAATGTTGCATTTCTTATTGACATACCTGCAGGAAATACAATGATAATGAAAGAAGAAAATTACTGTAAAATGTAGCTTTTTGTCAGACCATGTGTTTTAGAGACAAGCTTTCAAAAAGCTCACAGTAAAAATATATTTATATAGAATTTAACAAATATTTGAGTATCTGTGTTGACTTTAATGAGGTGGATTTTAGTGACTTCCTGTAGATAATGTGATGTTTAAAGAGAAAACAGAACAAAATGATGAACAGGAACTTCAGCTGTCCTCCTGTGTCCACGCAGCTGCAAACAGCTGCTGTTAAAGGAACTGTTGTTGCTAAGGAAGACTTTCCACATCCTTCATGATAAAATAAACTGAATAAAGCAGCGTTAACTGACTTATACAAACATGAAAATATCAATCGGTCACAAATTATTAACTTTACTGCAGTTTGAATGTGACAAATCTGGAGTCGTCAGATTTAAACCTGTGAGTCAGGACTGAAGAGCTGTGAAGGAAAAAACTTCCTTTAACCTCATGTGATGCAGTGATTCAGACACCGAGAAAAACAAAGAGAGAGAGAGAGAGAGAGAGAGAGAGAGAGAGAGAGAGAGCTGTTGATGAGTCACAGGAGGCTGATTCTGATGTAATCCTCCAGCTCTGATTGCTCAATTTACAACAAATTACTGTTATTCTCTATAAAATCCATGTAACAATATTAGATAAACCATTACTTTTTAATTGATTACCACATTTTGATACCAGTGTCAGAGTTTTATTCTTAACAGTTGAATCTTCAATACATCTTTACATTTGCTAATATGTTAAGTTTAGAGTCTAAAAAGTTTAATTAGTCTTTTTTAAATAGTTAATAATTTATGTCACAAATATTCAGTCTTTTCTTGTGAAAATTTAGAATATCCACAGTTTTACTTTCTGTAAAAGCAAAGTATCAAATATCCAGATTATCAACCATAAATGACACCACTTTCACTTTTTAGACATCCTATGTTTCATTTTCAGAATGAACAATCTCACAGCTGCAATAACAGTTTAAATTACTGACTTGGCTCTCTGGAGCTCAGAGCTTTCTGAGGAAAAACACTCAACCCACAAAACTGGACAAAACACTGAATAATATGATGCACACTGAGCAACTCAAAACCCAGTTATACTGAACTCAGTTATACTAAACAGGACACTGTTCAAAACAGTTTGATCCTTTTTTTTTGGAAAAATATATATTAAATTAAAATTATGATTCAGATTCTGAGCTTAGTATTCCTAGAAGTATTTATCTGAGCAGGAGAATTTATTAGTAAACACGCAGGTTATTGCATGGTTGAAACTATAGTTAGATGTATAGAGGTGTAAATTAATTTAAAGGTTTATTTTTGTTGTACAAAGTTTTCTGTCGTCTCTGAGTAAATAGAAAACAAAATATGAAAGAGTCAGAATACATTATTATGACATAATATTTATAACAGAAAACAAAACCAAGAATCATTTTCAAAGTATGATTAATAGCTGATTCTACCTGTTTTAATTGCAACTCTCACTCCCTTTTTATGATTGCTATTTTTATACTTTTACCACATGTATTTTTTGTTTTTTTATCTTCACAAAGTGGCTTTAATAAAACATATATTATCATTTAATCAGTAAAAACTGTTCAACGACTGTTTTCGGGCGATGAAAGTTGTTTTTAGTGACAGACAAATAGAAAAGACCTGCCTGTGGTGTCTGCAGCATCAGATCTGACTCACTGCTGTGTGCGCTCCTCGATGTGCGCATGCGCGGCATTTATGTTGCAACACGCGACAGTTTGACGGCCGTCTTCATCTTCATCTTCATCTGGAGAAAATATTTGTGATAGGATTTAAGAAAACAGATGCGTGAGCAGAGATGGATTGTCATTAGAGACGCAACGAAGCTAAAAACAAAACAGGAAATCAGCGAAATAGAAATGATTTTCGTCACGTGATCAAAGCTGACCAATCGGATCGAGCCAAGTGCCACGGAAAAGTACGATCATTGTTCGGATATTTTGCCAACTTTGTCTACAAATCTGAGGAAAATACTTTGTAAATCTAGCAGGATGTGGACGTAGAAGCGCTGTTTTGTGTAAAAGACTCGGCTGTGGACGCGTTTGATGTCGGATTTGAAGAACTGCCACGTGTTCGAGTATGATGATTTGTTTTTTTATCACATGACTCCCCTCCCCCACCCCACCCGGCCGGGGAGTGGGGGGGAAGAAGGAGGACATGTTGGAGGGGAAATGTGTTGGCTAAAAAGTATCCAACTGGAAGACAAAGAAGATTTTTTTTGGAAGAAAGGTTTCGCTCTTTTTTTTGGATTTACCACTCGACACTTTTTTTTCTTTTTAATTCAGATTTTTTTTAATTTAAGTAGACACTTTTTAATTTTATCTTTTTTTCTTTTTAAACTTTAATTTCAGGATTAATGCAGTTTTATTTGTTTTTATTAGTAAAGTATCTTAATTAGTGATATTTAAATAGGTATATTGATAAAAAGCGGTATTTTGATGTTTGAGTGACATTGAGGGAAGTCTGTAACCTTGGTGTGGGGGATGGGTGATTAGATAACCAGTGTTTGTTTGTTAAATTTGTTTAAATTATTTAGTTTTAAAGGCCAAATATTTATATTTTGTTACTGAGTAATAACTGCTATAGTCCATCTTATAGTTATTCATTTGTAGGATAGATTTAAAACTTAATAATGTTTATTTTAAATTTAGATACAAGTTGTTTACTCTTACTGACTGCATGTTTAATAGTATTATTGTGTTTTTAATTAGTTAAATATTACGTTTAATAGTGTTATTGTTTTTTAAATTAGTTTAATATTTATTACAGGTTCAGGTCAGGAAAGTTGCTGTGTCATTCTGTGGATTGTTGCTGATTATCTGATGTTTTGAGTTGATTTCACTGTTTTTTTTCTACAGTGGATCACAAAGACTAAAGCTTTAAATTTAGACTGGGAACATTTTTATCCACAACACCCCTGTAATAACTGGGCCTCAAACAGGCCTGGTTTTATGGCAGTGTTTTTAAAACAAGTGTTTTTTTTGCTGAACTCAATAGGTTTGTTAATCAATCGCGTTTTTAATAATTTAATGACGTTTTTGTTGCGTTTCTTGTTCAACTGTTCATTTCGTGACTTATTTGATAACATCATTTGTTTGAATGCTCAAAGATGGCGACGAGCAGAATGTTCGAGAAGAAAAAGATGAGTTCATGTGGGTGAGGCTCGTTTCAGGGGGCGCTCGTGACCAAGCCGGAGGACCAATAGGACGCTTGGTATTCATGCTAGGATCGCAAGTTACTACGGTCTGAGCCAATCCTCGTCCTCCCAGTGCACACGTTGACGTAATATAATATGATAAAGAACAGGGTGGGCCCGAACCGTTCGGTTTCAGTGAAGGATTATACTCGGCAGCCAGTGACAGGCCGCGCGGAGGTAACACTGGGTTGGTTGAACCAATGATGATGTGCAGTTTTCTTGACTGGCGGGGGAGAATGCGAATGGGTTGGCCGAAAAGATTGTTTCCGGAGTTTCAGGATCTAGTGGGCGTGGCCAGCTTGACAGACATCTTGAGCAGCGAATGAAAAAATGAGGGGCGGAGAATGTCTGGGGCGGGTTACCCAATGAGGTGGCTGGTGGTTTATAAAAGGCCGGGTGTATCCACTCCGTCGCCATTTCAACGAGGTTGAGCACAGGACTGCGTCGTGGCGGGTCGCGGAGAAAACTGACGACCAGAGACGGATCCTGGTTTTGAGTCTTTCCAAAAACAGAATCCTGATCCATCCTGATGGATATGGCTGTCAACCCGCCACTTGACAGGTATCTACCGGTAAAATTGACTCTCACCTTACTATCGAAGGAGTTATTTTTTTATATTTACATTTTTTTCTTTTTATTGATACTCGTATCCTACGTGTGCTGTTAGAGCGATAGGAGGTGAGAGATGGACTCTGAATAATTTACCGGAATAAACCAAACGGGCAGAGCATTAAAATAAAGAACAATTTGTAGAGAAATTACATTTTTCTCCTGTTAGGGAAACGTTACGCTGGCGCCATCTTCGGCTCTTCAGCCCCTGGCCGCACTCTCCCGCTGCTCGGCGGTTGCTGTTAGCATCGCTAGCATTAGCATCACAGGCTAAAGCCTTGTTTTGGACCGATGCTGGCGTTTGATGATTATTGGAATAAGGTTGATTGAAGCGTTTCTAAAGTGTATTGTTAAATTAATGTCGCTCAGACTTTTAAATTAAACGTTAATGTTTGACCCTGGATTTAACTCTTGTTTAGCCCACGGTTAGCCGAGTATGTGTCGCTTTAGTGCAGCGGAGGACGGCAGTCCGTCTCTACGCTGTCGCCGGTTTGTTGTGGTAGCCATGTGGCGGTCAGGGGTTGGTGTTTGTGCCAAGTCATGTATCAATAGACAGCTGTCACTCTTTTCAGGACATCATTTAATCAAATTTCATGATGACAAGCAAAATATTAAAATCAGTGTAAATATAAACTCTTTAATCCTGAAGGTCTGTTTATGTTTCAGACGGTTGTCTGGTTACCAGGCTCAATGTCACTCAATAACTTGACTTGATAACTAATTTGTACTCATTTTGAGCTGTTTATTTTTAATACAAAGGGACATTTCTTTTCTCTACAAAAATATTTTAGTTTTGTTGTTTTTTTTATGTAAATGATTACTTTGCTTTTTGTAAATAAAGTATTCTAATTGTCAAATGAGTTTCCATAAGTTGTATCATTTAAGATTTAAAAGTTTAAACACATTATGGGTTATAGTTTGTATTTTGTGTACAAGCTAATTAATTTTTTTTTACCAACTGAGGATTTTTTTAACGGAGAGTTTGAAGGTATTAAAGGTATGAAGTAATAGGTAAACATTGGATGTGTTCATGAAGAGCTTACAGCAGATGACCCAAGATGCCAAGATCAACTGAGTGCACAGGAGGACCCTCACATCCAGCAGTCAACTTGAGTTGAACTAAAGTTGTTTACCTTGCAGTTCCAAACAAATAATGAAAGCAACGTTTGTCGAAACAATGCGTTAATAAGTAAATAAACATTTGATTAACTTGTTGCAGAAAGGAGCTTAGTGTTGCCATTTGCAGATAAGTTTTAAAAGTATATTACTCCCAAAAACCTGGTTATAACTATTCAATAACAAATCACTTAAAGGCGCTGCCTATATGTTATGTCATATCAGGTGTAAAATATACAGTACAGTCATAACTGTACAGCTGCAGCACTAGCTCCGCCCACAGTTCAGAGATTGTGGGGGAAGCTTGAGTTGGTGTAAAAAGCTGGGATAAAGAGGTAGAGAAAAGGAAGTGGTAATCTTATCTGTCAGAAAAATATTACAGGTTTAGGATTGCACTGTCTGGCATTAAAATAATTTTTAGGTGTATTTTTTTCTCTGGTAAATGTGGTTGTGCTCTGAACTGCACATTTGTGCGACGACAAGGTCATACTTTAAAAGTTATTGTTGCTTATAAGGACTATTGATAAAAATCTAGGATACTGCATCATTTTTTTTATTATGGTTGGACTTTTTTCTTTTTTAAAATAACCTGACAAACTTCAGTTTTATTTTTTTATGTTAAAATTTTCAGAAAGCTCTGAGCTCATTGGCTCTTTGCTTCTTGTTCTCTGCAGCTCTTACTCTATGCTTGATGCTGGTTATACTGGGTTCACGATGGACCAGAACTCCGGCGCAGCTGGAAAACGCATCAGGAAACCTTCACTGCTCTATGAGGGCTTTGAGAGTCCTGGGATGCCCCCCATCAGTCAGCTGATGCCCTCAGGACCCCCGCAGCCTGCAGTGAAGGACCCCAATCGACAGGGGAGGATGACCAACCAGCTCCAGTTCCTACAGAAAGTTGTGCTGAAGTCTCTGTGGAGGCACCAATTCGCCTGGCCGTTCCACGAACCTGTCGATGCCGTCAAGCTCAACCTGCCTGTGAGTCTAAAGAAATCTGTTTAATGCTTAATTAAAACGTCTCGTTCTAAAATCTTCTGTCCTCTGCAGGACTATCATAAGATCATAAAGACTCCGATGGACTTGGGCAGCATTAAGAAGAGATTAGAAAATAATTATTACCGCAGTGCTAATGAGTGCATGCAGGACTTCAACACCATGTTTACAAACTGCTACATTTACAACAAGGTGAGGCTGCTGCTGCTGTTGTTAGGGGTATTGTTGTCAACATTTTATTGTTGTCAATGTGTTGTCTAAATTATTTAAATCTGCAGCCAACAGATGACATCGTCCTCATGGCTCAGTCTCTGGAGAAGGCCTTCCTGCAGAAAGTAGCTCAGATGCCCCAGGATGAGTTAGAACTGCCTCCTCCTCCGCCTCGCAGCAAATCATCCAAATCCAGTAAAAAGAGCAGAATGATGGCAGGTGAGTGAGTTATAGTTATAAACACTATGGTTTGTTGTGAGTACTTATTTATTTATTTATGTATGTATGTATGTTTGTAGCACTTTAGGATTCTTCAACATAAAGTTCCCTATAAATCAAATGTACTATCATTACTTATCTTTTATTTCTTTTAGTTTCAGGAGGAATAACGACAGCTCATCAGGTTCAAGCCGTCTCCCAGTCTGCGTACTCTCCTCCCACCCCAGAAACACCCGACTCCATCCTCTCCACCCCCCCACAGACCATCCTGGCCAAGAGCCTGACCCCCACGTTTCCTTCTGAACACATGGCTGCCATCACCAGCATGCCCCACACGCAGCCCACCGCCAAGGTGAAGCAGAGTTTAATGTTTGTGACGAGTCGTTTCAGAGTTTAATGTTTGTGACGAGTCGTTTCAGAGTTTAATGTTTGTGACGAGTCGTTTCAGAGTTTAATGTTTGTGACGAGTCGTTTCAGAGTTTAA
>NW_013952481.1:1496440-1502218 GCF_001266775.1 Austrofundulus limnaeus
GAGTTTAACGTTTGTGACGAGTCGTTTCAGAGTTTAACGTTTGTGACGAGTCGTTTCAGAGTTTAACGTTTGTGACGAGTCGTTTCAGAGTTTAACGTTTGTGACGAGTCGTTTCGTTTCAGAGTTTAACCTTTGTAACGAGTCGTTTCAGAGTTTAAAGTTTGTGACGAGACGTTTCAGAGTTTAAAGTTTGTGACGAGACGTTTCAGAGTTTAAAGTTTGTGACGAGTCGTTTCGTTTCAGAGTTTAACGTTTGTAACGAGTCGTTTCAGAGTTTAAAGTTTGTGACGAGACGTTTCAGAGTTTAACGTTTGTGACGAGTCGTTTCAGAGTTTAACGTTTGTGACGAGTCGTTTCAGAGTTTAATGCTTGTGACGAGTCGTTTCAGGCTGAGAGTTAAACTCTGACAATTTGTTACAGAAAAAAGGCGTGAAGAGGAAAGCAGACACCACCACTCCCACCACCGTGGCCATGCCCATCATGAGCACCATGGGGGTCAGCGGTATCGGCCTGGGCATGGGGAGTGGGCACGACTCCCCCCTGACCCTCACCTCTCTGGGGATGGACCACAGCTCTCTGGGCATGAACCAGGGTCTGGGTCCGGGACTGGGGATGGACATGGGTCGAGGATCGATGATGATGGGTTCTAAATCGACAGCGGCGAGCAGGCGAGGGGTGAGCGGACGACCCATCAAACCCCCAAAGAAAGACCTGCCGGACTCCATCCTGCCCACGCCGGTGCGCCGAGGAAAACTGGGTCCACAGCTGCGTTACTGCAGCGGGGTCCTGAAGGAGCTGCTGTCCAAGAAACACGCCGCCTACGCCTGGCCCTTCTACAAACCTGTCGACGCCACCACGCTTGGCCTGCATGACTACCATGACATCATCAAACAGCCCATGGACCTCAGCACCATCAAGGTACTGAAGACTCACAACTCTCTGACAGATGAGACTTTTCTTATTCAGGAGGTCTTATTTTCTGTTTAATGTCATCCTTCAGAGGAAGATGGACAGCAGAGAGTACCGAGACTCGCAGCAGTTCTCAGCTGATGTCAGGCTGATGTTCTCCAACTGCTACAAGTACAATCCTCCTGATCATGATGTGGTTTCTATGGCCAGGAAACTCCAGGTACTGAGCCAGGTTAACTTCATTAAACATGGTTCCTGCAGATCCTTAAAAAGTCTTAGTCAGTGAATTCATCGATCCAAGGACTTAATTAGCGTTAAAATGTCTTAAATCACTCTTTGAAATGTTTAATATTGTAAATAGGTTGATTGTAATCCATCTCAACTATTAAACTAATTGGTAACATTTATGTATTTTTAAAATATTCACATGCAGACATTCCTCTTTAACATCACTTCCTGTTGCTGAGCATCGTGGAATTTGTTTCATAATTTTAATAATGTTGTCTTTCCAAAAATCATTCACATTTCTTACAAAAAAAAAAACATGTCACAGGCACTTTAAGGTTTCATCTACAGTAAATCGGGGTTAAGACCCCACTGTGGGTCCTAAAACTCCAAATTTTGGGTTGTTGGAGAATCTCTAGGAATTAAATTAAGTTTAAAACTGACTGCGAAGAATATTTTTGCTATATTTGACAAAAAAGCAGTAGTTTTCTTTTATTTTTTGTTTTATTGGCAGATTATCAACTTGTTTCATATGGTTAAAAACAATTGGTTTATTAGGAATATTTGAATACTTCAACCAAAAATACTTTGTTTCATGAGTTTCTGACAGTTGTTTTGTTTTTGTCCTTTGTGTTTATTGTGAAATTGGTCTTAAATTTAATTTAAATTGGCATTAAAAAGTCTTAAATTTAACTTGTCTTAAACTGTAGGAGCCCTGTTAAAGTTGAACTCTGAATTATTTCTGCTGTTTTCACACGTTTTCTGTTTTCTCTTCCAGGACGTGTTTGAGTTCTGCTTTGCTAAGATGCCAGATGAGCCTCCAGCCCCTCCCAGCTCCTCGTCGTCCTCGTCCTCCTCCTCATCATCCTCCTCTGAGAGCGAGCTCAGCAGTGAAAGTGAGGAGAGCGAGAGCAGCCAGAGCTCTGACTCTGAGGAGGAGAGGGCGAACCGCCTGGCCGAGCTGCAGGAACAGGTTGGTTCAGGTCAGAGAGACGTGATAAATACGAGTTAAACAGGAAGTTACAGCTCTTTGTTTCCTGTCACAGTTAAAAGCTGTACACGAGCAGCTCACCGCTCTGTCCCAAGGTCCCATTGTCAAACCCAAGAAGAAGAAAGAGAAGAAAGACAAGAAAAAGAAGAAAAAGGTTGAGAAGCATCGGAGGGTAGAGGAGGACGTGATGCCTGTGAGACCACCCAAAGCCCCCAAAATTTCCAAGAGTTCCAAATCAAAGAATAAGGGAGTAGTTAATCCCCTCATGCCAACGAAGAAGACTCAAAATAAGAAAAAAAACAAGTGAGTGCTGCCCCCTGCTGGACAGAGTGTGAACTGAGCATTAGTTTGAACAGGTTTTAATCTTTTTATTATTTCAGGTCCAAAAAGAACGGCATGATGTTCAACGTGCCCCAGCCCATGCACGACCCTCTGGTGAGTCACTTCGACTCCGAGGAGGAGGAGGACACGGCTCCCATGTCGTACGACGAGAAGCGCCAGCTCAGCCTGGACATCAACAAGCTGCCTGGAGAGAAGCTGGGCCGGGTCGTTTACATCATCCAGTCCAGAGAGCCGTCGCTGCGAGACACCAACCCTGAGGAGATTGAGATCGACTTCGAGACGCTCAAACCGTCCACTCTGAGGGAGCTGGAGCGATACGTCATGACGTGTCTGAGGAAGAAACCTCGAAAGCCCTATGGTTAGTTTTCTGTTTTTTCTTTGTTTAATTGGCAGATTAACTCATAAAATTAAATCTGTAATGTTTTTCATTCTGTTTGTTTACAGCGAGTAAAGGTAACGTTGCTGGTAAGACTCGAGAGGAGATCACTCTGGAGAAGCAGATGGAGCTGGAGAGGCGTCTGATGGACGTCAGCGGTCAGCTGAACTCTGGGAAGAAGCCTGCAAAGATTAAAAGTGAGTTTTCTTTTTGGTTTTTGTTTTTCTGTCACCTGAGGCCTGTTGCACGAATCTAGGATATGGGATTAATCCAGGATTTGGGTGTAAACCTGAATTGATTAAGCCTTGAACCGGTTGCATGGGAGAGGAAGTGCTTACCTGGTCTACCACCAGGTTTAAAGTTAGACTGATGTACTAAACAAGATCAGAATATGTTGGATTATTTATCTTGTTAATCTGAAAAGGTTTTTTTTTACTTCAAGAAGTCTTACCAAGTGCAACTTTCAAACTGTAGATTATTAATTATTATTAATTTGAAAAGAATAAGGGTCTAATCTAGTATTTATAACTGATTTTTAGAAGCCTAGTTTTTGTATCATATCCTGACTTAATAAATCAGATTTTTGTGAAATGAGCCTCTGCAGGATCTGCTCCTCATGTTTGTGTTTGTGTTTCCTGCAGCTGAGAAACCTCCTTCAGAAGCTCACACGCAGCCGTCACGTCTCAGCGCCACCAGCTCCTCCTCAGACACCTCTTCATCGTCCTCTTCATCTTCATCCTCAGACACGAGCGAGTCGGACTCGGGTTGAATGAGCGGTCAGACGAAGGCTCCGGGTGTTCCTCCGGAGCGGACTGAAGTCATGAAGGATCGGGTGAGAACTGGTCCAGGGAGGCGGGGCTCTCCTGCAGTCCTGGGTGAGGAGGAGGAGGAGCAGGAGATCGTAATGGAGAACTTCCTCTCCTGATGAAGATCTGGATCATTTGTTGAAGGGATAAGGGTGCTCGAGCCAGAATCGGTGTAACTTCTGGATATTTCCCTTCCTCTGCTCCCCGTCTTTATGCTGTATAGATGACGTGTACAAATGTAAAATATCTATTTTCTTTTATAAAGAAGCCTTTTATGAAGCTAAATTATTCCCTTGTTCTGGGAGAGATTGAACTGGCGTGGACAGATTGTGTTCAGGTTTTTGTTTGAGTGATGAGGGGAGTAGGTGTGTGTGTGTCGTATGAATGTGTTCTGTCTGCATGTGTGTGAGATTTGGCACCACAAGTGCATCCTTGTGAAGCTCCTCATAGTTTTGAAGCAGAGAGTCGGCTCTGCAGAAGCACCTTGGGTAGAAAACAGAATGCATGCAATACAGAGGAGCTGACGAGTTCACGTGACTTTACTGCATCTTTACGTCTGTTAGTCGGCCGCTGTACAGAAATGTGTCAGTTACAGTTTGTACGTAAATATTTCTGTTCTCATGTTTGCTGTGTTTTTGTTTTTCCATTCATTACAAGTTCTGTAAACGTTTCTTTTTTATTCTTTATGACCAATCTGCTAATAAATTGTGAGGACGTGTCTCGTCCACTCACCTGTAACATCCTGGTTCTTCTGATTTATTTAATCTGAAAACTTGATCTGGTTTTTAAATTCATAGTGTCAAATGACAGATTGTCTTTAAATAATTGGCCTTTAAAACCTGTTTCAACTCAAAGTTTGAACTTATTACTACTTTTTTGTGTATTTTTACTGTAGTTGTAAAATACTTTGCAGGAATCTTTGCAGTTTTAACCTACAGACAAGTTGTATTAAAGCAGATTTTGAGGTACTAAAGATAGGTTTGATTTAAGAACATGCCTATTTTTATGTTATATGTTTTGTGCCTGATTAAAGTATTTTAAGTTAGTTTATAAAATATGAACACAGCTGTGGTTCATATTTTTCAGTCTGAATTGAATGTTTGGGTTTTCCACTAGCTTCTAAACCTGATTAAGAAATAACATTTTGTCTCAAATGTTTGTAGTTTTCTGAAGTTTGTCAGAAATTTAAATTTTTGTTTTAAATGTTCAATAAAGAGTAACATCTTTTGTCTGACATTTAAATGTTTTATTTCTAGAACATCCTCTGACAATTAAACATACCCTCTATATCTATTTAGATAAATCTTTAAAAAGAACTGTTTTCATTTTTCATAATTTTTTAACATTTAATATGATTTTAGGTTAAATTTGCATGTAAAAAATAATAGATTAAACACCTTTTGAGATAAAAAAAATAGTTTAGGTCTGTTTTTCATTTAGTTTACATTTCTCAGTAAAATTATAAATAGTACAGTAGAAAAAGTATTTTAAAAAAGCATTTATGTTTCTACTCTCTTGTGGTCACACAGAGGAACTACAACTAATTGGTACCGGAAACTTTTATTGTCGCCTTGACAACAACACAAAAACTGTCATGGCGGCAGATACGAGACTTATTTTTTTCGTTGTTTTAAGACTGTCGCTAATTTGTTTACTGTTAATAAAAACGTTTTTTTTTTATTCTATACTGGTAGAAAACGAACATTTTACTAGTTTATAGGACGCTAATTTCTCGTTTGACTAAATAGAAATAGCAGGAGACCTACCTATTAAAAAAAAGTTTATTCTGTCGAGTAAAAACAAAAGACATCGGATTCTTGTCGCCCTCTTGTGGACAGACTAAAAATTACAAATTTAAAAAATGTTCAAGGTGGCTTATTGACATGGTAATTTGACAATTTATGGATGCAGTATTGTTTGTTCTAATAATACATTATTAAATACTTATTAAATAATATTTATATTTTGAAAAAAATACAATAAAGTTCCACGTTTTCATGGAAATACATTGACTCGGACGCTTTGTCGCCCTCCTGTGGTCACAGTATGAAACTACATGKTGTAATCAAGCTACATATGAAAACTTGTACTACTACTTCCGGTTATTCTTTTCAAAATAAAAACATTTT
>NW_013952481.1:1502358-1517585 GCF_001266775.1 Austrofundulus limnaeus
ATATAATTTCAAATACTTATTAAATAATTTTTTTTTTGAAAAAAGTACAATAAAGTACCACGTTTTCATGGAAATATATTGACTCGGACGCTTTGTCGCCCTCCTGTGGTCACAGTATGAAACTACATGGTGTAATCAAGCTACATATGAAAACTTGTACTACTACTTCAGGTCATTTCCTTTCAAAATAAAAACATTTTGAGCGCTAGTTTTATAATTTCAGCAGACACTTATGCTTTCATTTTATATTAGTTTAGGGCTGTGAAACTAATTTGTGTTTGTGGTGTGGTAAACTATTTAAAAATTTTAGTATTTTCTAATTTAAGTACAATTTAGATGCATATATAGAAAGTCTAACAGGTTGATTTATAGCCTACACCGACTTTTGTTTTAGCTATAATCGTTTTCATACACTACCGATTCTTTGGTAGTTGATATGATTATCTGTGCTTAAACTCTAAAATAAAAGGAGTTAAAAAATAAAATAAAATTCTAAAGTAGATGACATGAACAGTCGCCCTCTGGCGGACAAACCAGAAACTGCAACAACACTGAAAACCATCATGGCGGCCACCGCGAGACTCATATCGAGGTTGACCCTGGTCACTGGTTAGTTTTTTGTTTAATTATTCATCTTTTACTCTGTAAATTATGTCTTTAGTTAGATGTTATTTTAAATTGGTGCTAATTTAAATGAACGTTTGTTCTGTAAAACAAAGACGAGACTTTTATTGTTCAACGTGAAACTTCGAACTCGCCTGGTTTGTAAAAAGTTTTGGTGAAGATGAATGCAAAGTAAAATTTATCCTTTTTTTAAAATTATTTTTTAGATGGGACGATTATTGGGACATAATTAGTGGTCATGAAACAAAGATATTAGCAATATTCTTAGGCCAATTTAATTATATTCAATAACTACTCATTAGATTTTACTCTAGTGGTTTTCTTCTACAAAACTCCAAAAAAAAAAAAAAAAACAAGTTTTTAAAATCTGGAGACAATAAATTTCCATTATATTTAGGGAATGACTGTCTTTTGTTTGTGTGCTTAGATTTATTCATAACGCAAGCTAAATCCTCTGTGATCAGTTGAGTACATTATTTGTTATATTTTTGATATTTTAAAGGATAATTTTGTTTCCTTTGCAGTCTGAGAATCAATCAATCTGCCTCTCAGATTGTGAGAAATTTAAATGTCACAGTACAGGGACTTTTGCACACCTGGTCGTAGTTTCCTGCTCTCTGTTCCCAGGTGGAGGCAGTGGGATCGGGCGGGCGGTGTGCCAGCGTTTGGCCTCTGAAGGAGCGTCGGTGGTGGTCGCTGACATCAGCGAGGAGTCGGCCAACGAGACGATGAAGAGTCTGATAAATAACCTCAGAGGGCAGCAGCACACGGCGGCTGTGGTGGACGTGTCGTCAAAGCAGAGCGTAAAGCAGCTGGTGACAAGCATACAGGTGTGAAGAGCAGCTGCTGGGAGTGTTTCATGTTTTCTTCTCTTTTCTTTAAACGTCCGTGTTGCCCTCTGCAGACTCGGTACTTCCAGCCTCCCTCGGTGTGCGTGACCGCAGCCGGCATCACTCAGGACGACTTCCTGCTCAACATGGACGAGGAGAAGTTTGACCGAGTCATCCAGGTCAACCTGAAGGTAACAGATCTGTCAATCAAACCTAAACCAGATCTAGACACAGTTCATGATGTAGTGTCAAGTTGTGTTCAAAGGTTAAAATCGAAAAATTGATTTATTTCATGTTTTTCCTCTCAGGGTTCCTTCTTGGTCACTCAGGCCGTGGCTCAGGCTCTGGTTGCCTGCGGAGCTCCTAAAGGATCCATCATTACTGTGGGCAGCATCTTAGGAAAGGTGAGAAACCAGACTTTATGTCATGATTTTAGGATTTAAAATGAAGGTTTTAGTCTTTTTTAGGACAAGCAGACATATATAGATGTTATTTGTTTTTTATCTGTGTGGACGATGTTTGCAGGTGGGAAACATCGGGCAGGTGAACTACACGGCTTCTAAAGGTGGAGTTGAAAGTTTAACCAGGACTGCTGCTAAAGAGCTCAGCAGGTGAGAAGGATCAGATTCATCAGGAACAAACTGAGACACAGAAAGAGTTTATTTTTATTTTTCTCTGCTCAGGTTTGGGATTCGCTGTAACTGTGTGCTGCCAGGCTTCATATCGACTCCAATGACAGATCAAGTTCCAGAGAAAGTTATCAACAAGGTTATTTATTAACTTATTATTATTTTAATAATATTATTTTTTCATCTGTCAGGACTAAAATAAATCAAGCTTCACAATCATTTCAGTCAAACAGTTGGATCATCATAATGTATTTCCTGGTTCAGGTTCTGCCTCTGGTGCCTCTGGGAAGAATGGGTGAAGCTGCAGGTCGGTCCAGATGTTTCACATCTTTCTCAGAGTTTATTAAAAACTAACAGATTTATGATAATAAGACTTTAAAATGACTGAAATAATCTGGAATGAGTGGATAATTTAGTTATATTTCTCCAGAGGTGGCAGATGTTTGTGCCTTTTTAGCTTCAGATGATTCTGGGTACATCACAGGAGCCAGCATCGAAGTGACGGGTACGTTCTGTTCTGCAGGAAATATTTCACTTTTATTTAACTCCCACCTGTAAATATGAACCATTAAAGAAATTATTTCATTAGCAAGTAAAGAAAACTTGTTTTGTTTTGTCAGGAGGACTTTTCATGGGTTGAAGCTGTCTGAAGCTGGAGATCATTTTCTTCATAATTAAAGCAACAAATTAATGCAAATTAAAACTATTTAATCATGAGTGTAAAATAATTATTTGTAATTCTAGTTGAGTCATGAGTTGTAAATTGTGAAAATGTTTTGTACAAATAAATACTTGAATGAATAAATACTTTTAAAATCAGAATATTTCTAAAGTTTAATGAAATATTTTATCAGCTCGTGGTGAGTAAACTTTATTCTTTACAGAAATTAGAATCTGCTGAGATTTAAATCTGATTTTTTGTAAAGAGTTTTCAGATTAATATCCAATTTAAAATAGTTTTTTTCACGGTTGATTTTTAAACCAAATAAAATCTGAAGCTGGAATCTGTTCTTCAGATTAAACAGGCGAGACGTTAATCTGATTCCCTCTGTGTGTAAAAAGAATTTTAATATTTTAATTCGTGCTTTAACATGTTACAGATGTGTTTAAACACATTAACGGTTAACTGAGACTTTAGAAGTAAGATTTATTAACTCAAAAATAAACTTTCTCCTGAAACACAAAGTGATACGACTCAATTTGAGGTAATTTTCTATTCTTCAGTGCTGCTGCAAAACCCTGTTATATTAAAAAAAAAAGTCATTCAAGTTAAAATGAGTTAAATTTTATATCATAAATGTTTGTGCATCTTAATGATTCACAGGAAGTTGTTTTAATCTTCTAACATTTTTTGTTTTTATTTCACAGCATCAAACTGAGGTTTAATTCAGATTAGCAGGATTTCTGAACAAGATGGAGCTGTTTTCATGTTAAAGGTAAAGAGCACCGAGCCAGAATAAATCWCTTTAAAAATCAATAGAACCAAATTAAAAACTGATCTAAGCAAACTAAAACTACACCAGTAATTAAGTTTAGATTGATTCTTGGAAAAAGTAATTAGTTTTTCCTGCTGAAGTGAAGCTGATCAAAAAGTTTATTACTTYATAAATAATTAAAGCTGTTTTGATGATTCCATGACACTTTATTAGTGACAAACAAGGCTTCTTGCTTTAAAGATAAAAAGGAGTATGTATGTAAAATATTTTATTATTTTAAACAGAAAATCTGTCAGCAGAGGATGTTGGTCAAATAAAGTTCTCAAATAAAATAAAGACATTTTACATATTTTTATTTCTCACAAACTAAAAAAGCCATTATTTTTTCTTTTTTATTACAACTATCCTTTTCTTTATGTAAAACCAGAAGCCGTGTTTACAACAAAAACATTTTCTTTCTTCCTGTTCAATTTAAAAACGTTAATCAGCTGCCACAATGAGACGTAAGAAAAACAAGAGTCAWTCAGCTCTTTTTAAAAAGATTATATATTACAGAAACATGAATTTGTCAAAAAAAAATTACTTACAGACATTATAAAATAATAYTTATTTCTCTTTTCAGCACCAGTTTCTTTGTGTTGAAACGTTTCAACACAATAAAACAAATAGTTGAGGTCATTCTCTCTGAAAGGTTTTTGTTACTTTAGGTTGATTCCTGCCTGGTTTGTTGTTAAATTAAAAAAAACAAAACCAGAACTCTGATGTAAAATCATCAGTTTTCGCTCCGTCTCGGCTGACAAACCCCCTCCAGCCTCCCTCCCCACAGAAGTGGTCTCTGAAATGTAAAATAAAGGATTTAGTTGAAGCAACAACCAGACGAGTGGAACTGCAAGAAGACAGAGAAGTGACGGAACTGGAGAGTCTCCATTTAATCATTACAGTGGAAATTTAAACAGCACAGTTCCAGCTGATGGAAACAACTACAACAAGGGATTATTACAGGAAAACACGGCCACAGATTCTTTGGTTGTACAAAAAGTCAGGGTGTGAACAGAAGCCTCACAGCTGGAGCCGACCGCCACTTTCAACATTTCAATCAAATAAAAACGCAGAGTCGGCTGGAAATAAACCTAAGTTCTTATTTTAATCTCAAAGCACCCTTTGTTTYAAATAAATACAATAGAATATTACTATTTCTGTACAAATGTATTGTAATGCACATTTCCCTAGTAAAAAGCTTTGTGAAATTGTAAAGAGACTAAAAAACAAATGGAGATTTTTTATATATAATTAGCACCTTACCACACAGTTTCATTCAGTAAAGTCTGTTTTATTAAAAAAAAAAAAAAGGAGTTTCAGTAAATACTGCAGTGGTGTCTCGAGGCCACTCAGGTTTTTCATTATAATTTAAAAGAAAAATAATCTTTATCTTTTGTTGACTCTAACAAATAAACAATCCCAAAGTTTTTGCAGCTTTCAGAGTTGAGAGTTTAAAAAGCACCACGAACGTTTTAATTATCAGTTTGAGTTTAAATCACAGTAAACAGTCAGAAAAAAAAAGAACTTTATTAAAGATTAATTAGATGAGAGACCCTGCAGGTGTCAGGTGGTCCGTTCCCTCTGTGTTCTGGTGGAAACTGGTGGTATTTTATTTATTTTGTTGTGACATGAAGTGATGTAAGCAACATGATTGACAGGTCGGTGGACRTGTAAGATTTAATTTAAATTTGGTGAATGAAAAATTAGTTTCAGATCTGATCAAAGAGCCAAAATAAATAACTGAACAGATTTATAACCGGAGTGTTCTTCATGTTGCTCACAGGTTCAGAGTGACTCTTATTTTAAGACGRGGGGGAGCAGGAGTGGAGAAAGGTGTCAGCGGAGGAGATGGGGGGGTTGGAGATGAGGGTCTTCAGGTTTAAACCCGGGCCTGGGTCCCTGCTCCTGAAATCATCATTTTATTCTAAAATAAAAAAAAGTTCTTCTGTTTCCTCCTTGTTGCTCCCAGTCGATGTTCTCCTCACAAGTTTTTACATTTTTCTCCTCTTGACCTTTAGGTCCAGCAGTTGTTGGGAGGATGTTGCTTTCCCACAGTGTTGGTATGTGTGTGTGTCATCATTTACAAGTTAATTTACAAATTACTGAGCCTGTATGTTTATCATGTGTGTCTCTAGGTGTGTGTGTTCTCTGGATGGTGTGTGTGTGTGTGTGTGTGTGTGTGTTTAGCCCTGGAAACACACAGGTCCCACTTCAAACCCAAACTGCTGGTTGCTCTCCCCAAAGTCTGACACCTTGATGTCCAGCAGAGGCAGATGCTCCACCTGTGGCGAGTTGATCTCCAGCACCGTCCTGTCGAAGCCTTTACGGTACTGCAGAAACACAGAAACACGTCAGCGGCGGCCCGAAACCCGGAGGGGGGAGGAGCTAAACGCTGAGAACTCACAGAGCAGCCGTCCGTCAAAGCCTTGATGTAAGGGTTGGTCTCGTAGCTCAGCTCCTCGTCGTTAGCGGCTCGGAAGTGCAGCGCCCTCTCGTGATTGTTCTTGGCGCTGCGGTCGGCCCAGGCCACCGAGCGGTGGCAGTGGTAGGTGAGGTTCTGCCGGGCCTGGACGCTCAGCAGGCGCAGGAAGCCCAGCTGGACCACGCCCACAGGATCACCGTTAGAGTCCACGTAGGAGAACTGAGAGGATTGAAGAGGAGAACGTAACAAAAACTGAGTGGTAATTAAGAAAACATTAAAACTGATCTTCATACGAAGGATTACTAACCTTACTACCAGAGGAGAACTCACTGAACCACGATCCTGGAGTCTCTGAGTCCCAGGAGCTCATCTTTACCTGCAGCAGATCAGACAATCCAGAGGTTAGARTCAACATTTAGAAAAAACAAATTCTGAACCAACTGGGGCAAAATTCAATTTAAAGCAGGGGCGGTTCTAGGGGCGGGACCTCAGGGGCATTAGCCCCAGCTGAAATCTGATTGGCCCCCTGAAGTGCCCCTGTCCTGTCACTCATCTGTCCTTTACCTGGGGGTGATGATGGTGGATGCAGTTCCATGTTCAAACACTAGYTGYRCTAATGAGTCAAATAGTAAAGTCCAGAATGAATCAAGCTGACAGAATTCTTCTCTTCTTACAAAGTGAACAATCCTGCAAAAAAGTCTTTCAACTGACAAATGATGGCTGCGTTTTCTCACATGTGTGTTTGAAAATATTTTATCTATGTTCAGTAAAATATATAAAAAACTGGTGAGGAGAATTTACTGTAGAAGATTTTTTGTACCACTTTACAATCAAGTTCCCCTTATAGATGGCTTATAAAGAGTTTATAGATAGGTTATTAATTCATTTGTAAAGTTTACACTTCATAAATCATTAATAAATGAAACTGGACAATTTTGTCTCTTTCTCGTCCTTAATTATTGCATAATAAACACTTACTAATAATTTTTAAAGTGTTTCCAGATTAATTAATAACCTATCTATTAACTTTTTAAAAGCCCTCTATATGGGGGGCCTTATTGTAAAGTGGTACCTTTTTAAAAAAAATACAAGTGTTTGAAGTGTAAAGTGTATACACTGGGAATTTGTGTGAAAAGATGTTGAACAAAGACTTGGCMCCTCTATGAATATTGTGGCCCCTTGATGGCCYCTKACTCAGAAAAATCCTATATCTGCCACTGATTTAAAGTTCAGAAATTTTAGTTTAATTTTAGATGTAGAAAGCTCTTTGGTCAAGGATTTTAAATTGAAGAAAATGTTTCACAAACAGGAAGTTTTCCATTGGACTACATGGTTTTATTGAGTTTTTAATGAATCTGACCGTGTYGATGCCTCTTCTGGGGTACAGACACGTCTCTCCGTTAGTGAAGTTACAGAGGACYTTGAAGGAGTCTCTGGAGCAGCCCTGGTTCGGGTCGATCCAGTACTCTCCTGCAGACAGGTGGGTAAACTCCAGTTAGTTTATGAAAGAATAAATGTGGTGTAAATGTTCGGATCATTACCGTCTTTAAGGTCCGGCTGGCTCAGGTGCAGGTCCTGGCAGGTGCGGGCGGGGCTGTCCTGAGTGCCCAGGGGGAAGCGCATGGTCTCGATCTCCTGTCGCAGCGAGTTCAGAGAGCCGAAGATCTCCTCCATGCCTTCGCCGCCCGTCAGGAACTCGGCGCCGGCGGTGTCGGAGGCGGGCGTGTCGGGGTCAAACTCGGGGAGGAGCTGGCTGGCGTCGATGGAGCGTTTGGACTTSGGACTCCTCTGGATGGGCAGAGGCTGAATGACCTCACCTGGTGGGCCCTGGGGGGCAAGTTTAGAGGCAGAGAGTAAATAAAATATTTAAAATTTTAATGTTTGCTGTTTTATTTTTCAAGAAAAGATGGCGCACTCACCGGAGGTCCAGCAGGTCCTTGTGTACCCTTTTCTCCCTTTGGACCAGTTCCTCCCTAAAAACAGAAACAAATAGATTTTATGATAAAAATAATTCCTATTTATGTATAAAAAGATAAACACTAAAATATAATATACTTACAGTCGCACCCTTTGCACCTTTAATACCTTGAGGACCCTGGAAAAGACATGAGATTTAAATAATTACAACTGATCTGAATCAGGTGGGATTATAAAAACTAAATATTTTAGACTCACAGGAAGACCTGGAGGACCAGCAGGCCCGATGGGTCCGGTTCCTCCCACCATTCCCTGAAATAAAACACAGAAAACAAGTTTAAATGTGTTTTTAGAATAAAAAAAACGTGACAGAAACAAACTTACAGGCTCTCCCTTAGGTCCGGTGGATCCATGAGGCCCAGGCAGACCCCGGTCTCCCTTTTCTCCCTGTTCTCCTGCAGGTCCAATCAGACCGAGAAGACCTTGGTGTCCCTTCTCACCCTTTGCACCAGGTTCTCCACGCAGACCGGCCAAACCAGGAGGTCCCTGCATGAAGAAAATCACCAGTTTTATTATTAAGCTAAGGTTTAAAGTTTGAAAGAAACTATATTCGTCTCACCATAGGTCCAGGTGGTCCTTTTTGTCCAGCAGGTCCTGGAGCTCCTTGCTCCCCCTGAAACACAGTGAAGCACACTCAGGTGGTCTCCARCACCTTTAGAAGGTGTAGTTTCTGGATTTCTCAGTGCAGATATAATTTAAAACTAAATTTACCACTGATCCTGGGAGTCCTCTGAGACCTTCTGTTCCTGGTTTTCCTGGTTGACCCTGTGGACCAACGGGGCCGGTCTTTCCTGGGGGCCCGAGTGCACCTGGATCTCCCTGTGAAGGATGACAATTATCATTAATAAATTAAGTTTAATAAGATGTAATATGGAACAGATTCAACATTTAATTTATACTTGTTGCAGTAAATTTTTATTTTTTTTATTTTTTACAAAAGATGTATGGACTCTTTAATCAACAAATTTTATTTGGTAGAAGTTAAAAACACAATTTATTGATGTTTATACATTTTAAGCTTGGATATAAGCCTGTAATTGTTATAATTGTTCAGTTTTGGTCTCACATTTGTGATGCTTTGACATTTTTTTGTGGAAATAAAAAAGTAATCAGGGCATTGGAAGTAACTTAAAATAATCAGTCTCACAATTTTAGTCCAGAAGTCTTATTTAGAACCATTTTTGTGTYATTTACTATTATGTTTAACATAAAGCATAAATAAAATCTGGACTCACTTTGGTTCCCTTCTCTCCTTGTCGTCCCTCTGGTCCTCTTGTTCCAGCAGGACCCTGGCAAAGAAAACAAAAATATGTAATAAATATTAARGATTGATTAAACTTTCATTAACTTGTTTAAACATTCACGATGAGCTTACTCGCTTTCCTGGTGGGCCAGGTGGGCCGTTCTCTCCAGGAGGTCCTGGGGAGCCCTGCAGTAAGACACAACATGAGTCTAAAGCAGAATAAAACACTTTAGTAATAAAATCTGTCCTGTTGCATCATTTTACTCACAGACTCTCCTGGTTCACCATCCTCTCCTCTCTCTCCCTTTGCTCCATCTTGACCCTGAAAGTGAAGCAGATTTGATTTAGTTTTGGTGAGTTTAACAGCAAGTTTAAGAAAATATGAGCTGGCATCTGTAAAACTAGATACAACAAAGATCTGAAGTCTAAGAAATAAATGATGATACTCACTCTGGGTCCGACCTCACCAGCAGGACCAGGATCTCCAGGGAACCCAACAGGACCCTGAAGTTGGACAACAAATCTCAGAGATCAGAAAGTGTTTAGTTTGTCGTGTGAGTGGAAGTTAAACTACGAGCTTCATCGTGTCTCACAGGGTTTCCTTTGGGTCCGTCGTCTCCAGGTCGTCCTCGTCCT
The DNA here is from genome assembly GCF_001266775.1 of Austrofundulus limnaeus. NCBI lineage: Eukaryota > Metazoa > Chordata > Actinopteri > Cyprinodontiformes > Rivulidae > Austrofundulus > Austrofundulus limnaeus. Next base: position 1,512,195 of record NW_013952481.1, read on the forward strand.
CCTGCAGTCCCAGCAGTTCCAGGTTGTCCCGCCTCTCCCTTCTCTCCACGCTCTCCTCGAGGACCCTGCCAACAGGGACACACGTTTATTAAAATTAATTTTAAATCAAAAAAGGAACATTTAGTTGTRGTTTGGGTCGGACGCTCAGGTACTCACCTTCTTTCCAGGTTCTCCTCCGATGCCAGGTGGTCCAGCTTCACCAGGTTCTCCCTGAGGAGCAAACAGTAAATATTTAAAATCCTTTTTTTATGGAGATCAATGAACCAGTGCAGGAGTTTGATTCCAGGGTTTTACCTTTTCTCCAATCGGTCCAGGATTACCTATACCACCAGGACCACCTTGTGGACCCTAAAACACACAAAAAAAAAAACAAAAACAAATCAGACACCAACATTTTAATAATTTTAAATTCTAATAAGTGAGTTAAATGATTTATAACAAAAGAAAAAAACTATTTTCTCTTTGGTAGCCATAATCAAATAAATTCAACACWACAACATTATTTGAATTCTTCTTATTTGACACAAAACTCACGTCAGCTCCRTTGGGTCCAGCAGGACCACGGGGTCCTGGAGGGCCTGGAGGACCCTGGAAACATAAAGAGGTTTTTGTTTTATAATTGTTAATTATTTTATAGTCAAAGAAAGGTAGCATCATTAATTRCTACAATAATTCTGAATTTTTGAAACTCACCATTGGTCCAACATCTCCTGTCTCTCCTTTCTCACCTGAAGGTCCCGGCAGACCCTGCAGAACAGAGGGGCAGGTTTAAAAAAAAGAAATATATATTTTGCTATGTAGCTAAGGGTCTTAGTGCAAAAGTTAGTTGAAACYAAAACAACCACTTTAATGTTTAAGATAAAGATCTAATAAAACACTTTTCTTTTGTTTGTTTGGAAAGTTTACCTGAAGTCCGATGGGTCCTGGAGCACCTGGGAATCCTCGAGTTCCTTCATCACCTTTGGCTCCAAAAGGCCCCTGCTGCCCCCTCGGTCCAAGCTCCCCGTCAGCTCCCTGCACCACAGAAGAAGAAAAATAAACACCTGGAGATGAGAGCACAGGTGTTTAAAAATGTGACATCTCAGACTTCTTCTACTCACAGCAGGACCAGGCTGACCAACAGGACCCATTGGACCAGGTGGACCAGGAGGACCCTGATAACAAAAACAACAAACATGAAAATCACAAAACAAACATGAGATATAAATATTCTTTTTAAACTCATTTGAAACATTTTTGATTCTTAGCATGCAAAACAAAAAGTGTTGAAGTTCCTCACATGTTCTCCTTTTCCTCCTTTGGCGCCTTTCTGACCGTGTTCTCCAACTTCACCCTGAAACCACGAAAACAGTTTTATGRAACGCTTTTATTTTGAAATCACAAACATACAGTTTTCAACTTTATTTAAATTTATTATATTTTTAATTGACAATTCTGTAGCCAACGGTTTTCTTCTGGATAAGAAATATACTTAGGACTCATGAACATAAATGTATTATTTTATAAAGAATAAACAAAATAAATAAATAGAAGTTTCTTTACAGTTGGTAAATAATTAATTTAATTATAAATATGAAACAATCTTTCAAACGTTTAACAAGACTGATGGGATTAAAATGGTAAATTTAGAGTTAGGTCTGTCATATGATGTTATCAACCTTATCTCCATCCTCTCCAGGTCCTCCAGGTGTTCCAGCAGGGCCAGGCAGACCCACTGGACCYTGAACCCCATCTCGACCGGCTGGACCAATGGGGCCTTTTTCACCCTTAACAAGGAAAAAGAGAAATATTAAAATATGATTTTTAATTTAGCTAAACACAAAAAATAMAATTTAATATCATATCTAGAATACTCACAGGAACTCCCTTCTCTCCAGCCGGTCCAGGTGGACCCTGAGGACCTGGTCTACCAGGAGGACCCACAGGTCCAGCAGTTCCTGCAGTTCCCCTCTCACCAGGAGAACCCTAAAAAAGTGCATATAACATTTAATTTAATAATRAAAATTAAATATAACTGTCTGTACTTATTTTGGTAAATATTACTGTTCAAAATATGAAAGAGTCTGAGAAGGTTTAAAAACATACAGCAGGTCCAGGAGGTCCAGCAGGTCCTTCACTTCCCTTCAGTCCTCCACCACCCTGAAAATAAACATTAAAAGGGTCGAATCATTTTCTTAAGTCAATTTATTATTATATTTAACATTTTGTTGGTAAAACCGAAAACATAAAAGAAGAAGAAAAGTCCTAAAACTGGGTGCTTTGTTATTGATGAATTGTTCAATAACATTAACTTATTTTTTACTGATGGTCCATTTGAAAACCTAAAAACATCTAAAGCTCTTATTTTGACCAAACATACTAACAGTTTGGTGTTACATGCTGTTTTTCTACTCACAGGGGTTCCAGGAAGTCCTCTCTCTCCAGGGAACCCTCTCAGACCAGGGGGGCCATCTTTCCCAGGGCCTCCTGTAGGTCCGGGATCTCCCTTTGTGCCCTCTTTCCCYGAGGGACCAGGAAGTCCCTGCTCTCCTGGTGGACCAGGGGGTCCGGGGTGGCCACGCTCGCCCATAGGACCTGTTTCTCCTGATGGACCCTGGRAGGATGGAGGTAGATTGGACAATCACTTACATGAAACATGAGAGGAAATAAATAGGGATGCACCAATACATGTATTTGTATGGAACCATTCAAAAGGTTCAATACACACTATGTATGGAACAATTTAGATTTTTTTATTTTTTATTTTATCAGCTTGTCTTCTGAAGGATCAGTGGATCTGTGTTCAACTACTCTGCCWAGGCTGCACTGTGGAGCACAGATCCACTGAGAAACTTGCTGTTTCAGCAACATATAATTGAAAAACTTTACTTTTAAAGTAAAAAAAAATGTTTATAATTAATTTCAATAAATTACAAGTTAAGAAGGGCATAAACATTTCTCTTTTTTGTATCGAGAAAATATAGAATTTTGAGACTAAAGTATCAGTTTTCTGTATTGTTTGCACCCCTTGAAATAAAGTGTGATGTCAAAGAAATAAGATATTTCTAGAAGGTTCAAAGAAGAAAGGAAAATTATTAAGAGAGGATTGATTGCATTGTTATAAAAATGTGAAAAATGAAGTTTAAAGTATCAGAAATTAGAAAATGGTCACCACAATGATCAACCCACCTGTGGTCCAACAACTCCAGGAGGCCCAGGTGGACCCATTTTACCTTGGAAACCCTATAAGAGAAGAACTCAATCAACAGATAATCCACAAAATATCAAACACACTGTTTAAATGCATCACAATGCTTCTGATGCATTCCTCAAAAATAATTCAACTTAAAACCATCCTCAYAGTTTCACTCAAACTGATTAAACACACAGCAAAATCAGACTCACAACTTCTCCTCTCTGTCCAGGATGTCCAGGCAGTCCATCCTTTCCTGGTGGTCCCTGTAAATTTATTTTATATRTTAATAACTTGTATTAAATAAGAAAGCTTTTCTAGAAACCAAGAAGGAGCATCAATCCTGAGAAAATAAATAAAAATTAAGTCTTGAAACTGTACAACATCTATAATCATTTTATAAAAAGACTAAAAATTAAATATTTTCTTACAGGAGGTCCCTTTGGTCCAGGGAAACCATTGGCTCCCTGAGGTCCTGGTAATCCCTGGTGAGATCACATCATATGATAAGAACAGGTATAATTGTTTATAACAACACAAATACACACGTTGTTTACTGCAGTGACAAATAAAGACTCACCCTCTCTCCAAGAGGACCTGGAGGGCCATCACTTCCTGATGTTCCCTAACAGGAAACAATAAAATAAGTATTATTTTATCATTAAAAAAGAAAACATAAAAAATTACACTTTTTTATTTTGCACATTTTTTAGGATGTAATCCAGTCCMAAAATAAAGAAAATAAATATCTGAATAAATCAAGATAATCACATTTTTAAAATATGGTCTATTTCACATGTTGAAATTAATTTAGGCTTTGAGAATCTGATTCAAATGATAAATTAAGAACATTATACCAACAGGTACATAGAAATCAGAAAATCAACAGTTTGAATATTAACGATGTTTAGACAAACCTTTGCTCCTGGTTTCCCAGTTGCTCCTCTTGGTCCCCTCTGTCCTCTGGGGCCCTGATGAGCACAAACAAATCACATTTTATTAAATTATAACAAGCATAACTCAACACCTTTTCAGTGCTCATTGACAAAATAGTCTCTGCTGACCCGCAGTGGTTTAATCTCTAAATGTAAYATCATGCATCATCATGGATGCTGCATGAGGTCAGAGGTCATCAGGCTTAAATAAAAAATGTGTTTTTATATTTTCYRTTCASTTACTCTTTAATACCCTGATTGGAAAAAACACAGAGCAGTAAGGTTTTTATAAATTGAATAAATTAGAAAAGGTACCGTTGGTCCTCTTTGTCCTCTTGGTCCTTGTTTTCCAGAAACGCCCTGATTTAAACAAAAAATAGTTAATCTTAACTCGAACACAGTGAAGCAAAAAGTTTCACAGAATTTACCCTTGTTCCCTTCTCTCCATTAGAACCAGGGAATCCAGGGAATCCCAGMGATCCCTAAAAAACAAATAAAACTCAGTATCTGCAGTCATTTAAACAATAAATTGTCCATTAAATCATGCTGTAAAAACATTCCTCTTACCTTGGGTCCTTGTCTTCCAGGATATCCAGGAAGTCCAGGAACACCAAGTTTACCCTGCAAAAACACAATGACATCATTAATCACAACCAGTTTAATTTGACAACCTGTTACACAAAACCTTTTTACAAAGTTACTGATTGTTTAAATGGGCTGATGTTATTATTAGTTGTGTTATTGTATCTTGCAGTAACTCTAAGGATATAAAACTCTGTGACAAACTGAAATGTCCATACCTTCTCCCCAGCAAGTCCAAGTGGTCCAAGCTCACCAGGGGGTCCAACTCGACCCTTTGGCCCTTCTGGACCATCCTCTCCTCTGGGCCCTGGAACTCCAATCTCACCCTACCAGTGAGAAACAGAACAAGTCATTAAATCTAATACTTAGTGAATATTCACCATAGATCTATGCATCCCAGTTAATCTGTAATTTAATTCACCCTTTCTCCCTTGACGCCAAAATCTCCCTTAATTCCTGGGAAACCATCTTCTCCCTACAAAACAAAGAAAAAACAAATGCATTCATCTTAACTCTTTGTAAACATTATCATATGTCAACTAAAATATACATTATCATTAGTGTTTGGGTGCAGTAAAATGTGTAAAGAATCATTTACCTTCTCTCCTTTGTGACCTTTCAGACCACGGATTCCTTGAGCTCCCTGAAATCAAGGAACTACGTCATCAATATGCTGATATATATATATATATATATATATAT
>NW_013952481.1:1517645-1578299 GCF_001266775.1 Austrofundulus limnaeus
ATATATCACCGTATAATATATTGTTTGTTCAGTCTGTATGGACATACATTAAAAAAAATCTTCCCAAAAATATATTGATAATTTAAGACAATAAATTCAGTGTACTGACCTTGATGCCACGAGGGCCAGGATAACCAATAGCTCCCTGAGGACCATTAGGACCCTGGAGAAGATCAGAGATAAAAATATTAAATTAAAATCCAAGACCATAAAGTTATGCTTATTAGCTAAATATATAAAACTCTTTTAGATATAATGTATTTCCTTCTTATTGATTAATAACTTGTGAACTGATTTTGTGTAGATGAACAGAAACATTTTATTGATATTACTGTGACTGGGTTACACTCACCTGGTTTCCTTTTGTGCCAGAAGGTCCCTCYTTTCCTGGGTGACCCTAACAATAGAAAACCATAAACTCAAGTCTCAGGAAAGACATGCAGGACTCATAGAATCTATTTTATTCCTTTATAAACACATCATATTATAATAAAGACAAACTTACAGGAGGACCATCAGCTCCAGGCATCCCTGGCAAACCTGGTTTTCCAGTAGGACCCTAGAGAAGAGGACAAGGTGTCATGAGCTGAATTTATCATGAAATCACTCCTAAGCATTTAAAATGTGATGCCCTTCTGTTTGGCTGTTTGTGGGCATTTACTTACTTTCTCTCCTGGGGGTCCTGCAGCCCCCTGAGGTCCTGGCATTCCCTGCAAAAGCAAACATGTAAACAAAATGATCCCATTTACTCAAATTATGAACGACTTTCTCAATATACAGTAAATGCCTTTTTAAAGCATTGTTTACATATGCGTTTACAACAGTGATATTTACATTTTTAAATTTCAACTTGAATTTTGGTGTAAAGATAATACAGTGACAGAATTTCATTGATTGTAATTCTAATATAAAATTTTYTATTGAGGATTTTACAGCCTTGTTGGAAAATAAAGTTGCACCACAGAGCCTGCAGCAGTCAGTCTAACCAGAGACACTGCTGGTTCTGAAATTCTGGGTTGATTGTGTGGCTGGAAAAGATTCATACCTTCGACATATATTTATATTTCTACCTGAAAAATACAAATATAGTTTCACATTAGGTTGGGTCACCTGAGTTCCTGGGGTTCCCTGCTGACCAGGAGGTCCTGGCTCACCTTGGGGACCCTGACAGACAAAAAAAAAAGGTAAACAGATGACTGAAAGATATGAGGAAGAMACAAACATCCAGAAATTCTAACTATATAGTTTAGATTCTGTTAGTTCAAAATAACATAATGAGATAAAACTAGATACAGTACATATACAGATGTCATTATAGAATGGAAAATATTACTGACCAAGTTTCCTTTGGGACCATGAGGTCCATCATTTCCTCGTACACCCTAAGAAGAGAAGGTGCACATAAGACTCACCAAACAGACAACTGCACATATGAACAAATATCCCACTAATGTTCAGTTATTATATTAGCAGTCTACGATGTTTGGTTTCAAGTGTTGCTGTGGCTGGTCAGTGGTCAGAAAAGGAAAACCTAATCCTGCTAAAATAAAATTGCACAGTATCGTTTGGGACTGCTTTTACTCACAGGAGGTCCAGAAATCCCAGGAGGACCTTTAGGCCCAAGCAAACCTCGTGGTCCCTAAAGACCAAACATAAGGACAACACAGACAGGCGTCCAAAATAAGAAACTAACTATTAACAGAAAAAAACACAATGAATAAACAAGAAAAGTATGAGATGTTCAAAACAAACAGCAGCAATAACAAAATCCTAAATCAAAAAACTGTCTGTGATCRAACAGGAATAAAGAAATACTCCCTACTCCAAATATAAATGACACGAAACAACAGGTACAGTATGCGATGATAAAACACAGAGATGTATCTTCATAYTAAATGTAAATGTGAAATCTGGTTATGGAAACACTCACGGGTTCACCTGGAAGACCYCTGGGTCCAACGTCTCCATCGTCTCCCTGTAAACACAGAAACAGCAGATCATCCATGAATGAATGAAGGATTTCTGAAACAATTTAAGATTTGTTGTCTCGTTCTGTTTGTACCCTTTCTCCGTCTTCTCCTTGAGATCCTGGTGGGCCCAGTGGTCCAGTGTCACCCTGACGAGATGAAAGAGTGAAGGTTGATGGTGACGTTACATAAATAAAGATAAACTTATATTGTTGGACCTACTCTGTGTCCTTTGTCTCCAGGTAGACCAGGAAGACCATCAAAGCCTCGATCACCCTGAGACAAACACACAAACCTGTGAGACGCTGCTGAAATGAAGACAGTGCTTAAACAAAAGTTAAATTGACACACTTATGGTAATTTTAAGACTCTTGATGTGATGTTAAGATATATCAAGAACATGACACAAGTTGAGAAAAAACACTTTACCTTGGCTCCAGTCTCTCCTGGCATTCCTCTGGCACCGTCAGCACCAGCACGACCCTGATATGAGTAAAAAATAAAATAAAATAAAATAAAAATAAATAAATAAATAAAAGGAAACTGTGAGACAGTCTGCCACTTTCAATGTTCTCATCTATAGTTCTGTTAGGTGACGTATGACAAAAAGCAAAAAACACAACAAATAAAAGCTTAACAAGACTATTTTTACTCACTCTTCTTCCTGATTTTCCTGGAGGACCCATCACACCCTGTTGTCCTCTGGGGCCCTGACAACAAAACAAAAACAAAACAAACAAATAAAAAAAAACATGTCTGATTTAGTGGCTGTAATAAATTAAAGAACAAATGAGATGTTCAGGGAAGTGACTGATTTACCTGAGGACCAGGGTCTCCACTTTCTCCCTTTAAACCAGAACTTCCTGGACCTCCCTGAAATCATCATCATCATCATCATCATCACCATCATCATCATCATCATCATCACCATCATCACCATCACCACCATCATCATCATCACCATCATCATCATCATCATCATCACCATCATCATCATCATCATCACTAATGTTGTTACTGTATTTTTCTTTTGGCTGCTACCTTTAGCGAGCGAGCTAGTTTTACCCAGAATCCCTCTGTATGTTAACCACAGAGGTCAGATAACCTACCATGGGTCCAGGGCGTCCAGTAAATCCCATTGGTCCAGGAGGTCCTTTCAGAGCCATCTAGAAAAAGCAAAAACACTTTAAACCAACAATTATTCTTCAGAAGARCTAACAGCACACAGAGTGGAAACGTGAAAAAAAAAAAGTAATAACTGACCCTAGCCTGAGACAAGATGGCTGCTGCCTGAGCTTCCTGWGCAGAAACAACAGGACCCTTATCGCCTCCACTCTGACCAAAACGGAACTGCAAAAAGAAGAATAAAATAYATTAAAACAATGAGGCAAAGCTGCAAGTCTAATCAATGACAGGGAATAAATCAATCAATAAATAATATACTATTAAAAACAGGCTTAAACAACAAAAATACAGAAACAAACCTTTTATTTAAAAGACAAGTGAAACAACTTCAACAGATGCAATAAAATGTTATAAATAACATTTTTTTAACAATAAAATGTCAAAAGTTAGGGATAACTTACGGGCAGCATGACTGAGGTTCCAGGAGGTCCAGGAACTCCATCAGCCCCAGGAAGACCAGCTCTACCAGGAGGACCCTGCAGGAGGAAAACAAAAAGTAAAAAAATTCCTCATTTCCAAAACTGTTGATGCACATAATCTGTACTTTATAAAAGAAGGGGGAAATTACCCTCTCTCCAGGGTCACCAACAGAACCTGGAGGTCCTGAAGAGCCAGGAGGTCCGGAAGGCCCCTGAAAAAAAAATAGCATTATCATACCTAAACTGAGCAAGAAATAAAAAATAATGTCATAATCTTAAGAATTATTTAAATTCTAATAAATAAATAACCTCATGTACTTACAGAAGGTCCTTCAGGCCCTGGAGGACCTTCGATCAGCATTCCCTGAAACATGAAATAAAGTGTTTAAAAAGGGGTTTCAGAATAACATTAAACCTTTTTATTAGCACCTTCTAAAATCCAGAACATATTTTAAATTCTTGCAMGTTTTTTCTTTACTTTTTATTCTGCAAAGTTATTCAAACAAAACCCACCAGATTATATAAAGTATTTTAAACAGTTAGTAACTCACAGGCTCTAAAACAGCAGGTTCTCCTTTTTCTCCTTTCTGACCGCTAACAGTGGCCTGARGAAACAACACAAGTGTCCAGGAACAAGATGGAGTCATTATAAAAATACTTTAACATTCAAACTAAAATCAGTACAACCACTGAAAGTAAACAACATGCACAGAAAATACTAACAACATAGTAAAATGTTGAAACCAGTGATCAAAATTACAACCTGTTTTCTTTGTGATAGCTGCAAAAACTTTCCTTCTGATTATGTGACTCTCCACAGAGCTGGTCCGTTACTTTTAYACACTTATTGCACAAATAAAAGCCTTCTGAGATTAGCACTAAATAAAGCCATACACTGAATAAAACAACMCTTTTTTTCAGTGTATGTTGGAGTTACTGCCTACATTAATGAGGATAACAGCTGTTAAAAACTAAAGCAATCTTCTCAAGGTCCCACTTTGCTTACTATGCATTAAAAATAAAATCAGTTTCAACCAACATGACTTCTAGGTCTTGAATTTAAATGCTTAATACTTAATAATTAACTTAACTACTTTGACTGATTGAGCTTGCTAAACACAGAACTGAAAATTAGCATAATGCCAATTTTAAATTTAGAGSTCTTAAACTAAAACTGATGTCTATGCCAGCTTTTAGAAAAACGTACTCTGAATACATTTTGGTGAAGTCTATGATTCTCAGTTGGTTGAAACWGATTTTTATTTTTGCCTCTGAAGCCAAAGTACTTACGCCTCCCTCGTCCGTCACAGCGGACAAGGCGGGCCCCATGTAGGCATCGATCTCCCCGGTCTCTGGTAAGGGGTCACTGTAGTCCTTGTAGGCATAGTCGTACTCCTTAAGGCCCATGTCTCCAGTCACATACTCCTCAGTGAAGACTTCTTCGTGCACACCGCCTGCTTTGGTGGCATCTACCTCCTCCCCTGCCAAGGCTGGTTCCACTTGGGGCTACGGTGGGTTCATTAAAGCCCCGACAGGACAGGTACAGAAGCCCAAAAGGAAGAATCAAAGAAGGGAAAACGAGAGTGCAAGAGGAGGAACAGTGGGAAGATGAAAGTTTGGAAAAATGTTTTTTAAAAAAGTAAAAACAGGGAAGAGTGCAAGGGGGAGCATATGTAAAAAATAAGTCTTACCTTTTGAAAACATACAGAGACATTGGAATAAAAAAAGACATGTGGCAGACCTCGGACTCTGTAAATCTCTAAATACTGTTGATCCAATCTGTTTTTTTTTTCAGGTGACTTATGCTGATACTTTAAATCTTCTATCATTTATCTTATAACTGCAGGTTTTCATCAAATCTTCTCATTATCAGCTCTGTGTGAGACTATAGTCAAGAAACCTTCATTTTTAAGATTTCTCAGCTCACAAAACTGATAAAAAAAACTTGGTGAAAAGCAAGCTTGTGCTATGTGCTGTACTAGGCAAAGCAAATACTTTAGTATCTTACTTGTGTACTTACCACCCATGGCATAAGAACAAATATGAATCCAGGGGAAATGTATGTTGCCTATTTTCTRTAAAAGTCTGCAATGCTTTTAGCAAAGTAGTTTTTTTTATTATTAAAAATGTCTCCAAAGAACCAAAACATTTTAACATTAAACTCTTCAGATACTCTTTTTTAAATTCTGGTAATTAAATGTTATTAAGTAACCCTTACAAATAACTCTAGACACTTTATTCCAAGCTAGAATGCATTATATTCATCTCCTTTTGTTTCCACAGATTAAACAACATATCAAATATTCCYATGTGGATCTGTTTTTCACAAGACTTTTGTTCTTATTCCAAGATGACGACACTATCAAAAGAGGATCTTGAGATGAGAACAAAACAGAAATCTTGTTGATAGAGAGAGAAAGYCACATAAAAATGTTTGATACAAGCAGATAAATATGGTACATTCTGGTAAAACCTTCTCTCCTGCTACAGGCATCGATGCCAACGACACTGAAATGTGAGGTTAGAAGAGTATAAAGAACACAGAGCTCTTACTATTTTGTTAAACTACAAAGACTGGGCTCACCATCATACAGGTTTTATACTATTTTTATTTGAAGATGGAAATCTCTTGAGTTTACATCTAATTTGTTGTATTTTACTGTACTAATCATTTTATCCAATCTCCCAGATTTATCATACATTAAATAAAAAATAATTCTACCCCTCCATTTGCTCTTTTTTTAACTCAATGTGTGTTATTTTCTTTTACCTGCACAGGTACCTCTTCTTGTCCAATCACCTCACCATCTGGCTGTGGGACCATCTCCTCATAGTAATAATCGGTCTCTGTAGGGGTGTGGCCAGCCTCAGAATTTTCAGTGTCTACATCCTGATTGGTCAGGTTGACAGGAAGTGACGAGCAGGGAGAAAGGAAGCAGATTTGATTGGGAGAGCAGGGTTAGTTCACGGTCTGCTTGTAGGTGATGATGAAGATGGGTAAAAAGAAGAAAATGGAATGAAAAACAAAATTGCGGTTGCCAGAGAGACAGACTTTTATTTCTCTGGCAACTCGCAATTTTAAACCTGTAAAGAACCATTTTAGAAAAGAAATTTCAAATAGTTGTAAAATATCAWTGACTTTTATTTTGCCAGATGCAAGATACAAGAAATCATTGAAACTTTTTGTTGAAATTTCTTTTCATAATATTGAACTATTTTCACTTTTTAAAGCTCACAAGCCAAGACTCAAAAGAGGGTGAAGTATGCTCTTATTCTAAGTGCATCTATTCATCCCATAAGATAGAAATATTATAGTTTGATGGTTTGGGGTGTCCATCACCCAAAGGCAACACTAATCAACAGCCTCACAGAATATGAATCAATTCATTCAATGCATTGTTTTAGAAGAATCAACTTTTCTTCCTTAACAAAGGTTATGAAACCAGGCCATAATCTGTGAAGCTGTTTTCTTCATGTTCGACAAAGATTTGACAAAACACAAGAACATAGACGTTAGAAAGTAAAGAAAGATACTTAAACAATGTCAAACCGTGACCAGAGACAGGCAAGTTTTGTTTTGCTGCACGTGTAAAGTGTCATWTATGTAGTTTGTTGGTTAAGCTTCTGAATCATAGCAATCCATGCTCATTTAGTCGACTCATACAATAACCACTTCCATAATAACAAAGAAACTGAGCTCAAGCTCTAACATCCAGTTTCAGTATAAAGTTCAGTGAATATTAGCAGAACTGTTTATTTAGCCATGCTTGATGCACAGACTGAACATATCATATGAAGAGGGTTGGAAACTCTTCAGAATATGATATGTAAGAAAAGMTGAGATGGCAGTCTGTTGATATGAATCAACTTCCATTCTGATGACCAGCTTGACCATCATTGAGGATTTGCATCAAAATGTGCAACACCAGCTGCTTAAAATAAGATTAAACTATTAATAAAAAGACAGATTCAAGTTTCACAAAGGTTTTGTTGCAGATCTGGATGATGGACAACGCTGGTAAAGAGATTGGAATGGTGGKCCATACATCTCTGGACATTTTGACCCAAACATGAACCCTCATGTTGTACCTGTTGAAAACCGTTGGTCCTCTTAGCTGGGACTGCAGTTCCACTGAGTTGAGTCTTGCCAAATGGTGGGAAAGGTTTGTGTTTGGATTTAACATTTGTGTCTGGTACTTTGGGTTTTGTGGACCTGGGCGGAGTGGGCTGGACGGGGACATGTGTCGGAGCTACTTTTGTTGGAGGGGGAACCTTTTTGGTTGTTGGTTTGGCCAGAGGAATTTTCTTGACCACAGTTTTAGTTGTAGTCATCTCTTTGAACTCGGCTTTCCCATGGGCTTTTGCTACCGGAGCTTTGGTGGCAGCAGCTTTTGTAATTTTTGTAGGTTCTGGTTTTGATGACTTGGTGGATTTAGGTGCTTTATTAACTCCTACAGGAGACTTAGTCGCACTATCCGCATTCTTTGTAGTGGTTTTAGTTTTKACTTTATTTCCAGCCTCTTTATTGCCATTTGCTTTAGCTGCACCATTGACTTTATTCTCAGTTTTGATATTAACTTCAGTGGTAGTTTTGCCATTTCCATTGGCTTTTTTCTCTGTTGTAGTTTTACCACTGCCATTTCCATTCACCTTGGACTCAACAGTGGCTTTGCCATTTCCATTGGCTTTCTTCTCTGCTGAGGATTTTCCATTTCCATTAACTTTCTTTTCAGGTACAGTCTTGCCATTGTTGTTAGCTGCACCATTCGGTTTCTTGCCATTCTTAGCTGGAGCAGTTGTGGGTTTGGATTTTGCCGCTGCTGTTGGTTTGATCTTAGACAAAAGGATTTCTGCTGCAGTGGGTTTTGCTTTGGATGGCTTGGCTGCAGACTTGAGAGYCTTGGTGGGCATGGGTGGCTTGACAACCAGTTTGTATGGTCCAGTCTTGGCTGATTTAGCAGGAGTGGGTTTAGCTTTGATAAGAGTGGATTTAGTAGGAGCTGCTTTTCCATTAAGTACCTTCTTCTAATGTCCGCAAATGTTATGTGGTTGAGTTGTTTAGCGTGTAGAAGTGCATGTTGGCAAAGACACACGGAGAGGGTGGAAGACRACAAAGATACACAGAGGGGTTGGGAAGGAGATAAAAAGCACAAACAAGGGATTGACAGAAAGAGAAAAAGACAAGAGTGGATGTTTTGAGACATAGTGACATAAAGATGGCTAAGGCTTGGACGATTTACTGAGACTGTGCAGGCATTACTGGATACAGCAGAGGATTACATGGAAAAAATAAATACTAATAAACAACATTAAATTCATAAAAGACATTTTACATTTGATATTTGTAGGGATTGTGCTGTTTTCTCCAGTAATGCCATTCCCAATATTACATGACAAAGCAGCATCTTTGCTCTAACAGGAACTGGAGGCCATGGTTTAGTAGAGGCACTGAGGGGTCGAGCACAGCTGGCTGTTTAATACACAGACTGCAAACACAATCACACAAACAACACACACATCACTACGCACTGACCTGTGTTATAATGCACTAAACAKTCCAACTGTAAAACAGAGAAAGTTTTTGCAGTTAAGCCATGCAAAGGAAGGAACTTAGATGTTAGGCTGGTGTTCATAACTGTGTTAGTCATACAACAATCACTAAATGTGAAAAAAAYCATACTTTGCTAAGTCTTAGAAATCATGCCTCTGCAATTAAAATACATGCAAAGAAAAACAGTTAAAAATTTAAAGTATGAAATGTGAAACAAAGCTGGACAATGGATCTTATTGAAACAAACTGTAGCATATATGTATGCCACACAAACCTCTATAGAACCATGCATTGAAACTTTATGTTGAAACTGTACATTGACATGTCATTTATTTTAAGTAGATGATGCAAAAGATCAGTAAGTTCATGCAATGACCCTTAAACAATTTGCTGATCATGCAAATAATAATAAAATAAAATGCTAAAACACTGTTGCAAATCTCACAAATAATTTTGTTAAAAACTGAGAACCCAATCAGGTGGGGTTTACCATCAAAGAACGTGCAAGTGAGGTCAGTAAATTCAAGAAAACACCAAAAAGACAAAAAAGAATTAAATATTAAACCATTTTCTCTTGTGATTATAAACTGAATGCCCGGTGTGTCACAAAGCTCCTCTATAATATTGTTAGGATATTAAAAGAAGATTACTCTGGCATTTTCTTATGTTTCCTAAGCTTCCTTTTATACTAATGCCAACMGATCCAGAAACAACACTGACTAATTCAAATAGCAAATCTGAAACAATTTCAGTCTTTTTATGTAAAGACTTTTTATTTAGACGTAAAGTTGAAGTGAACAAGACAAACATTAAAACATATTGTGTTAATTTAAATAACATTAATTTTTGTTTTGTGTGCACTATATATATTTTGTAAAGTAACTAGTGTGCGAACCTCTGTATGGAAGCTGCTGTGACAGTTGAATTTCCCCTCTGTGGGACAATAAAGGCTATTCTATTCTATTCTATTCTATTCTATTCTATTCTATTCTATTCTATTCTATATCAAAGGGAAACTTGGAAAAAAGGGAAATAAATGTAAAACAACAAAGCTGGACCCACACTTCCCTCAGTGCCCCCACTCGGCCACGTGTGAATTTACATAATTATATGACAACATGTAAAAAATAAAGACAAAACAATCACAAGGAGAAAAGGTGATCCTGTGTGATACAGATGAGATTGATTGATAAGACTGATAAATTTAAAAAAATGGAGGTATAGAGGGATGAGAGGAATTTGGGTTGAAAAAAGATTTTAGTTTTCATTTGAATTTTTTTTAGAAATATTTAATTTTGGATTCTTTTCAAATAAAATATCATAGATTGTATTAATGTAAACATTTTAACACACCTCTCTTTCCCTCATTCCCCTTTCCATCCACAAAACCAACTCTTCCCTCTCTCTCGCTCCCTGAAAACCTGCTGGTTGTGTTCTYCAGCTTGGGGAGAAGGGGATGCAGAGGAGGGAAGGCCTGTTGTTTCCTCATAATAATAGAGATATTCATGGTCATCCTGCTCCTCATCAAAGTACCAAAAGAAAAGAATRTGGAGGAATTGTTTGGTTGGAAGGAACAAGATGGGTTGAAATGGGGCAGCAGGATACATGAAAGCAAGAAAAAGAAGAATAAAAGAGGGGTTGCAGAGGCCAAAGAGGAACAAAAAAGGTAAAATAAAAGGACAAAATATGTTGGAAGACTGCAGTAGACAGCAATAAGAGATAATGACTTAATGTAAAGCTTTTATTTCTCAACTCAGCAGGTTTGTTGATAAAAACTCAAATACCATGATGAATGAGAAAATTATTCAAAATAAAAGCATCTGAGAAATCTAATGAATATAACCAGACTGATTTATATTCATTCATAAAGCAGTCATCTCAACAGTATCAACATGGAGCTCCAGAGTGACCAGCAGGTTTTATCGATTCAAATCAAACATGCCAGCTTATAAAAGCTTTAGAACTTGTAAATTAAATGTATGTGTTTATAATTTTGAGATAAAGCCGCTCCYAAAACAGTTTGCTAAATCTTTCATATTGTGCACAACCAGTCTCAGTAAGCAGAAAGGTTCACCAACCTTAAGCCAAGATCTTATGTCATGATTTAACAGAAAATCAATTATAATTTAATTACCATGTTTTATGTGCTCAACAGGATCTCTTACTTTAAATCCGTTGAAACAAAACAGAAAAGATGTTCATGTTTTATTGTATCATCCTTTCCCTCTACCTTTCTGTGTTCCAGAGCAGAAAACAACTAACCCACAGCTGAAAGTGTTTATTATAACAAAACATGTCCATTTACAGGAGCAGTTCTGGGAGGAATAAGACAATTACTCTGTCTTTCTAAAGACCACAAGGAGACACAGACTGTGAAGGTGAGGGAGAAAATGGATGGATACAATYTGTTGCTGATGACAAAGACGTGAGAAAGACAGAAAGGGAGAGCAGGACTTTGATGACGTTAGTTAGCTGGCACAATCTGAACCCGAGGACTTTTAAAGGAATGATGCATTTGACTCAATTGTTTTATAAAACTACTATTTCCATTGGTGGATTTAATAGATATATAAAATAAAAAAACAGTGAAAAGAAAACAGGTAGGTTAAAAGGAAAGTAAGTGATCAGTGTTCAAGATAAAACTTTTTAATATAAACATCTACAGYGACAACAGTTGGGTGTACCCTCTGATATTTTTTTATATTTTAATACACAGTAAATATCTTGCTCTTTGACTTGCCTTCATGACACAATATTTGTCTTTTGATTTTAAAAAAGCACATTCAAATACCTGATCTAATATTTTATTTTTCTCCAAGTATTTTTTTATGAGAGAAATGTGAGAAAATTAAATAAAACTAATAAATAAAGTCCACAGATTCTGATTGGGCCAGCTTTATTGGAGCTACAGATGAACCTAAATGACTTAATTTCAAGTGTAAATCAAAGGTTTTTCACTCTGTAGGACATACAGAAATATCTGCTCATGTGGTTTTGTGCTGTTTTTTTGTATTAAATTAGACAGGAAGTGAAATGAGGTGTAAATAATAAATGATAGTTATTGCATCCTGTAATAACTTGTAAGAAACCTGGTGTGTGGAGTTACTCACGTATGTGTTGGGGTCCTGAGCCTGGGTCTTGGGCAGAGGGGAGTCACAGTCAGGGCTGTAATGTTCACAGAAGTCGTAGGCAGCCTGAGGGTTGGAGGCAATTAACAGCTGCTGGATGTCTCCCTGTGGATTAAAAGATACAAGTAGAACTTTAATGAAACCTCACACACTGGTAGTCCAGAGCTTTTCTGGTTTGCAACAAGTGAAAATACCATCAGATTACAGTTCTGACCTGGAAAACCTCCTCATCAAGCAGACGAGCTCCAAACACTGTAATGCCGTTGGTGTCAACCACAGCGTTATTGCCTCGGGGCAGAGGACGGGTCATCTTCTTCTTGCAGTCCAGCAGCAGGGTCACATTTTTCTTGGAAACGGAGAAAGCGATGCGATGCCACCTAGAGACGAGTAGAAGGAACCGCAGGCAAACATATATGTAACATGACTACTTACTTAAAAAACAATTTRTCACCCAAATCATGAATATTTTTCAACAAACAACCACACAGATGACTAAAACCATCATCTCAACCAGTCATAAACTGACTCTTCTTGGTTACTGACTTGCCATCAGCCAGGTTGATGCCTTTGAAWAGTGGGTAGTCCTCAGGAGCTGGCTTGCCGTTCTGGTCCTCGTACAGAAAAACAGGCGAGCGACCCAGTTCAAGGCCCAGTTGCTGGATGCCCTGCTCGCTGTAGATGGAGAGGAGGAAGGCTTGGAGACCAGCCTGGGGCTTGATCAGGGTCATGATGGAGAAGTTCTCTGGGAAACGACCTACAGGAGGAGGGAAAGACAAAAAACAGGACTTTAATCTAATAAATATGTTCCACTGATAAAATGATTYGTAGCTGTTCAAACATTTATATATTTTTTGTAATTCAGCCTTTTCTTGTCCACAGCTAGCCTGATAAAAACCAGACCCTTGTCCTTCAGTGAAGGGAAACTAGACTTTAACGGAACTGCATAGGAAGGCAAGGGCCAGGCTATTCCACAGCTAAAAAAAGCAACTAAACTTATTTTTCTGCACTTTTTCTGCATTTGTTGAAACTAACAACCCTATACAGACAGTACACCAACCTGAGACTTACCTGAGAAGAGCTGCTTGGTGGGGGCAGAGATCTGGGCCTTCTTGGTGATACGGTAAGCATGATCAGGGCTGCCGGAACGACGGGACGTGCAAAAGCCTGGGACTTTCTTCACACCTTCAGGGAGAGAGGGAACTTGCAGAGCTCGCAGCACATCCACTGGATCTGACGAGGAAGACAAACAAGGAAAAAAATATTTATACTGCTTAACAAACAAGTCTTTTAAGTCAGCTGAAACACAGTTTTCTTATATAAAAAGTGCGTTTTTGCATTTTGAACAGATTATAAATTAATTATTTAGGAAAAAATGCAGCAATTGTCCCCAACAAATCGTTGCTTGCTGTTTGACTGATTTGCATTCAATACATTTGATCTTAAACAYGATCTTAAATGTGCTAATGTAACATAGGATGGTAGAGAAAGTGCTCAGTGTACATTTAGGTTTACTGTAAGAAAGAAAGCACTGTGTCGGAGCAGATGGGCAACAGTCCAAGCAACATACAGCAGATGAAGGGTGGGTACAGCGAAGCTCGGTTTACATCAGAACGGAGACTGTGTTCTCTGTTCTCCTCACATTTTTTAAGCATCTGGAACAAGTGGGAGTTGATGAGAAACTGCYGAGTCAAGTGAATATTTCTTTGACATCACATAATCATTTCACAGCCTAATTGCAGCATGCAGCTAAACATAATGCAGATACAGAGAGAAAGCAGTGAAGAGCCAGACTAACGTCCTGTCGTCACTTTCACACACTGAGGTCAACCAGTCTGTTTCTCTGCCTTCAGTCTGAACTGTGGTTTGACCTTGTTGGCTTTCTCAGGTTGCTACAAGTGTTCTGTGGCTGACTGTCACACTTCAGGTAAAAAAGAAAAAACACCTCTAAAACTCTGGAAAGAAGAATTCAACTGAATGCAACCTCTTAAATTAAAATTCATGTGTTTCCAAGAACAGAAGAGGGAAATTAAACTATTGCTTCAAGAAAATTGTAAATATTTTTGTCCTTTTTACTCTGAACTGTTTTTCAACATACTTTGGTCAGTTTTTTAATGTAAGAGCTAAAGCATTTCAATGTTGATGACATTACATCTTAAAAATGACAAATTTATTTTTACTCCCTTTAGTTAGCACCATTCAAACTATTTCTTAATATTAACAACACTTAGCAATTCAAGTATTTTGCTTCAAATGTGTCAGGTTTTAAAATGATTCAGCTCCAAAACCAAAACAAGAACACATGTTCACATTTTCCTGAACTTATTCTCTCCCAGTCTGTGTTTGAGCTGCAGCTGAGAGCTAATTTTRTTGTTAACAGCCAATTAAATTCATTTACAGCCAGCCCTGCTGTGGTTCTTCCCATAATAAACTTGCAGGGTCAGCGATGCATCCATCTGGTAAAATCCACATCATGTGATGCAAAGATCAAACCCAAGTTATTTTCATTCTGAAGCTACAATAATAAACATGTTCAGGTGCTAAAAAAGCAAAAATACTTAAGAAATCATGTAATTATGCCTCTCTCTGGATGTTTGACCCAAGCAGCTCCTGACCAGAAGCACARATGTTTATCAGACATTATCTCAAATCAGCACCTGTCACTTCACATACAAAAGAAAATCTTTATCTTATAAGTGATAATGCTTTTTCACTGAATTTCAAAACATTTTTATAGGATTACATTTGCATCTAATGTGAAACTTCCTTGTTTTYGTTCTCAAATCTCCCTGCTCCCATCAGAGGTGCTTATGTTTAGGTGACACCCTGTGTTTCAGAGGTAACAGTTACTCAAACAGGCCCACAAATGGTAATATTTRTTCTGAGAGGCTAAATGCTGCAATAACATTGTTTCTGGGCATCCAGACCGCAGCCTATTAATGTCATCCTACACCAGAGAGAAAAAGGAAAAGGAGGACAGTAATGGGAAGAAAAATATAGATGAGAAACAGGTTGAATGAAAGGAGGGAAAAAGGAAATGGTGTGTAAATGTAGGAGAAAAGGGATAGTGGGAATAAAGGTTATACAAGCWTGTTGGTGGGAATTTAAATGAACCACATGAATGTAAAACTCATGATCAGAAATTAAAGTTTGATGTCTGATTTCTTGCAGATTTGCATGTGAAGGATGTGTCTGAAATGTAGCAGGAAGTGGAGCAATGTGACGAAGATGATGAGAGAAAAAGGTTCATGCAAAGTTGGACAGTGTGTGTGTTTTAGTGGGGGTATAGTGACAGTAGACAGCATGGTTCTGTGATGGCAGGATACTGGATCAGATTGCAGCCTGAGCTCCCCCAGTATGTCCAGTACAATGTGCTGCTCTGTTCCCTGTTCTCTGCACAGCTCACATCTGCAGACGAGGCCCTTCCTGCCTGGAGGACCACAATCACGACAAAAACACACCCTTAAAAAAATAACGCAAGGACGCAGACAGCACAGGCAGGGAAACGTGCACCTAAACACCTCTCAGGATGAGGAGTGACACGAATTAAAGTAGACGAGGTAGAAAAACAGACAGCAGAGAGGAACAAACTTACTTTTTTATTTGTATTTTTTTTTTAGCTTTTTTCTTTTCTTCATGCTCCCTAAACACTCACAGATGGCTTCAACTTTTTGATGCAAGTGTKGACTAATTACACTGCTGTTATTGCGACAGGAAACAGACTTTCAGGCATGTGAGAGCACAACCAGGACTGAATGTAAAACTCTGTACAGTTAAACTAAATGACATTTGGATCAGCAGAAGTCCAGTACAAATCAACCTTTTTAYCAGAAGTCTGTTGTCTTTCTTCCAAAACAAAGTAAATCCAAATTTAACTTAAAACGATAATGCTACTTCCTATTATTTTTCCTCTTCACAGGTTTTACTTTGTAGTCAGAACTCTTTAACATATTTACAAGCCAAATATTGTCCCAATATACAGCATAAAAATCAAGTAAATTAACATTAAATGTTAATACATTCCAAACAGTTTATTACATACATGTATATTCCAGAAATCAAGCTATGAATAAGCCATTAAAACAGTTTTAACAAGCTAATATAACTTAATTGTACTACAGTGTGGATGAGACTTTAAGCAGGCAGCCTGGACTGAAACAATCCTGTCACTGTTAAACTATAACCCTTTCATTCACAGAAACACAACTGACCAAACATGCATACCACAARTTAATTACAGCCTTACAGAAAAATATACACTCTTGTTACACTGTAAAATGAGGGATAAAACTGCAGTACATTATGCTCATGTGAGGCTTTAAATCAGCAGTTCCACAAAGCTGCCACCAGATGGCGATAAAACCAATTAAATTATCTTTGCTTCAAATTGCAGAGCGAAAAGAGATTGGGCATACACTCATACACTCATACATACACATAATTAGATGCTCTTACAAGAATACGAAATGACAAGTGTTGTGAAAAGAACGTTTGCATGCTTTCTCAGTGCACACATGGGTTTTATCCAGGTGCTTTGGTTTTCTCYYACTGACCAAAGCTAATTGRTAACTCTAAAATGTCATTAGTTGTGAGTGTGAGTGGTTTGTCTCGTCTGTCTTTATGTAGCACTGTGATAAACTTGTGACCTGTCCAGGGTGTAACCCGCCTTTAACAGTTATACTGCAGAAAGTCTCCAGCTCCTCGCAACTCGTAAAGATGTAAACAGGTTTAAAAAAATGAATGAATAGACAGATGTTCATTTTGTTAAAGCAATTGGATGCACAGATTTGAGCCTGTGAGTAAATAATTTAGGGAGCATCACTTAGCACAGCAAAGACGTAGTTAGCTAGCCCTCATAAAGTCAACATGAGACCCTAAACACCCACAAAATAATGATATAATGGGAAGAATGTGACGTATGAGAGGAAGTTTGTCTGTATTGTAGACATTGTATGACAYTCATCAGTGGTGCAACTTGTAAGTTTACAACGAAAATACTCCATATCCTCTAATGCATCTGAGATGCTAACTTTTTGTGTGATCTATAAGTGTTTGTGCATGCTTTGTGTGCACATTTAGTCTTTTCTTTCCTGGCACAACTTTGCCAAATACCAGGCACACACTCCAGCTGACATGCTGACCCATCACCTCTCACCTTTACACAACAACCACATTGTTAGACACACAGAGCAAGAGGAACGTGTTATATTGACTACAGGTCAACACACGCATGCAAACAGTGGCACAAATTCATTTTGACACTTCGTCCCGACACATTTCCTCCTACAATCATTTTCAAAACTAAACTGTTTAAAGAGACAAGAAAGGGAAATGATGCCAGATGTCCAAAAAGCAAAAACAGTTCATAATAAACATTTTTTATGGACAACTTTAAACTAAATTCCAGTTGTTCCTCGATCACCAGCTGGTCCTTCATCCACCCAGCCAACCACACTGTAGGAAGAAGGAGMAGAAATCAAGCTGCAGGTTGTAATTTTCAACATGGACCTCTGTAGTTATGATTTATTTTTAATGTCTTGTGTACACAGACAGAGAACCTATTCTGAGTCTGTGCTTTACAAAGGGAGGTATTAAAATTTACATAACTTTAATGTGCCAAGTTAAAGGGTTTAGTTTGTCAGTGTGGCTTTAATGTTTTATTCAGATGTTCCCTCRTGTGACAATGACTGAGAAGCTACAGAAATAGAAAAACATCAGGAAATATAWATGGTTTGTTGTTGTTTTATGAATGTAACTCTAAACTGGATGTATCCTGAAAATTTAGTCACAAAAAAGGAAGGAAAAGGAAGATTTTATACTTTGAATATTAAAAAACAAAGTAACAACCAAATTATGCTGCAAAATAATTGTGTAAAAATAACTTAAATAATACCTAAAGATGGCTAAAGTGTATTTTTTACATGTTTGTTAGTTATTAAAACTAAAAGTGTCTCACTGCAGTGAGAATATTTCTTCTTGTACTCATTAAGCTGTGATTTATTCTTATTTTTGGTTTTTATTTTTTYAACAAACCAGTATCTCCTCATTTAAAGTCAGTTATTCAAACAGCTACAAGAAAAAGCATAATTTTTCTACAAACCACTTTACCCAGGTGCTTAACAGCTTTAACTACCTGCCTCTGCACTCCCACTCAAATACTATTACTGGGGGTTTTACTGATGGTTGTTCATGGCTACAGCTTCCTGTACCATTATGTGGTCTGTGCCAGTCTATATGTGCTCCACTGATGATGCCAACATGTACTATCATGGAGTCTTGTGTGGTTTTGGAAATGTAGGCCACAGGCTCAGTTTGGACCAGAGGGTGGGTGCTGACACCACAGTGCCCATGTGGAGCCGGAGCAGCCYAACCAGCAGAGAGTCAGAGATTCCCTGCACCGTACCGTCACTCGCACCAGATGTTTAGCAAAAAGTACAAATTAGAAACTAGACTGATGATGACTGATGAACACACAAAGCTTAGTTCTGCTCTTCACAGACAGCTCAGTCTGACCTTTTAATACAAAAACTGAACTTACAGAAATAAAAGTGTTTTTTTCTAAGAGCTGAAATGTGTGAAAAATAAATAAATAAAAACAAGAAAGCTAACAGGTGAAAAAAGCTTTTAKTACACATCCTCAAACTCCAAAAATAACAACCAAGTTTTCTAATTTAGTGTTAAAATCCTATTAAAGAAACTGACTTAGAAATGAAAACGTGCACCTGATTTGACAAAACAAACACCTAAAAATGCATCAAAGAGCTCACAGGTCAGACTTACTGTTTGTTACAGACAAMTATAAGATCAAAGAGCCAGCACTTTATGATAACCACAACCACAGTCAGACATTTTAGTCTGGAAATCCCCACATGACAAATATGTCTCGGATTCTGGAGGTGTAACTTAGCTGCAGGGACAAGTGTGCAGAGATAAAGAGKAGGAAGAGAAGTTGTGACATGTTTGTTACAGGTCCTGTATTATTTCTTGAAGACTGCTAATTTCAAACTAATTCAGCTTTATTTAACTTATGTAGTGATAAATCATAATACAAGTTGTAACAGTAAAAGTTATCTCAAGACACCATGAAAAAAAAAGAAAAAAAAAAGTCCACAAATTTTATCTTCACAGAATTTCAGGTTGTGAGAAACGCAGTTTTTTACAGTTGAACTGAGCTTTGTGTTGTTTTTCTGGATGTTTATTCAAAACGGTTTTTGACCCAGTGCATGCTGGGAATCTGCAGTTTACCTGTATTTTTTAAAAAGTAAGAGAATAACTGAGAGGCAAATTGCTTMTTTTGAATATTAGATCCAGCTCTAAATGTCTGAATCAGAATACTTCAAATAATTAATTTTAAACTTCACTACAATCTTTTAAAGATTTTAAAGAATAACACCAGCCACAGATGGAGATGCAGTAGAAGACGCAACCATCCATTTATATTATTTTCCCCTCTTCTTTCAGTATCACTGGGAGCTGGTACCCACCTCCAGCAGTTATTGTGCAACAGGCAGGGGACACCCTGAACAGGTCTTTAGTCCATTACAGGGACAAATGATACAAACAACACAACCATTCACACTMTCAYCCAAATCSAGGGACAGTTTAATGTTTCCAACAAARCCAACGYRCATGTTTTTGTTCTGTGGGAGAAAACCAGAKTACCCAGAGAAAACCCTACACATGCATGAGGAGAAAGTAGAAGCAAAGCCCCAGCTGGGAGGAGACTCTGGACCTTCCTGCTGTGAGGCGACAACTCTRMCCACTGTGCATCTGTGCCACCTTAAAGCWAGGAAATMATTTCAAATAGTTGGTATTGAAATCTGGAAAAGAGATGTACATTAAGATTTCTTATTAAAACATGCAGCTGGTCTCTGCACCCTCCTACAAAAACTTATAGAAGCAGAAAAAACAACAGTGACTAGGAATAGGCTCCTATACAGTCTGTCATTATAAAGCTGGCATGCTCTCCTGCCATCTCTGTACATCTTCTAGTTAAACAGACAGTCTAGAAGGGATAACTATCGTCTCAAACTAACCACTAAATCATCCCCCATAAAAAATGAAAAAYGAAAAACGATTCCTGTCTGTGTTGYTAATGTGGTTTTTATCTAAAAGATGCTTTTCAAAGTTTACATTTTGAGGGAAWGTCACAGCTTAAAATTGAGGCCTGGAGGTGTTAAATCATATTTCAGTTTTGACTTCTGTGTGTTTACTTCTTACAACCACCATTTCAGTTTTAATTTAATGGATGGATCCACAAAAGGATTGTGAAAAGTAAAAGATGTCGAGCAAAGTCACAGCCACTGAGCTGAAAAAGATCCTTCAGCAGCCGTGAATGAGGCTCTGCAAAGACGTGTTTTTAMTACTTTGACCTAAACTTTAAAACAGAAAAAGTTACACAGAGAGGAAATCTAAGATGAAAAGAAAATCCCATAATAATTTAAATGAGTCAACATTCATGCAAGCAGTTACACGTTCAGTTTTCCATTTTGGTGCAGTGTATGAACTGGCGGACAATAACTGGCAACAAATTGAATGAACTTTGTTTTCCCAGGTTCTGTTCCACAACCAACACATCTCCTTTGAATAAAATTTTGTTAAACTTCGAGTTGAACTTTATGGACGTTTGTAACAAGACAGTTTATTTCCAGTTGTCTTACTTCTTAGTTGTCTTTTCATCTTGCATTTTTAATTTAAAAGAAGACATAGTGATCGTTAAACACTTCCTGTTTGGACGTTTAAAGGTCCAGATGACCAGCAAATCTTTGGTCTACTGAAAAAGGAAATCCTACCATTGTTTCAAGAATCCTGACCTATAATTTAAATWAAACAGGGCTACAGTAAGTCTTATGACAAACTGAAGGATTAAACCTCAATCATGGCTGTCAATGTAGATTAGAAAAATGAAGGCAGGATTATKAAAGCCACRAAGTTCCCTAGAAAAATGATGACTCATCAATAAAAAAAYAAGGGTACAAGGTTAAAGATATCAGTGTAAGTCACGTCACCAACAGAAGGCTAAAATACCTCACATTCCCTTACACGTACAGGAATGAGCTGCTAAAGCCCTGCTCTGCCTCCACATATAGTGGTTCTATTCACCAGCATCCACGCAGACTAAGAGCAATGCCAGGGTTGTGTTGTGTTATGTTTAGCCAGACTGAGACAGACTGCCCTTTGAGAACCCCTCTGCTTTGAAATGAGGTTAAGGAACATCCATGTCAAGAAAATATTGCCCTGTGATTTTCTCCTCCTTGGAACAAAACCTAGCTTTCATGCCCTTCTGGGCCCACAGCTTTCTGGATAATGGCACCTCATCTTTTCCTCCTCTTTTTTCTTTTTGCTTCATTCTCTCAGAGAAGAATGAGTAAACATGTGAGATTCTGACCACTTTTTCCTCTAAAATGGGCTGTCACTGCCTGGGTGGAGTGCTGTCACAATCTGCACCACAGTGCACGCTCACACCATGTAAGGATTTGTCCACTTCTCTGAATCAATGCAGGAACAGAGACTGGACACACGGTTACAGATAAAATAGGTGTTTAAACACACTACCTCTTAAAGCATCCTTAAGTTAAGAGACCTAGTCTGCAGACTGCACACAGAGGCACATTCACATACGTTTCCACACCCTAAACTGCGAGAAAACATCTATAGTTTACATATACACAAACAACTGTACAAAGCACACATAGACGTGAAGACACTGTTGGCTTTCACTTCTGCCACTGGTGCTCCACTGTATAGCAATCTATTCATAAAAAGAGAAAGTTTCTCTTGGTTTCACCTCCAAAATACACACAGGAGMCCACAGGAAGGTGCAATCACCCAATATAAAACTGAATATTTAGCCTAGAAGAAAAACAACATACCATATACAAACAAACCTAATTACGCAAGTTTTAGCAAAATTTCTGTAACTTCTAACTAATGTTTCAATTTTTCATGAGGTTGCCAAAGGCCTAAAACCTAATGTGGTGAACTAAACCTGCTAAAAATTAAGTTTAAGCATAAAATTGTAAATATTTGATTGAAATATAATTGAAATTCAATTGAAATATTTCAAAATTGTCTAAAAAACCTTCTACAGTGGAACAAAAATCAAGTAGTGTGAGATGAAAAATGTGACTGATGTGGACTCAGGTGAATAAATGGGTTCTCTGTGTAAAAAAAGTTCAGAGACAACTACTGGTGTATCAGGGAACTACACTACATGCAGATTATTCTATGACCAGCTACTCTACAGCCTGTGCAGAGAGAGGATAAAAATGTGTAAAATATTAATCTAAAATAATTTCAACTACACAGGAAGTCTATAATCTTCTGCAGCTATTGCTTAAACTAATCATATTAACCCTAACACTTTCCAAAATAAGAAAACTGATGCTCAAAACTTATAATAATTGATTCATTAGGATAAATTTAAATGAGAACCCTACTCCTCTGGAGGCAATGATGGATAAACTGGTGCCCGGGCTGAACTGGTGAACAGCAGGCAGCCTCACCGCTGTGTCCATGACTCATAATGCACACGTGTAACACAAAAATTACTTACTACAAATATTATAAACACGAGGTTTAAAAAGATTATTATTATTCACTAAAATGACAAAAGCAAGTGTTTGTACCCCATTTCTCTCTCCAGAGAAGGAAAGGCAAAGGTATGAAATAAGATTAAGAGATATCCTAAATTAAAGCAAACAAGATAAAATATTCAAACACAATTAAGATGCTAAAAACTAAAAAGCTTATATTGAAGGCTTTTGAACTAAGCATCTAAATTCATAGAGATGACACCTGWCAGTAGCAGCCTTTACTAAAAAAAAATCAGTTGACAGAAACAAAAAAGCATTTATTRAAAAACCTAACCTGACCTTTTTAACAATCAAAGTATTAAATAGCTTTGCTAAATTGCATTTTTTTATTTTTCAGGTGATAATTTGAGCCTAATACTTTTCAAACACCAAAATTTCACAAGATTTCTCAGATAATGCAATCAAAAGGACAAAAGACTCAGTCTAGAAAATATACACACAAAACTCAAGTTACCCAGGCAGGTTGTTGGAATTTGACCAAAGTGCACAAAGCATAAACTTCTAGTCGTAAATAAGCAGGTCTCTATGCAGCAAAATACCAAAGAGGTTTACATATTTGGATACCGTGGGGCCCACCATTACGGGGTATTATTTACCACATTCTTTGAGGAAAACGTAAAGAAGCAAGTCAGGTGCGCCCGTGTCCGATAATGGATGATGCGCGTATTCATTACGCACACAGTTAATCCGATTAGACTTGATAACAATGATGAAGTTCAGCGCTAAAGTTAAAGATTTAGCGGACAGATGTGTGTAACTGTTGTTGAAAAAGTACTACTTAATATTATTAGTAATAATAAAAGTATCTCACCTGCACGAGCCGAAGTCGTTTGGCACAAGACGAGCGCCACGGAAACCAGCACAAAGGAAGAGAAATCCATGCGCCAAGGTCTCCGTTTCTTCCGGAAGGGACAATCTCGAATATCCATAGTTTTGCAGTAGTTTTTGCCGGCCTTGTGGAGCAGTAACTGGAGGATCTGGGTGGTGTTATCCTGTCACAGAAAGCCAGCCGTGGAGGGGAGCCCGACYGAACCTTCTATGAGGCAGCAGACAAAAAGTCACGCCTCTGGAGACGTCTTCACCTCTCTCCAGGAGACTTTCCTTGATGGGTTACCAGAAATATGTGTTAATATATAAACCCTACACACTAAAAAGGGGGTATGGGGTTAATAAATATATTTAATTTGAGCGTTTAACTCCTTAGTGCTAAAACCCCATTGAGTCAGATTGGGTACGAGTACCCAAAGTGGAGAGAGCAGCGGAGAGAGACCTGGAATCACTCTCTCTCTCCTTCCCTCTCCCCTTCTTCACTTTTTCACAAGGAGAATGAAAGCGCGCGTGTGTGTGGAGAGAGAGAGAGAGTGAATGGTAAAGGTAGAGAAAAGGAGAGGGTGTGCGTAATTGCGCGTTCGGCGCACGCAGATGATCAGAGTTTACGGGTGCGAACTGAAAATGTTAATGAGAGGCATTTACAACCGTTTCAGTTGACACACTCAACACTGACGTCTTTCTTTCAGATGTGTGTGTGTTTGTGGTCAGATGTTGGTCAGAGGGAGGCAGAGCTGAAAACATAAACGTCTCTTTTCGATTCTGATTAAACTTATTTAAATTGTAGAACATGTTTCTTTATATTTATACCTGCTTCTCTGTTTCTGGCTGCTTCGGTAAATCGAGCAGAACTGTTCAGATAAACTTAAACGAGACTGAGTTGAGCAAAAKAACTGATTGAGTTCCGTACAAACCAATCAGAGTTCTGTCCGCACCACTTACCACGCCCCTTTCTTTAAATCTGAAAGTTCCTTCGATCTGATTGGACTGTTTCTTGAGACCTGTTAGAGCATCTGCTCAGGTGTAGAAACTGAAAGAGAGAAACTAAATAAAAGGTACATGACTTACGAGAAGTACTGAAGTACTGGATATCAAACAAAAGGAACAAAAAATATCAATTGACATCTATGTTGCATCTGACACAATAGTGTAGCTCCAGCAAACAGCCAACAAGCCGTTAGTGAAAAAACAAAACAAAAAAGAGCCACTTTCTGTTTAAATTTAAAAAGGACACATTTTCTTTCAAACACATAATAAACACAAGTAAAGAAGGCATTTGTATATTGTGATTTTATCAAAAGTTAAAGAAATTGGCTGCCCTGTGAAACAATAAAGACTTTTGCAAGGTATATAAAAACGCCAGTATTTGCACCATATGCATTAAAAATAATCAATTTAGGTGGTTTTCCCTTCTTATTACAATAAAATAAAACGTAAAACCCAACATTCCTTACATTTACTAGATAATAAACTCAGATACTAATAAAATTCTACACATAGATTTATTAATATTACTTTAAAGCTTGTGTATTAAATCATATTAAGCAAATTGTTTAAATTTGTCCTGTTTCATTTATATAGTATGTAAATCAAATGGAAATTCTTTGAAAACCAAAAATAAAACCCAACAAATCATTGATTGTATTTGTAAAAAATCAGGTTTTAAAATGTGTTGAAATCTCCTTTCATATTTCAAAGTGGCTTTTATATCCATACATGTCGTAAACACTTAAAAACATCGTCTCTGTCATTTTTAACGTTCTTCAGAGTGCCAGCCGTCTGCGTTTTAAATGTTCTCAAAGCCCATAGTTAGTCACTTTCTTCGAATGCAGACTTCACATCCAGAGAGCAGTAATTAACCATAATTATCCCTTGATGCTCTATACCACTCACTCTTTCTTACCACCTTTTCATTTCTTCACCCATTTGTGTTTTTTTCTTCTGAGGGATGTGTTTGCAATCTGTACTTTCCAAGATAACTCCCCCATTATAATTATTTCTGGGGGCTTAGTAAAAAAGCAAAAAAAAAAAAAGTAAAATTACTATTGTTTACCCTGAGAGACTGGATCCAGACAGATTAGTAGCTGTGAGCTACTTCAAATGTGCTCACAACAAAATTAAAAATCTGTGCCAACATTGTTTTCTTTTCTTATGAAGATTAGCTTTAAAACAATAATAGTTCACTACACTGAAGCACCCAATCTGTCTAAAATATTGCTTTATTTTGACAGAGTTAAATTCATATTTCAGATAATCTTTAGAAAAAAAATGCAACATGCTCCCTTAAATGTAAGGTTATGTCTGTCATAAGTACAAGCTGAAGGTTTATTTTTTTTAGATATAAAAGCCACTGCAGTCATTTAGTAACATTCCTCTGCACCCAGGAAACATAACATAAGGAAAACAAGCACAGACACAATTTATGAAGCTTCAGGAAACCATTAGGTAAGAATTTTATCTTCTTAGATGTAAAGGAAAAACAATAAAACAAATGAGATGGTTTGTGGAAGTGAACAGGAGGCGCAAATTTCACTTTAAATGGATATAAATAAAAACATTTTGCTAAATGTTTGAGAATTATTTATTTATTCAGATGTTATTTTCTCTGTAAAAGTATTTGTTCTGAATCGGACACTCCAGGAAATGGTCCCTCATTGTGGCTCTGGGCTTTATTCTGGCTCTCTGGACACACTGGACCGAGTGTTTCTTTTTGAGGACAGGTTGTTTGRTTCAGGCCTCTGTTTGCTCTGAAAGAAGATACCACAGGCTGTAAAAAGAGGCACCCAAAGAGACATCTGCGGTTTATGTTTGTGCTGGACTGTGAATGTAAGTGTGTGGGCATGTTTTTATTCATCTTGCCACAAATATTCAAGCTGACTTTTTCATGACAGGATTGTTGTTTTTATTGATATTTTTTTATATAAACTCAATTTTTTTCATAAACTAACTCTGAAGACTCCTGATATGTGTTTGGTAAATATCAAGTAAGAAACTTTTACCATTTATCAATCTTTACATGGACAAGAAAGGAAAAATTATGTTATTTTTTATTTAATTGGAGACAGTAAATCAGATTGAAGTTTTTCTTTGTCCACAAAACAAACTTTTTTTGTGTCAGAATGAGCTTTCAGTTTCCCAGGAGACTTTAGAGTCAGTGACTTGATTTCAGAGTGAAAATGAGGTTAATCAGGAACAACTCTAACCTCATGGTGTTGTGTTTAACTGCCATTAATGCAAAAACCTTGTTAACTGTCTCTCATTGGTTAAGAAGTGCCACTTGATCTATTTTATGTTATTTCCTTAACATTTTGCTGTCTCAGCAATAAAAAACTGACTCTGACATCTTGACTGATCTAGTTTCAATCTGTTTCCTCCAACGTATCCACACCCTTCTCCAAACGCAGCATAAAATAGCTCTCCATCACAACAGTATAATTCACAAACTGCTGAGCATCCACATTATGGAATTTCAAATTCTAAAATACAAGGACAACTTGTATGCCCCCCAGCTGCATGACTTCATCATCTGGAAACAAAGCTGTGGTATTTTTCAGATGAGATTGCTAAAAGATCCTGTCTTCCAATAGCAGGTGAAATGTGTAGGTGTCCTCTACATCTGAATTATTAATACCTTGTAATTATTAACTAAGGCGATATTTAAAAGAACCCAGAGACCGTGATGTTTCCTTGAAGAAAACCTGCATCAGATGTGGCCACATGAAGCCAAAATTCTCAAGTCATCCAGAGATATGTGATGCCCTACAGACTGTAATATTAAAGGGTGATTAGTGTGCAGCTAAAACCGCCTGGTGTGGCAACATCTGGGTCAACACAAGCGAGGGAAACTTTAAGGATGGATGAGTGAGACAGGAGCGTCTGCAGCGGGAGAGCCAGAGATGGCATCAACTCTGCRAGATGGACCGAGTGCCTGTGGGCAGCTCGCTCTCTCTTTGTGCTATTTCCAAAAGGAGAAGCTTATAATTACAATAAAGCGACCATATTATACAGCTGACTTCCCTGAAAAGTCTGTATTTTACAGGGCAGGGCCACAAACGCACACACACCCTGCTAGCCACAACACACTGAAATAGATCAGAGCAGCGGCTCGCCGGGGAGGAAAAGGAGGAAGGGAGTGATACTCAGCAGTGATGAGGGGGGGTCAAAGAGTGTGCATATATGTGTGACAGAGGGCTGAAGCTGCAGAAGGTGTGTTGAGCCAGGTAAAAAAAAAGATATTTTGACAGAGAATTGGTGAGTGATTTTGAATCTGGGCAGTGAACACACCCAGCTAACCACATACCTCGAAATAGTCAGGAGGGGAGGATGAGGGGTGAGGACTGGGCAGAGTGAGGGAGAAGGAGGTACAGAGAGGGTGAGCCGAGGCCTGCATACCAACTGATGTATACCAAACCGTGACAGAGATGGAGCTGTATATATATAAGCACAAGCCTATATTTTGCTAAATAAATATGTTGAGCAGGTTTGATGCAATGACTGCAGTCTGTGTTCCCTCCCTTTTCAGGATTTCTTTCTACTTGATATTTGTCTTTCAACAAAAAGCAATTCTTTTCTGTGTGTTTCAAAGCAACTTCCTTCGTTTTAAATTTAGCAGAAGGTGAAGTCCAAGATTTGCTCAATTTAACACAATTACCCACAACTAGAAGGTAATTTACCCAGATGATGCATAATGGTCAGACTAATAAAAGGCAGTTAGAGCCACAAAGTGAGTTATTTCAGCCGATATATAAAGATTGAGTTTCATATTTATCAGAAAAACAAATTTACTTCACTAAAAGCCACATTTTGTAATGGGAGCATAAAAGATCAATATCTAACAATACCAAAAACTATGACACTAACAGAAAAGTGCCCACRTGTAATGCAATCTGGCTTTCTTCTGATTTATACATGCTAATGCATATTGCCCAGGCTTTAGAAAACCACATGTAGATCTGCATCTGAATGCTCCAACCCCTGAAATGAAACAGAGCCAAAGATGGAAGAGAGCGATAGGACCCACATGAGAAAAGTGCTGCCTGGGAGGGGACTTTCAGGGCCGTGGAAAGGTACAGGCAGGAGAGAGAAAAAATCATCGCAGGAATGAATGGGGGGGGGGGGGGTGTGCAGAGAGCTGGTGGTGGGGGCACACAGGCATGCAGAGGGTGAGAGCGAATGAATGAGGGCCATTGATGAAGACGGAGAGCCTGAGCTGAAGTAAAGGGTTGGAGTGAGCAGGAGGGATGGGGTGGGGGGGAATCAACAGATATTTACACTTTGAGATTCCAGAATAAAACAGAGGTGTGGAAGAAGGGACATAAGTGTCCTCAGCTTTTCTTTTTCTTTTAACTTAAAGAGCTGTAAGTGCAGGAGAAATGATAGTGTTCAGAAAATCAGTTCAAAAAGTAAAATAAAAAACTTTTTTTATTTCTTTCCCTCCTTCTTGTGCCACAGGAAGCTTGAACATTAGTGAAAGTTAAAAAATATGAAGGTGAAGAGAGTTATTGAATAAAAAAATGAAGTTTAAACCAGCCAAGGACCTTGTTCCATAAATCTAAATTTGTCCGGAGATGTTACAAAAAGTGTGTTTAGATCAGAGTTTATTGCAAAGCAAAACATTTAAGCATCTCAAGCCCTGCTAAGTTAGCTCTTAATATGATTTAATGCTTCCCAAATCTCAAACTCAAGCTCTATATGTGTCCCTATTTATTTCAAATAAACAATAAGTCATTTTGTAATAAAGAAAAATATTTCCCCCTTTCTTTAACGATATATAATTAAATCTACACAAGTGTCTGACAGATTCATTRCGGACACCACAACTCCTCTCAGAGTGGAGCCTGCAGCTCAGCAGCTGGAGGTTTCCAYAGTTTCTTCTCATGGGTTCACCAAAGTGTCATCCCAACACCGAACAGATCCACCTGAGCTTCTCCTCGACCCCCCGCTGTTCAACAAAGAGTCACGGTTACAGCTGGGCTCTGCTGCCCTCTGTCCCTTCATCGTTCAACCAACCACGTTTGTGATGCTTCACATTCCTGCTGCTTCTCTTCTTTCATCCTTAACAATTAAACCACAGCTTGTTTTTCATTCCTAATCGTCTCTTTGTGTCGAAACAGAATCAATTAAGAAATTCTTTTTAAGTTATTTTGCAGAGAACCACAGCTTGCATTGTGTAAGACGTGTCACACCTCACTGAGTTCTCAAGCCCCTCCCATCTCATTTTGTGCTGATCTTTGCAAAAATAATTGCAAAAGGTAAAAACTAATAATTGAAGTTGAACTTTGGGAGCATTCTAGCTTCTGTTAAGTTWGATTTTTTGTGGTATTTAAGGTCTTTTGCTGCTGTTTTTTGCTATGAGATCCATACAAAYTTAATTCTTCTACAATAACGGATAAATAATTCAGAAAAGAAAAAKAAAAWTTTAAATAATAAGGTTATTCTTTCTCATATTACTGGTTTCATTACACACCCCTGTAAGAACTAAAGTTACACTTTAAAAGCACACTATCTATTAACTAAACTGAAAATCTAAAGACTGCGTTCCCAGACCAGAGAAAGCCCAGTTCCACCTGCACTGAGCCGGCGGACAGAGGGACTCCTCAGCCGATGRAGGTCAACGAGGAATGCACCGGGGGAGAGGAAGGGAATGTACCACAGGGGTGTTGAGGAAGGGGGTAGGGTGGCAGTAAAGGAAACA
This sequence comes from Austrofundulus limnaeus, assembly GCF_001266775.1. Lineage (NCBI taxonomy): Eukaryota > Metazoa > Chordata > Actinopteri > Cyprinodontiformes > Rivulidae > Austrofundulus > Austrofundulus limnaeus. The sequence continues at coordinate 1,548,010 of NW_013952481.1, forward strand.
CAGAGGGGGGAAACAGTGGAGCCTTTTGTGAGACAGGAAGCCGCAGAGAGCAGGACCCTCGCTCCGTGTACAGTAGTGAGGAGAGGAGWAACCTGGAGAAAGATGGAGAAAGATGAGACTGAGGGAAAGAGTCAGGAAGGAGGAGAACTTTGAGACCAAAGGGCGAAAAAAGAAAAAAAACGGTGGAGGTCAAAGAGGGTTGAATGAGAAAAAAAATACAAGTTTTTGATTGCACAATGAAGCAACACCACACCTCTATCAGAAATAATTACTAAATAAACGTTTAAAAGAAGACAGTAATTATAGATCAAAGAGGAGGATGAAAACAAAATCTGGACCCTCTGAGGTGTTGAAACATGGTGATCCTGAGGACAGATGGAAGTTCAAGTAAAGAAAACAAATTTACAAAGCAAAAGGCTGCAAACAGACTGGAATAAAAACACTGAACACTTGTACAGAGGCAGTGGAGCCACTTAATGAGGTCAGGGAAAAGCAGCAATAAAAACAATCCGACTGTAATGGTCATAAGCTCATTCCAGTCTGTCAGTCCTTTGAAAAGCCATCAAAGAGCTTTTCATCTCTGCCTTCAGTTCGGTCTCATCCGGACCATTACTGCACCAACAAAACATACGCCTGCAAAGGCGATGGCCTAAACGACCGTGAGGATGCAGAAAGAAAACACGACCCTCCCTCTTCCTTTTTTGTCCTCCCCCTCACCGACACTTTCGGTCCTTCTCACGTTCAGCGCTGGCAAACAAACACAAACCTCATTAATCCTCCCACGCTCACGCAGCTTCGCCTCTCATCACAACAATGACATTAGGTGGCGCTTTGATATCTCTCATTCTTTCTATAAAACAAAAAGAACAATAAGAGTTAACATCATGCTGATACTCATTAATTTAAACTTTCCAGTTGATGAGAGGACTACATCCAGGAATCTCTTCAGCTGTTGCCATGATCTTCAGCTCTCTTTGTGGCACAGCTGCAGAGGATCAGCACCTTCRAATCTGAGACCATGATCCTCAATCTGAACAGGGTGGACTGCTCTCTCCAGGTTGGAAGTGATGTTCTGCATCAAATGACAAAGCCTCGACGGACTGATCGCTGCAGCTTCATCAGTATTGTGTAATCTGCTCTGGTCTGTTGTGGTGAAGAGGGAGCTGASCAGCAAGGTGAAGATCTACTCATTGTTTTTAAATCGCTTCTTAAGACACATCTTTTCTTTTTGGCTTTTGTCAAAATTGGGGATGTTTGATGTGTAACTTTGTTTTATTGTGTTTTTATCTGTTTTATTTGATTACTACTTTTTATTTTTCTATTTTATGATTGTATTGTATTTTATGACTGTGTGCAGCACTTTGGTCCTGTCGGTTTTTAAATCGCTTCTTAAGACCCATCTTTTTTCTTTGGCTTTTTTCACAATCGGGGATGTTTGATGTGTAACTTTGTTTTATTGTGTTTTTATCTGTTTTATTTGATTACTACTTTTTATTTTTCTATTTTATGATTGTATTGTTTTTTATGACAGTGTGCAGCACTTTGGTCCTGTCGCTGTTTAAAGTGCTTTACAAATAAAGTTGGTATGGTAAGATCTCTGTTTACTAGCTGGTCCACGCTCCTACCCTCATCAAACATTTGGAAGTGACAGAAAGAACAAAATCCCAGATACAGGYCATCAAAATGAGTTTTCTCCACAGGGTGGCTGGAGGGTGAGACGTTCAGCTATCCAGGAGAGACTCCGGAGTACAGCTGCTGCTTCCACAAAACGAGATGAGAAGCAAACCTCAGCTGTTCAGGAGAACATCTGGACTATTTCCACTGCTGCTTTAGATGTTCTCTGCATGAGTTTTTTTCTGAAAGAGAAATTCCAAAAATTTGGAGAAGCCCATGTGTTTACAGTGCATAAAAGAACATGATGCAAACAACACACTATAGAAATTGTTGGGGTTTCTCATCCCCACAATGTAAATAAAAGCCGCTCTGTTCTGTGGTAATATTWTTGCCACATGTATCTGAACGTATCCACAACACCAGAAGTAATTGGAAGACAACAATGACAACAAACCACATGCTCACTTGCAGTAAAATACTCCGGGTGATTTGGTGCTGTGTTTGCACGTCGTCCCACTGATGTTCCAGATAATTGACTCAGGGGCTGGAGGGAAAATGTCCACAAGAAATCCTGAGCAACATTTGTGTTTTCACGCGGCCCCTTGGTGAAACAYGAGTGTGAACATTTCAACTGCAGTGGGAGTGAGAAGTTTTATTGTGTTAGTGTAAAACTATAGTGAACAGTTTAGTTTTTAACTGCTAGATATTTGTTCTAAACTAAATTTATTGAAGGTTTCTAAAAAAGCTGTTTAGTATTTGATCTTTTATTTTTCAAATATTTCAACTGMAGATTACTTTAAGACCAAATGAGTAACTGTTATTGACTCAGATTTAAAGCTTTCAATCAGCATGAACAAAAAAGTAGAAGCAAAATTGTAATATAAAACTCAATGTTTACAGTCAGAAAATGTTTTAAATGACCTTYTATTGTGAAGAATCCTTTAAATTTTCTTTAAAAAAAATACAGAATTAACAAGTTTGCTGACTGAACACCCCCCAGTTACAGTTTTCCTCAGATTTTGAATTTCTATCTCTGTTTGTCTGCCATGTTTCCTTGATTACAAAGACCATCGTCCCACAAATGTAGAATTATAGATTTTGTGTTTCACCCACATTTAGCTCCCCTCAGTAGGAGCTCTCAGTCATCTAAGTGYACTTTGGCTCAGGTTGGGTCTGTGTATACCCAAAAAAGATCTAGCATATKATTACAGCAGAAGGAACACGGGACMGTGGCTGACCAGTAGTTTGGTTTTGCTAAATGTTGCCGGTTAGTCATTTCATTTTTTTGACTGTCTGGACTGTTGAGATTCAGGAATCTCTAAATTGTGCAAACCTGYTTGAATTTTTGTCATCAAAAAGGTTTAACAAATATAAAACATAAAAATTTGAATCAGCGCACAAGTTAAATCAAGAAAAAACAAAGATATTTAAAAGCAGCAAAGCAAATGTGTAAAAACCTCAACCTCTGAGTTCAAACRAGGATTATGGTGTTTATTTTACTGTGTAGGTTCACTTGACAAAACAGAAAATAGCTGTGAGCAGCAAACCTGCCGTCTCCAGAATATGCAGCCTCAATTAAGCTCTGTTTTCTACAGGTGTGTGTGAGAGAGAGAGAGAGTGCAGTGTGTGGGATACTTTCACCACACAGGATCCAGCTAATYGCTGCTGCCAAGTGACTTCAAACACAGCTTGTTTATTCAAGCCATAGCAATAACATTCACCTGGTGAAAAGTGACATTTCTGTAGTGGAAATTAAGAAGAATCTGACCCCGGGTATAAAAGGTGTCTTTCTACGGCGTTCAGCCTCACATACCACAGCAGAGGGGAGGGAAGGAGCAGAGAGGAAGACGAGGAGGAGAATGAGGAGGAGCGATAGTGAGGAAATAATGGCAAGGTGGACAGGCTAATTGAGTCAGAATTAGAGAAGGTGGACCAAAAGAGAAGATGGASAGTTCAAAAAGAAGCAGGAGAAAGTTGTGATGGGGAGGAAAAGACATAATTCTAGTTATTCAAAATTTCTACTAAAACTTTAAAAAMCCCAAACAGCTGTGTGGATTTGAAWCCACTTYATAATAAAAAGTAAATAAGCACTTGTGGAAACATGGTTACTTCCACCTGGTAAAAACCTTATTTTGGAAAGTTAGATAAATAACCTTTATGTGTAAACATATAGCTTCTTTAATAAAAACAGTCAAACTTACCAAGTTTTACTCTTTTCTAAATATGCTGGTGTTGACTTGGCTGAAAGCTCGTGATTCATAAAAGAGTTCATTGTCGCTGCGCCCTCTGCTGGAAGCTGATGGTACAACAAGAGCAGAACTCATTTCGCTTAGACAAAACAATTACTTCATTCATTACTGATAGCTTATTTGAAACCATTCTTTGAGAATTACAGTAACCAAGGTAGGCCCATTTATAAGTCAACTTATCAGAAATATACTGTGAAGCAGTTTTAGTTTACCGGAAGTAAATCTCTGAGAACAGATTAATTATGAGGGGAAAAATATAAAAGAAAAATGAGAGATGAGTGAAAGTGGATCACTAAACTGTGGTTAAAAAAAGATTAAGCTTCGTATTTTCACATTGTGTGGTAGAGGAGGTAGAACCATCACCGAGGAGTGACTTTTTTCTATAGAGAATGCTAAAATCTAAGTTGTGCTGCATCCTTATTGGACAAGGTGAGTAAAATAGGTGGAGCAGTTCCCCATATAAGAGCACCAACCTATGCAGGAGGTAAACGGAGGCGGGGCAAAGTCAGCAGACCATTGATGTTGGAACTTTGTCAGGACAAAAGGTCAGTGCTCCCTCTACAGGTTCAAAGACGAGAGTGCAGTGGCAGTGGTCAGCTGRGGCCCTGGGGTCCTGCTGGACTGAGGAGAACGTCCGTTCTCCAGGAAACAGACCTAAAATGAGCGCACTCGTCAGATTTTTGTTGTGTTTTACCATAAAATAGTCATTTTCATCTGTACATTCTAACATGTTCACTAATAAAACTGTTTTGCAGAGTTTTGAACTTGGGTTTTCTTTTACTAATAAATGAAAAACACRTCACATACAGTATTAAAACTTTTACTCAGACATGATACAACAAACAGAAACAGGATTCAGAATTAATGACTGAAAAAAAATCTTTTTTTTCTTCTTACAATCCTCAAAGCACACAATAATCAATCAGCTCCACGTGTAAAATGGAGTAGAATACAAACAGGACAAAGAACAGACACAAGGGAGAGAGACAAATTAAACAGAAAAGTGACAGATTCCATTCTGATTTTTCAGCTCTTGCATTTGTTTAATACTTTGTAACAAAGAAAAAGTGAATAGCATAGTTGGGGGACAAGGGAGACATGAAACAAGACGAAGAAATGACATGTGAAACTTTTTAAGGTGAAGCGTAAATGATTAAAGAAGAGCCAAGATCTACTGGAAACAGTTTWACTGTTTTCCTTAGGATCAACAACTGAACATCGGTTCCAGGATATTTAAGCACCCGCCTTCTTTTTTTTACCCAACGTTTTAAATATCAAACCTTAAGCAACATCAACAACCTCTTTTAAGAGAGCAGTGATATTCAATTAGTCCTCCATGTTGACGTCTTTTACTGCAGTCAGATTTTGGTCAAAAGTTTCTTTTAACAACCAGAACTTAGAACCACAGTTTCTCTGAAGAGTTTCCACTTTCATAGTTTCCAACTCGAGTCATTTTAGGACCATCACAGTTAAAAACCTAACAAAAATTAGTAGGTCCGGGGTTATTTTTGCCCCGCCTAATAAATTCTTATTTGTATTTCACTCATGTTGTAGGGCCCAATAAAAAGCACCAAAGCACAACCTGAGCACCCAGAGAGGTTCAAACACTGGTCGAATTCTCTTTCCAGTGACCAGGCCTGCCCTCTCCAGTCAAGCTGTTATTTCCATTCCTATAAGGGCCCCTGTTTAGAACAAATTACACAGGCCTATAGTTGCACACTGTCTTTACTGTGTTGCAAAAAAAAAAATAAAAATCACAATATACTGTACATAACAGACAAGGACTGAGTGGCCTTACATTTAAGATGGCTGCAAACAGCTTGGCAGTGATTAAAAACTGTGAGGGTGGTGCTTTCAAGGCTGCATAGCACACACTGAACCTCTTTGATTAAAACAGCCTCGGCTCATAGGTACATGTAACAACGCCACCCTCACCTCTAATCTACACATGATGATCAAGTCTTCAAAGCTTGCAATCCATTTTGAAAAAGCCTTTTTTTCTTAAATCAATGTCTTTACTCTTAAAACACAAAATAAAATTCATAATGTAACAAAGATGGCGACAACAATACTGCTACACAGTCAAAGGTCACAGCACGTGTCTGCCTTGAGTGCACACTTGCAATGACAAACATTTGTGGGCGGTGCGGTGCGATTCAGCGGCCTCCCGTGGCCATTGAGGATCGTCGCAGCTCTGCCGTCAAGTAAAGTAAGCAAAGAGGGACAAACRGCTCCGATTCCCCTTCTCTGTAGCTTTTCATCAAGCTCGCCCCCACGAGAAAGCTTCATATCCTCATACAGTCCGAGAATCTCGCGTTTAATTTCCGATTCGAATCCAATGCGAAGTAATGTCGMGCCCAGGTGGGTGTAAGCCGTTAGGTTTTAGGTTGAGCAGTTGAGATGGARCAAACCAATGGAAGGAAGGAGGCCGAGGTTGTGCCGATGAAGCTTTAATTCAAAATACCAGCTTATTGCCTCCTTTTCTTGCACCCTTCTAATATTTCACTCAACCTGTTCAACAACACTCMGCAAGTCACAGCCAAAGTTAGTTTCTGCCAGATAAAAGTGTAGCTGCAGATTCGGTGAACATAAAAACATGGCCACACTAAATGTGTTTTTTAAACTAAAATAGCCAACCACCAGCTTTTGCTAAAAGGTCTGCCTGCTTAGCTTAGGATCCTGCACTGAGACTATAGCTTGTTTTCACTGTAAGTTTGTCATTATTCAACGCTAAGCTTGTCGCAAAAATCATAAAAAATACAGTCATGCTATAGCAAAAACTTAAATATGTCTTAGTTATATGAGGGGATGGGAAGTTTAATTTTTATTACTGCCAATTTTCATGCAACAGATAAGGAGCAACTTTACTATTGCCAGAAACATGTTTTAAATATGGCAAAACAAACAAACAAAAAAAAAAAAACCATGCTACCAGAAAAGAATATGTAACTAMGCATTTTTAGGCATTTTTAGGTAGCATTTTAAGAGACTGGCCTCTGCTCAGTCAGCTCTTTACATGACTCGTATTTAATATTAACTAGTTTCACCTTTAGCTCATAAAAGGACTATATTCATTCCCATCCCCGGTTATAAACATGGTGCAGTAGGAGAAGGCTCAAACATTCAACAGAGGAAGCACTAAAATATAAACAAAAATGTCCTGCAACGAAAGTTTCACCCAACCAGAGATTATTCATGCAATCACATATCCTAAAGTCAGCAAAACCGTAAAAGGTACAAAAAAAGGCAATAAGCTAATTTTGGGTTGCACTCTCGTTTCTCCTCAACCTGACCATTTTCATTTTCAAATAGCAGAAGTCTAATCTATCTCACAGATCTAAAAGCCCAGCAGCTAAGGAATAATTCTCACTCAAGTCTCAAAAACTGTATTAGCTCATCAGAACCAACTCCCGTCATTAAAGCATTGAGACTATACAGTAAAACTGCTGGCAGATGTTGGTGCATCACCTTTGCTTTTTTCTTTGCCAACAGTCAGCAATGTTGCATAAGAAGCTGACTAAAGCAAAGCAAAAAAAMAAAMAAAAAAAAAAAACGTCAAACWCTAAGATGAAACTTTTTTTTGTTTTACATGTTTAAAAGAAATCACCTGTTGTACAGGTCAACTACCAGCCTCTGTGTCTACATCGTGTGAAGGAGGTCACAGATTCTSGCTGAGAAAGTTTCGGACGACGTGCTGTGCAGGATGTTTGTTGCTCCTTTTGGTTAAAGGAGACGGAGAACCCAACAGCCTCCCACAATGTTTTCACCAACTATGAATCTTTTTAAAATATCAAAAAAAAAAGAAAGAAAAAAGACTGGCTCTGTCTGAAAAGGCACAGAGACTTATCAGCCACAGCCAGAATCTACCAGAGTCCACCTGAATCTATGGTGGTAATAATTTCCTACGATTAGAGATCTTTACTAAAGGTGGGGAGTCATAAAATAATAAACTCAAAGTCTAAACATGTGTGAAGAATGGCTGATTTGTCTGTGTAATTGCATACTCTGTTTGCATTGATGTAAATGTGCAAGTCTTTAACTAAAACACATATTTAGCACCTGGAAGAAGACTGCTGTGCCTCTTCGCTGTAGAATCATACTGCAAAATTTGTTTCTAATTCATGTTAAATGTGGTGACTAATGACGTGGATAAACATACTTTAGAATACCAACATTCTTAAATAAAATCACTGCCAAAAATGGAAGTAAATCTCTGTGCCCCAGTATTGCTCTCATTTTAAGGTGTGTAGAGGTTTAATCCAAGGTTTGTGTCGTCTTCGGATTATGTGGGAGCCACATTTGACTTTTCACTGCAATACTCGTACTCAGTTCCACGCAAATTCCCATCACAGTAAATGTCAAGTGCCTATGGCAACAAAGCCCAGCCAATCAGTTACCAGGAACATTGGACAACACTGGCAGAAGCTGGTGCAAAAGCAGCAATGAGATGTAGTTTGGCCCTGGGCTCAACAACAGTTTCACAGTGAGTGCAAGAAGATGAATCCACTGATAACTGAACAGCAAAAAATAGAACTATATATTGTGTTTGCTAGAGCCACACAGTYCAACTCACTGACGTTCAGGCAGGCCTTTTGTCTCTGCGTGACTCCTCAGATTCTTTTTGGTGTTATTTACATCTATGGTACAAAAATCTCAAGCACTGAGCCAACACACAGTCCAAGTTTCCAAATCTGCAGGTTGTAGGTGTAGGATTTCCATTATTCTGTCTAGCATAAATGGATCTCTAGATAGCATTAACAGCAATGCAATGCACAAAAGGTCCTTTGTATTTAAACATACTGCCACCCAATAAACACCTACAATCAGTGATCTGTGATCAATGCACAACAGAATTACTGTAAACATGCCAAATTTGATGTTAAAAGTTAAATTAAAATCTTAGCTTACATTTATATTTCTCCCCTCCGCTGCTGTTTGTGTGCCAAGCAGAAACGATCAGCTTTTAGCACCTTATTTTAAAGAGAGGACAGAGAAGATCGGATCAATGCCTCTTAAACAACTCAAGCACACAGTTCAAGGACACTTCAATAACTGCTGGTAGAAAAGTCAAATGTCAGATAAATTTATTTACTCAACAGGCTCACTGACCAGAAGGTCACACACTCAGATACAATCTGTCCAATTATACGCATGATTATAGAGAGAACACAGAAAATTATTTCCTCTTTGATGGCCAGTTGATAAAAAGCTGTGCTGGATGTTAAACTGTTGCCAGCCACAATGTTTAACCACAGGACTGGTAGTTAGGAATAATACCTGCTATGGTTGACATCTGCACAGAAACCCACTGATTGTTTACTAAGTTAAACAACAAGTCATAGGACTTAAAAATGATGCAATAATAAGACAACCCTACACTTAGTACCTTCAAGTTCAACTTAGGTGTCTGAGAAAAGATGGTCATTTTTAAAAGCAGGAACATTTACACAGTTACAACTCACAAAAGTGCATTAATGACCACCAGGAAAAGAAGGATTTGGGGAAACAAAAGATAAAAATAAAAACAAATACTTTTTCCTCACATGAAGCTTTACTTCCTGTAAGCTTCAAGCGGTTTAAAATGCCAAAACATCTGCCGAAGTAGAGATAAAATCTAAATCTTAAAAAAAAAAAATTCAAGTCATTCTTCTTGTCTTACAAAGCCCGCTGTGCGCATCAGGGTGGGAGGGCCTCAGTTTGTTTAACAAAGCACTCCCAGCCCCCTTTTTCCTGGATTTCAATGCCTTAGAAAAAGCTCTCATTTCATGAGTACAGTACTTCAAAATAGAAACTCAAATAAGTTTCAGCATGAACAAAAATAAACAAAAATATATATGTTTTCCAGATTGAACAAATTCACTGGGATGGTGTGTTTACATGTCCTTAAAAGATTGTTTTGATGGTGGACAGGTAACTCAAATGCTTTGCACCTGATTTCAAGCAAAAATTAAACATAAATAACTAACCAGCTAATTATGAATATAATATACAGAAGTTCAGCTAGCAATAACTGTAAGTAATCAAAGTAAAAGAAGAGAAAAACACCAGTTATGCAGAAGCAAAAAGCCATAGTGAGATGTAGATGTGAAAATTGAAATTTAACTTAAAATTAAGACATTTACTGATTTTGGAGCTAAAAATATATTGTGAGTGATTTCCCTTGTGCTGGGAAACAGACTAAATGAAAAAACAGTGAAAATGCATGCGTGTGTGCATGTGTGACTATTAGTAAACGTTACAATCAAGCAATTTTACCTGTGTATTTGTTAGATTTCATCTCAATTAATGTACGCGATTCCAGGTGTGTGTGTGTGTGTGTGTGTGTGTGCGTGCGTGTGTGTCCATGAATGCATGTGAAAATACAGTTATGCCTGGTGACAGGGAATATGTGTTTGTGTAAAAGCTGGTATAATAAAACCAGCAGGTGCTGGAGTTAAGCATAACCCAACAAGAGGAGCCAGCGACCAAACAGAAGGTCATGTTGATAATCCTGGTGTGCATCGGATCCTGACCGATTTGAACGTGGCTCCGCCCCCCTTAGGTCAGCTGGTGAGGCGCCTCAAGCATCTCCATCAGAAAGGTGTCAATAGGTGTGTCACCAATCAGTTTAAAGAAGAACAAATGCTCCAGGCACTTCAGACCGATGGAGCGCAGTGCTGGGAGTCGAAGGAGGAGCTTTGCAAACCTGGATGATGGAAAAATTGAATCAGAAATTAAAGAAACTGATCTGAAGCTAACAAAAAAATAATGACTACACCTCCTGATTGTATATTATTCTGCATTATACTCTACCTGCCCTGCTGATCGGGGTATTTCTGTTTACAGTAAGATTCAAGGGATGCATAAACCCTCTCTCTGAGAAGCTCCACCTCACTGCAGTTGGACAAACCYTTGGCATCTTTAAACAAAACAAACAAAACATTTACCTTTTCTTCCTGTTTCATTATCAGATTTTTAAATATCCTATGTTCATTTTAAAGTCATGTTTCACAAGATGGCTTTACATGCATTTCAACATTCCAGTCTCCAGTACCTGGGTTAAAAAGAATAATAGCACGAAGACAGCCCAGCTCGGTCTTGTCCATCTGCATGTCTCTCATTTTGCTTACGAGCTCGGTCAAAACCCTGAAGAGATGAGATATGCAGTGGGAAGTTCCATACAGAGAGAATATTACATTTAATTAATTACTGAAGACAAAAAATAGCTTAAAAAGCATATGAAAAATTAAGACAAAAAGTGTACAACATAACTAAGAATGAAAATGAAAGGTAAGAAAAACAAAGGTCATAATCACACAACCTGATAACTTTTTAAAAAGTCTAACTTGTTTTGGTGGCTGAACTGCTGGTTCTGCATACAAGGAGTGAAGACAACAGAACTGACCAAGGCAGAAAAAATATTATTTTGTCCACTTAGTGATTGTGTATTTTCATAGACATAAATACATAGACACAAAAACAAATAAAAATAAATTAGAGATTTTTTTTAAATGGCTGCCAAAAGTTCAAACCAACCATGTCTGAAAAAAAAAAAAAAAGAAAGTTACAGGTTTTAACTGTCTTGCAGATGCTTCTGAGGTGGTAAAAGAAGGTTAATGAGATAGTCATTTTAAACTGCCAAGCCCTTGTAAAGACATATTCCTGATAAAAGGTTTGCTTACAGAAAAGACTTACAACACCAAGGATGACAATGTCTAACAGTTTTAAAGTGTCAATCTTGATTAATTGCAATAAGATTTTTTTAACTCATCAACTACAATGAAATGAACTTTGTATTATTTACCTATCTGCGGCGTACGAAACTGGGCATCTATGGGGACAGACACTGAAATTCCTCTTACTGCCGTTTCAAATGTGTAACGCTGACTACAACTGTCTGAATCAATTTTCTATTCAAGACGCAGCAAATAAAGGACCAAAAAATAAATAAATAAGTAAATAAATAAAAAATAAAAAAGACAACAATAAATGGTTTAAATAAWTGAACTGGGGGGAAACTCTGCAGGGGAGATTTCATAACTCACACCTCTGCAGAGCGTCACTTTAAGAACAGAACAACAAATATTCATGCATCAAAACCTTCAGCATGCAAAGAACCAAATTATAGTTTAAATAGAACTGTGTGCATCCACAAAGTGCAGATCAGTTTGTAAACAAAATTATGATGAATATGGTTTAAAACAAATGGACTTTCTTACAAAGAGGCCAAAATAAATGCAATATTTAGTCTTTAGTTCATTTCTGAAAATTACAGAATTTTTTTAACCCAGTTACAAGTGACATTTAGTTCTCCAAGACAGAAATTTAAAATTGTTCTTCATGTTTCAACCAAGAAGGGACCACGCTTCATGAAGTGTTGGGCAAAAAGATAATCAAATAATTGTGTGCGCCAATAAGTGTTCATGTCAGACTTATGCTTTGAGCGAATAACAAAAAAGAAAAATACTTAAAATACAGTAAAAACAGGCACGAGTAAAACGGGTGTGCCGCTACATCAAGTGTTTTTAATCACATAACATAGCGAATTAATATTTTAGTGAATTTGGTAGAAAGAAGAAACAGTGATTTTGTTCACAGCTAAAATGTGTAATTAAAGCTATAAAATAATTTTGTCAACGCAGGAGGATTTTAATGATAAGGGGGCCACTAAGTTGCAGAAAACTCCACGATCGATTTGGGAAATKAAAAACTGAATGTTGGCACAAAGCAACATCAGTTCTCATAACCTCAAACCTTGTCCTATTTTACATGCACCGCAAACACTAGTTTCACAAATCCAATCAACATATTTTTTTTTGCTTCTTATTCTTTGCAACAAGCACTTTGATGTTGAAGATCCTGCAAAAAACAAAAAAATGAGGTAAAAACAAATGCCTTTAAATCCGTAAATGACCGGGCTGAACTATTTACTGCAATTTATTTGTTTAGGCTTCAACGCTGTAATAAAAAAATTTAAAAGTTAAGTAAAAATTAAAAGCTACACTCAAAAAAGGTTTAAAACCTTATATTTGTTTATTTTAATGTTGGCTCAGAGAGGAGGGGTTTAAGAAAAGTGTTTGTGTAGTGGAGTAATTACCTGTCAAATATGGCCCCAACCTCAGCATTGTTCGCCCTGTGTATTCAATCACAATGTGTTATTACAATGTCATTACACAGGTAGATTGTCATTAACAGTATCCTGACTGCTTACTGAGAACTTCAACTGTACATACAGTTCATGCTTATGAATGATTTTGCAAAAGTAAAACTGTCCTTACTCTTTCCAGATACCTTAGAAACTAATTCTTATTTTGATGTCTGGACTGTTATTTGTTTACAAATGCTGCACTTTCACTAAAACACCAGTATTTTAGATGTTTTCTGGAAGTGTGCAAAAAGATGAAAGGTGTAGTGCACCTAACAAGTAAATGGTTTAAATCAGATAACTTATTGCTTGCATTTTCCTAAATAAAAACACAGCGTATTTTGTTATTAAACAAGTGCTAATTTTAAACTGTCATAAACCCGCTGCAAGAGGAGAGCAGTGCTTCGAGAAAATAATTAGTGAAAAATTAATGAGCAATTTGCCATAAGCCCAGTTAGCTTGATTTAAAAAAAAAAATCAACAGAATTTTTAGGCAAAATCGACCCTTTTAAAATCATACATTTACTGTGTAATTAACAATGAATTAACACGTTGTGATGTGATTGAGATTCAGTAAGAACCAAGGCAAGTAGAAATCTTACACATGTATGATTTAAACTGTACAGTAGAATATAAAATGACATAATGTGCGTATGATCTTAAATGAGTTAGAAAAACAGAGTTTGCATAAATCCTACTGATTGCAGATGATTACCCAACTATTTGTGAAGTTGTAAATGTTTCTATAAAAGCAAAAAATTGCTTTTTGCCACAACAGGAAATGCCCCTAAATTACCATGACAAAGCAAAAAACCTTTTCAAAACACACAAGCATGCTCTGAAACATTCCAGTAGTGGACTGTGCACTTACACATCATGATATAATTGATCAACAATATTCAAATGTTAGTATTTTACACGCTCCAGCCATTATCACAGCATCAAATGCTGTTAAGGGTGCAAACGAATCAAGGTGGGTGTGCATGCATTTATATGGATAAGCATTATTCACCAGCCTCCCTTGCATGCACTAACATATTACAGCCACAACTATAAAAAAGCAAAGTCTTTCAGCCAATACAGAACACAGCAGTTGCAGCCAACCAAAGATGAAGAAATACTACTCTATATTTTTAGCCCAGTCTTTAAACTAATTAAACCTAAATGAGTATAAATTATTGTCTAAAAATACAAGTATAAGCCACCAGAGAATAATTATTTTATGTAGGCTTATTTCTTTAGGTTTAATCAGGTAACATAAAAGGGATTTGGGATTTTATCTTCTTTTCAAGACAAATTTCTTTTAGGCTAACAGATAATTCTATGAAGCAAACACTTATTTTTTTTTGCTCAAAGAAATAAAAAGCCTCTGGTAATACACTTTAATGTGTCAAATCCCCTTAGTAAAACCACATTTTTACACTATGTCTGCTGAATATAGTGAAAAACTAATAAATGGTATACCAGCTATATAGGCATGCATCTGTGAGTTACCTGTCAAAGATGGCTCCAACCCCTGCACTGTGAGCACTGTTTCTGTGGACGTGGAGACCTGTGGCCAGCAAAATCCCGTCTTTCACCGAGATGGAGCGATGGGAGAACGATGCAATCAGGAGCTCATTCCAGCCTGTTGGAAAGTTGGTTTGTCAGTATTTGAACCAACTTTAAATATCTACATGTGCCAAGACTGAGTTGTTATTTATTGTTTAAAATGTTCAAATACAGTACTTCATACAGACATAAATATCTCTGGTCTTCCTAAAACAGTGGCAACCTAAAGTCATTTTATGCAATTTACTTTGCATTCAGTGGAAACAAAACAAGGCTATCAAAACGTCTAGATTCAGTTGAATTTAAGCAGCATTTGCATCTAGTCGATCTGTTTTAAAACTACACGAGCTTGAAGTGCAAGTTCTCTTTATGTTAAACAAGTACATAAGAATCAAATTGTCAGCCAAGGATGGTAGTTTTGACTAAATAATAAGCAACCACCAACTGTTTTGGTGTCAGAAAACAGACCTGCACGCAGCAAGATGACCTGATCATCCAGGGGCAGCTCAGAAAAGTGAGGGATCCTCTTGGCCCACTCTACCAGGGTGAAGAGCTGCTTGTCTGCTGCCTGACAGATGTTGGTGACTGGATCGTTGGGCTGAAATAAACAGAAACAGACTATTAGAGGAAAAACTCACTTTATTATTCATGGCAACAGCTTGTCAGGAACATTAAACTAAATCTGCAGTTGGGTAACAGAAATCTGATATGCTTGTACAGAGTGAACTTATATAAATCAGCATTTGACCTATTTGTTCAAACGGGACGCTACACTAATATTGTAATAATTTAATTTAGATGAACGCAGTTATGGAACAAATTAGAAATACATTTCTATCATGCAGTGAACTCACAGAGCTGCCGCCTGAGCTTCCATCTGCRTGAAGCTCCGTCTTTTGCTCTACGGCCATCTCAGCTTCCAAAATCTTCTCGACTGGCATCTCTTCGTTCACTGCAGTGGTGGACTCGACCTCGCCTTCGCGCTCCTTGTTCCTCTGACGCTCCTCTTGGACAGCTGCAGAATGAGGAATCAGAGAGGGAAGGGAGGAAAGCATAAACAATAAAGGACAAGAAATAAATGGATAAAGAGTAAAACAAGAAGAGAAGAAGCAATGGAGATAGGTAGGTTAGGCAATTGAATGAATGACATTTGAAAGAACAGATAAGAAAGAAAAAGGAAATGAAAGCAATAATGGAGGAGCAGAAGAATGGAATGAGTGCGCCAATAAATAAACAAACCAATCAAATAAAATGAAAAAGAACCAAGAGTGTGTGGACAATATAAAGGAAAAAGCCACAAGAATTATGTTAGAAAAAAGGCAACGAAAACCATGATAAATTATTGTGAAAATAAATAAAAACCAAAGAAACACAAACATATTTCTGCTCAGTTTTACATTAAAGAAATATTTTGTTCTTCATAGCTTCTCTGAGGGTGGGGCRTTTTAATTCATATGGCACATTTAATTGGTTGAGATAAAAATAGTGAAATCACACAAACATCATTAAAATATCATTCCAAAGAATTGTTAGGTACAAAGAACATGCTTTGATTTATATCAGATCTCAAACCCATCTATCTCTTCACCATTTGACAGACGATTGTTGAGATATGCAACTTCAATCTTATCAAATCTACTTCAAGAAAATGGAAATTGGATTAGGTTAGTTATGAGTATCATTCCAAAAACAAACAAGGCTTGATTAGCAGCAAAAAAAAAAAAAAACAAAAAAAAAAACACGTAATGCCATCAAAATATGCTAATTTCAAATCCTCAATTTTCTTTAATTACGGTAAGTAAATATGAATTTTTTAAAGAAAAAAAAAGTTGAGACATCCCCCCCCATGATGTTAAGTGATCTTTGCTGCTGCTCAAGGTATAAATTCTGAGCTTTTAAAACCTTTTGGCATTTTAACTATGTTTGATATATCATATATCACACACAATGCCTTTGATTAACCAAGTGAAGAAGTAACAGAGCCTAACAGTTAATATGTGAAAGAGTCAGCAAGCATCATGGCTCAGTGTTGTGATGACAGATTGACTGTGCAACCAGCCATCTGCAGACTTTAGAATGGGAGCGTCTGACACATATTTCATGCATAAGATCGACATTAACTTTGCTGAGTTAAAACGCCACATCTCCTTTATTTCTGCAATTCTAGCTTCATTTATGACAGCTTATTTTATCAAAGGACGTTGCTGACTTGATTAGAGGCAGCCTCAAGGGCTTGTCTTTGCAGCCATATCGTTAAACTGTTAAATAAAAAGGGGCTTACATAAATGTTGGATTTGTCCCTATTTATCAATTATCAAACAATCTTAAATTTGTCAACACTTTGCAGATCATAGAGAATTCAATACAAACAAAGACATACTGTGAATGTAGGCATCTGTTTAAAAAACAGTGCTTAATATAAAGAAAATATGTGTAGGAAATTCAATCAACATCTACACTTCCTGTACTACAAGCATCAAAGCCTTGTTTAGCCTCTGAACAGATGTGGAACAACTTTGTGGATGGCAGCAGCAATTGTGATCTTACTGTGCAGCTCTCAGAGAGAAGTAAACAATAAATAACGTTTTAAGTATGGGAATGATTAAAGGAAGTGTGTATATTTAGCTGACTTTGCATAACAAAGGTTAAAAACACATGTGGAAGTAATTTATTGCTTGCACTTTTCCACCACTGAGTTCTGGCAAAAAAACACAACGGAAAAATATTTTAAATTAGCTCCATTTATGTGATAGAAAAAGTAATATTTCTTTTTGCTTCGATACAGTCAGACACCCCTCCCTCCCTCTTCTCCTTACATCTGTCGTTCATCTTGGCCACTACAGAAGGAGGGAGGGGGAGAGAGAGAACGAGAGGAAACAAAAAAGGAAGAGAGGGGGCAAGGGGTTAGTGTTTACAAGACTTACCCACCCCCACATCTTTCTCTACTACCCTTTACTCGTTCTTTCCATCCTCCACTGTACACATTTTGACCTCCTTTCACACATGAAATATTTACCACTATTATTAAAGTTACTATTTAGCATTCAGACAAAACTATCAGCTTTATTCTGTGTACATTAAGATTTTCTACATTGTAACATGTGATCTTTACCACTGAATATGCAAAACAAAATAGTCATGAAGTTAGATGTTACCCAAGAGGCCATCAGGTCTATTTAAACTGTCAGATTAACTAGTAATCTGTGAGGAATCAGAGCAGCTCTTAATATCAGTGACAGACCAATCAGCTTCATTTTACAAGGACTAATTTGAGATTACCACTGCAGCTTTTCGTGAACTATTAGACTGTTCTGACTGCTAAGAAAACTAAAAACATCCAAACTCTGTAGGTCATAATTACCTAAATGGATTTCAATAATGAAGCATTATTTCAAATATAACAGGTGAAACTGTTACAGAAATCTGCGCAGGTAATTAAATTATGGTCAGAGATAGAGAGAATTACTGCTTTTACTATCATAAGAGCTTTTACCACAGCCAGAAAGTTTTATATTTAAACRGCTTAAATTATTCTGGTTATTTATTCAGACATAAGAGTCTCTCACATTATATAGCAAATAATTTAGTGGCAAAACTGCATTGTAAACACAAGCTAAAATTTGACAAATTATGCAAAAAAGTTCATGTAATTGGTATAACTAGCAGCTGCACTGAATGTTCTGTTTGGTTTAATTGTAGATAGACACCATGATTAAAAGTGACTGTTTATTTTTAACGCTCATTTGTGTACAAAGCAAATACTGAATTGTAGGTTTCTGAGGAATTCTATCTTAAAGTAACATCAGGACGCGAGAAAGCCCATTGACAATATGATTAATTCTTACACTTTTCAACTCTTAGAGACATGGGAGGAGATAATCCCGGATGTTCTGGCTTAAAATGGGCCCAGACAGGATTTTCAGAAATGTGACTAATACAAAATGCACTGCACATTGCTCRTCAGCTCTATATATTTGGATTCTCTTAATTCATGCTGAAAGTTACAAGAGTGAAAGCAGCAGAATGACATTTTGGCACAACCATTAAAAAAAAAAAAAAAACGATGTGGATACAAAATACTATTAAGTTAGGCAATTCTATTTTAGTTTCAAAGCTGAATCTTGCATTTCATTTAAACATAATCAGGAGGTGTCATCATTCTTATAAAGKGTGGACCTGAGTGTTAATGTTTCACCACTGCCCTTTTGTTTTTTTTCATTCAGTCAACTTTTCAAATGTATATAAAAAATAAACTGACATGAAAAGAAAATTTAAATGTTTATGACATGGATCAGACACAGACAAGGGCTGAAATTATGATTAGCTTCATGAAAGCACCATTTATGACTAAAATTGTTTGAAAACACGTGTTTACTGCATAAATGATGCAAAAAACAAACTTGAATTTAAAAAAATAGTAAAAAAAATCTTTAAAAATGAACACTGTTTAGCTAATGTAAAATTTGCTGATATGCAAAAGTTTGGAGGATACTTTTGKGCAAAAAAGATGAATAAATTGTGCCTTCTTTTACTGTAGAATAGCAAAAGCCTTCGGATCAGGATAGTAGAATCAAGGCAGAAGAAGTAGTAGACAATTTGAATTTGGCGACTCTGCTATTATAGCAGTGGTTATTGTGTTTGTCAGAGTGAAATTGTCAAATCAAAATAAACTGGCTAAATTGACATTCTGAAACTGTTTCTGAGATAAAACAACTTTTACACCAAAACTAGAAATCTGAACAAAAATGTAAAATGTGGGTTATTTATTATTATTTTTTAGTTCTAAAACACAAAAGAACCTAGAAAAAAAATCAATCTGTATTTGGGTAATTTACTTCATCTTTCTCACCTTCTCTCTTCATGCCCATGGCCAGGCACTTCTGATAGCGGCAGTACTGGCAGCGGTTCCTCTGTCTCTTATCCACTATACAGTCTTTATTGTCTCGACAAGTATAGGTTAGGTCCTTTCGCACTGTTCTCTTGAAGAAGCCTTTACATCCCTCACAGCTGTAGACACCATAATGCTTACCTAAAAAATGAAGCATAATTAAAATAACTAAAGACATTAAATAGACAACAAGTACCTAAAAATGTCTAACTATTCTTCATTTAACAGAAGCAAGTGGCTTTTTTACTCACCAGAGGATCTATCTCCGCAGATGGAACAAAGGCGTTTCTGGGAAAGCATCGGTCCTGGGCTGTGAGCCGACAGCTGTTTCAAGCCCAGTGGAGGTTTCACATCATCAGAGCTACTCACTGTATGGAGCCCGGACATGGTCACTGTTGAGTTGATCTGGCAAAACAAAACAAAAAACACAAGATAGGATATTTTTATATGCATTTCAGAAATATCACTTTACTTTAAACAATTTACCTTTAATGCAATCAGTAGGATTTGTATTGCGACCACTAGTCCTTACCTGAGGGCTGCTAATCGGGCCATATCCCACTGACGGGGTGCCAGGTAGGCAGGGTGAGTCCAGTGATGAGCTAATAACGGAAAATGGGGAGCCGATGCTACTGATGGGGCTGTTGACTCCAGCGGTGGTGATGGGCGGCAGGGAGGTCATGGAAGCTGCTGATGGAACCAGTGGGGGTGAGCGTTGGCCCGAAGGTGGGGAAGACACAGACGAACTGTCTGGACTGCGAGAATCTGGAAAGAGACAACCAGAGACACAATGCCCAAATGACACCTGGTCAGTACATGGTGTGTAAAATCTCCTGTTTTTGTGACTTGAAAAACTCAATTTTACAGAGAAACAATAGCCTTGAGATGTGACAATACTGTGATAGTAATTTAATAGAGTATAGGCGTGTGAATAAATAATTTACATAAGTTTAGTTACCTTATATGCTCCACAACACTACAATAGCTTTACTAAAAATCTGTTCATGTAAATGGACAATACGTGTATTTTATAATAAACATGTTTAATGGTGTTATTACAACTATTAATGTTTATATTTGTACAACTTATAAAGCTTTTAGAAGATATGAAAGAGGATAGAAAAAGTGTTTACAGACAACTCTGTTATTGCTTAACTAAACAAATAAAATAATAAAAAATAGATAAATCTAGTGTTTTGCTTACCTCTGCTGTCTCCCATTATGGTAGTTTGTGCACAAGGGCTAGGTGGCAGCGGCAGGACGATGTGCTTTCGTCTTTAGCAGCTCTCTATCAAACTCGAGACCGCGGACTGAGGCCCGGGCCGGAGTTGGTTAGGGAAACCAAAAACGGATCTGGAAATTCCACCACAAAGAAAAAAACAGAACATAAATGCACGACAATGTGTGGCCAACCGATCATGAAAATGTCAAATCAAATCAGGAACCACTCAGTTGTTTTTASGATCGCGCTCGGCTGTATTTAGTTGCTTGTTAAGAGGTTTGAAAGCAAATTTGATACCTTTTGGCATTTTGTGGTGCGACTTTTAACTGTCAAAAAAATTCAGCTGTTGCCAAAACATGCGTTTTCTGGATAATATGTAGTATATCGATTGTGATTTTAACAATAATATTTAACTATCAAATACTGCGCATCGACATAAGATAGACGGAGCTCTGACAGATGGCAACAAGCCTCTACTCCTTTTTAAGCCAGCTAAAGAAGCTAACGTTAGCAACTACAGGGCCCGTCAACTAGCTAAGCTGTTAGCAATGACAAGGCTCGTCATCTAACCAAATTTACTTTAGCTATTACAAGGCTCGTAAATTAACCGAGCTAAAGCAAGCGCTTACTAGGCTAGTGAACTAACCAAGCTAAAGTTAGCATAAGAAAACTAGTGAACTAGCCAAGCTAAAGTTAGCATTACAATAGTCGTAAACTAAGCTAAAGTTAGCATTACTACAATCGTAAACTAACGTTCTCAAACATTAAATGCTACCAAGTACGAGTTGTATTTGTTACGTTTGTACATAAAATAAACCAAACGATACTGCGTTAAAAAAATCCAAATTTTCCTGGTCACCATTTTGATAAATGTATCTGGTTCGAGTTGTCAAAACCAGCTAACTCTGTTTAGCCACCTACCCCAGCTAGCAAACCAGATAGTCGAGTGGATCGGTAGAGCCAAACAGACCAGAGTATAGCTGCCTGTTCAGTTTCTGCCGAAATTCTTCTGTGCATATGCTAGCTGGATTATTTTCTTATATGTTTTCAATAAATAAAAACTAATTACTGACGTTTTAGCGGAGCAGCTTCTTCTCGTGAAAAGAAATGTGGCAACTAGGCCCTGCGTGCTGTTCGTCTCTCCCCCCGCTTTGCTTCGTAGTCAGCCCTCCCTCCCTTTCTCCCTTCCTCCCCAAAGCGAGCGATGAAAACACGATGATGGGGAAGGATTTGGCTTAGTGCTCTCATACTGTTGAACATTGACCCAGAAATCTCTGCAGCTCGGTTTCTGAGCGCAGGAAGAGGGGTTGTGTGGTCGTGTTGTGTCTCACGTGAGGGAGACACATCCAGTGCAGGAGGTCAGGGGGTCAAGACGAGTTCAGCTCTGCACGTCAGTTCTGCAAAGGTTATTAGGGGACACTGCTGGGCTCCTGGGCTTGGGTTTATGTTAAACATTTCTATGCATTTATTAAGGCACCAACAATTCTCAAAATCCAGTTCATCAAACATTTAATATCCATGTTGGGGTGTTTGTGTCGAGGCAGTATAAAAAACATTTTATGCATTTAATACTTTCCACATTGCAACACATTGCACATTTTTAATATTTGAAGGTGCACAAAACGTGGCCTGATTAAAACCTTCTATACTGAGTATTTAAGAACCTAGCAACCAACACATGTAGCATTGCATGGATTTTTTAAAATATTTTACTGTCAGCCTATGACTGTACCATTACAGAAAAGAGGGAGACATTGGTGCAAAATCTGAAATGCAAAGATAAAAGCCTTACTTTTTTGCTTAAGTCACAAAACAAAGAAAGAAGAAAAAAGTGCCCTGCTGTTACTAACTATAAAATCCAGTATAAATATTGGAGTTTGAAAATATAATGGTTGAAAGAAACATATAGTTGCATAATAGTTTTGATTATATATCATTTTCTTACTGTTGATGTGTTATRCCTGCTTCTTGTAATACATGTCTTCAACAGATACAGCTTTTTGAAGTATTTTTATTATAAGCTTTTTCCATTATATAACAGGTTGTTCATTTCTTTTATCCATGYTGAAAATTGGTAGCATCCAAAAGCTTTTTAAAACACTTGATCACCCCCAAGGGGACYGAAATGAAATTACAAAAAATAAAAATAAATCCTAYAATCATTGYCTACYACAACTTCTCTAAATAATAAGTCTTTATTATATTTTTTACATTCTCTTTATTTGGTGCTAATTTATTTTTCCACATAGTAGAGAAAAACCTGTTGATTACTGTTATTTTTTATTTAACAAATGAGAWGTGAGTGATTATAAAAAGCAGTATCTCCTCGATGACATTAGTGCACTCTCTGCTGGCTGTTTTTAATACAGGTTTAAACTCATGTAAACGAATAACACTGAAAATAATAAAYATGCCTCATATTTTTTTCAGGCGTATACCTCCATTGATTTACTCTTTAAAATGCAGCAGAATTTGTGTATTTTCCCCAGAGGGGAAATAAACTAAAAAAAAGGCAAAACAATTTTTTTGACATATTGGTTTTATTACTTGTGCTCTGCAAACATTTGATAACAGTACAGAARTGTTAAACATTTGTTAGATGAAAAGGCCTACAGAGTGTATAAAAAAACAACTGCTGGAAAACATCAAATGAGACTTAACTGGGGAACCGTTTTTTTAAATTAAATTGCATTTAATTCCATCTGCAAGAAAGGAAAGCAGCAACAAATGTGAATTATTTGACTGACAAAGAAGCCAAGACATTTATRCCATTTTATTTGTTTTTATGTTTCAAATTATTTCATTGTGAAAACATTTAAAGTCTGTTTCATAAAGGAATGCAATTTCTACTCTAGTAATCACCAAACAGTTCATTAATACATGCACTGAAACTAAAACAGAAAGAAAATTAGGATTGCATTTTAAACCTGTGTTGAACACTAATCAATGCAAAAGATACCACTATCATAACATTTCAACCTGTGCTGAATGTGCATGTGCAGTGTGAAACATGTGTGTGTCAGCGCTGCATGAGGGATTAGCCCCAGTGTGTGTCCACTAGTGATTAGCCTGGTCAGTGGGCCTGTTGTGCATTCACTCAGGACATTAGCATATTAATGCAGCTTYGCTCTTGATCTCCCTCCTGCTCCCTAAACTCTCCCGCTCTGTCCTTCTCTTGCACTTTCTTTCTCTAGATATATTTCCCAGACTGAGTTGTTGCTTCCTGCAGCTCCAATCTATAAATCTCACCAATTTACGCTCCTCGTGCTGTGAAGCAGCGCACAATCTGGCCACACAAACTTCAAGGTGCCTGGTCTTCTTTTCCCTCCAAAAAAAAAAAAAAAAAAAAAAAAACCTGTCTCTCCCCCTCTCTTTCTGCTCCTCATTCAAATCCTTCACTTGCTCTCATTTTTCCCTTTCTTTCTCCAAGGCTGCCCCCCTGAACTTTGTCAAACACAGGAAAATGCACACTGAAGCAAATTCACAGGGCAAATACAGAGAGGGTGAACACACACATTCACACACAGACTCCCACTCCTCATTCTCTCTGCTTTTCGGTCATTTTCAACCTCTTCAGTACAATTTTAGCAAAACCTGTTCAGGACTCCACATTCATCTCATCAACCTTTTTCCTGCAAACTTTACCCTTGTTTCCAGATTAGGAGAGTTGTAGAAGCCTTTAGACTTTGCACCTGTGTGAAAAAACAAAAACAAAACATGAGCAAATGTTAGAGTTAGTTTTAGTCCTCATTCAAGAGAAACAGCTTTTTCATACTAATATTTTTCAAAGTTATGATTTATATGAGTGAATTGTCTCATATTTAAGTCAACTATTGACTTCCTCTTCATCTTGACAGGTTCAAAAACACATTTTAGACCAAGTTAAAGTTTTTTTAATTATGTCATTTTGTTAAAAACATCAGATGTAAACGTCTTAAACAAGAAAAATGCTGCTGGTTGCCAAAAATGCCTTTAAAAGTTTTTTAACAGCTATAAACACACACTCTTCCTCATTTAAAAGCCTTTCCCTCGTTTGTCTTCCTGTTTCTCACTCATCCACCCTGAGAGCCACAGAGTTTGATCCCATCCACGGTGGTCGCAGATTTTTGGAGGTCAGGGGCGTGATGTCCATCCACAACTCCTGGTTTCACAAAGGCAGACACAAGAATTGCGTTTGGACAATCAACTCCGGACCTCCATCTTCATCTGATGGGTTCTGAAGAGGCAGGTGCATGGCTTGGATGTCTAAAGTTACTGCAAGGCTGCTTGAGTGAATTCAGCTAAAAACATCTGAGACGGGATGCTGTAGATTCATACAAATATCACATCCTCCACTTTTTCAGGTAACGTAAAAAAAGCTGTAAAATGTGTATGAGCAAAAAACAAACAAACAAACAAAAAGGACCTGAAAAGAGAAATAAGCGGGAAAAAGGTCTAAGAGACGAGAGAGGGAAAAAAGCTTTAACTCATGCTCGTATTCTGTGCTGGTGACACCATGATAAACGAAGGGGTCACCACCCGGGGGCTGGCCCGTTCTATAAGAGCCAGAGCTGTGACCTTGTACAAAAGAATAAGTGGGTCCCCCAACGGTCACACGGATCAAAAAGGACAAAGCCTGAGATGATAACTCAGCACAGCAGTGGAGCACCTTATGATGAAACACGTGAGCAACAGTGGTAGTAAATTTCACAGAGTTATGGTGGAGTAACGAGGCACTTGAGAACTAAAAAGTAAAACTGCGACTCGCTCTAATCTGATTTGCTGAATGCAACATTTTTCTTTATGTGATTCGCCCTGTTAGGCGTTCTCTCTTTCTGTGGAGACTCGGTCTTTATCCGAATGATGTGGCCTTTGGTGAGGCCTGGTCTATTCATCTGAACCCCATGTGCTGTGTGCCCACCATTGAGGTGCAGAGTAGCATGGTCACAAAAGATGGCAGCAATTCAGAGAGTTTGCTCCTTAAAGTTTAAGCCTGTGTTCAGAATAAAGTTTGGAGTTAAACAGCAGAGCTTGAAAAAGTCCACCACACAGATGAAAAAGTTCTAAGAAAATATCTCACTTAAATTGTGCAAAATGCAAAAAGTAAGTTCTGAATTATATCAGTAATCTGCAAACATTTGAGACTTCTTTTGTTAATGCATTGAACAAACCCATGAGGTCTAATGAATAAGTATCTTTTTCAGAAATAGTTGCATCTCAGAGAAGTTCACCTGTTTGAAAAATACAGTGGTATTAMGTAAATCAGATATTTTGAGTTTTATTTTCCTTCACCATAAGATGCTGAGGGCTTGCTGGAATAAACAGAGGCCTGAAAACCGAAACTTTTCTGCTTTCCAGTTGTCTACAGACACCAAAACCACACCGAGCTGCAGAACCTAATCAGTTTGAAAGTGACAAAAAAGAGATGTATTGCCTCCCAAAAAGGCTAGTAATGCCAGTTATTAAGAGCCTTTGGGGCCTAAAATCTAGACCAAGAATTTCTGCAAAAAGCCCCAAATAAAGTCCCTCCCAATCACAGATCATTCATCCTTACATGAGCGACAGGCGTCCTCGCCTCTCATCCAGCCTCCCTCCTTTCTTGGTCGAATTTTAGCTGCATCGCTGTCGCCGTCTGACCGCACTTGTCCCACTTCTCCATCTTTCACTCTTTCTGCCTTTGCCTCTTCTGATCCTGCATCCTTCTCCCTCTCCTTCTTCAACCCCTTTTTGTTGGGCCCACCCCTCTGCCTTTACATTTCCTCTCAGTTTCCCCGCCCTCCCTCTCTCCCTTCTTTCACATATTGCTCGTCTCTCGCTCTCTCCCCATCCTCATTTCATGCAGCGCTGGGGTTACCTAAGAGACTGGGCCTCAATGGAGAAAATCTCCTTTGGTACAATGAACTGGGCGAGAGGCAGAGGGGAGGGGGAGAAATGGGGGGGGGGGTGCAGGGTAAAATCAGGGGGTGCTGGACACAGGAAGGGAGGTGGGGTGAAAGTAAAGGAAAAGATAGTGTGATGCAGATGCAGGGATGGAAGGGGGATAGGAAAAATTGAATAAGTGGCTTCGCTTGTGTGATTTTGCCTCAGTGGTCAGTCTTTTGATGGTTGCTTACGGTGCCCCCCTCCCCCTCGAACCCATCAGTTGGACCGGTTGGTTTTACTAATTAAGCAAAAACCTATTTGAATTAAAAAAAGACGATTACATAACATTTCTGCCTTTTTTATTACAGAAAAATAAGCTTAATTTTAGTCATTTAATCTAAAAAATGATGAAGTTCAAGCACATAATTGTTACCAATAAAATGGCAGCGTCTGTGTTTGCTGTTTGTTTGCTTTTGGTGGGAAGGACAAGATGAAACCCAAAGAATCAAAGTGTTTTACATAAACCCCCTCCATTCAGCTCAAGTAAATACACAATTTCCCTCTATTCACTGTCTCAGCTTGAGAGATGTYCCCCCCTTCAAAAAAATAAATAAAGAAATAAATAAAGAACTGGATGGGCAGGACACACACAACCTTGTTTAGAGGTTAGTGACTGATTAGCACAAAAGTGTTGCAGTTCATTTTCCTGCTGCACCTTATTGAGCTCCTCTGCCGTTCTATTAACTTTGTCATTTGTCTCCGAGTTGGCAAACACAACCCCTGCTGCTCAGTTCTGTGTCTTTACAACCCCCCCCCCCAAAAAAAAAAAAAAAAAAAAACCTCGTCTCATCTGAGGTTGTGAGGAAACAATGAAGCTAATAAAAGAGGCAGAGAGATAATTACAACACGACTAAGATGTTGGCTCACGCCCTAAACCATAAATAGCCGCAGTGAAAAAAGGGTTACAGARGAAACTTTGAGGTGCTTTTTAATACGATTTTCATCCCCATCATCAGTTATTCTTACAGAGGTTCTGTGTAAAGGCCAGGATGAAGCTGGGACCTCTGTGTTCATGACTCTATCAGGCCCTGATGAGGCTCCTGCTGAGGAATG
Source organism: Austrofundulus limnaeus (assembly GCF_001266775.1). Taxonomy (NCBI): domain Eukaryota; kingdom Metazoa; phylum Chordata; class Actinopteri; order Cyprinodontiformes; family Rivulidae; genus Austrofundulus; species Austrofundulus limnaeus. Next base: position 1,575,612 of record NW_013952481.1, read on the forward strand.
AGATCCGAAGGGATCGGGGTGTTAGAAAGTGGTGCAGGAGGTGTTGAAGTTTGGGGCGCTCTGTGTGAGTATGCGTTTAAGACAGGGGACTGGAGGGGGGGGGGTGCAGGCAGATTGTTCATGGTCCTCTCCCCTCGGCTGAATGAAGTTATTTCCAGGCCTCTGTCCATCTGTTACCGTGGCAGCAGCGGGGACTGAGGTGTTGCCATGGTGAGGTGGACACAAAAAGGCGTGGCGTGGGAACGGGTCCAGGGGTCAGGAGTGAGGGTCAGGGGGTCAGGGGTCACAGCCAGCTGGACAGCATACAAGAGGAGGCCAGGGTGAGAAAAGAAGGAGGGAAAGTTTCATTTTCTTTCTCCCTTTTTTTTCCTTTTCTTCTCCAGTTTTTTTTCTGCTCTGGAGGGAGACGTCCAAACGTCCACTGGACGTTAACATTGAACTGGGGCAGTGAGATGAAAAAAAAACAGGGGGTGAGAGGGGTTTGACAGAGCAGGGCCCCCACAATGTCCAGCTTTAGGGGGCTCCCTCCATTAGACCTTATACCTTATGATGTCTAATCATGCAAAGCATTTGACAGGCAATTGACTTTGGTCAATGTACGTGCAAATGTGACTGTTGAGAATGGTTGTGCATGTCTGTCTGTGTGGTCACAGAGTGTGTTTYACCCAGATAAGTGATACCCAGACCAAACAAAAGCCCGTCTGACAGCATTTCATTTTGGTCATTTTGAGCTCAAAACCACTTCGAGACAATAAAACAAACTGGAGGAGGGTAATGAATCAAAAATCGACTCAAGGAAGGGAGAAAAGTTTGGCAAAAGAATAAAATAGCCTCACAGAATTAGCTGAAATGGTTACTGGATTTTATCTATTAATTTATGGGACTGAAATTTAATTTATTGTGCAAACAGATACAAAAATATCTGCATTTAGGAGACAGTTTATGATGTCTCCTTTGGCAATCAACATTTAAGATTGTAACCAATCTTTGTGGATCTTTATGGATCATAATAATAGCATTGATGGGTTTTCATTTTCTAACACAATCTACAAACTAAACACAAGAACTTAAACTTGATACTCAGTTTGACTCCACTGGATGTTTAAAGAGCCTGAGTCATACGGTGATGAAAAAGTACAGATAAAAATACCAAAACAACTGATAAAAAGGTGAGCTGGGGCTGAAATGGTGAACCTCCAGAGTGAATGTTGGCTGTTAGGACAAGCTTTAACCTCCTGCAACCCTGAACCAAATAAACCAGCTTCTAAAAAGTAATATGTGTGTATTTCATTGGTGTTTTCGTGGAGAAAGAGGTTAGAATAGAAGGTAGAAAACACCATGTTGTTGCAGAGGTGATGTTTAAGTCCAATGCATCGTGAAACAAAACAATTCTTGAAACATGACTCAGTCCAGCAGGCTCCAGAAGTATCAGGCTGCTAAAGGGATGATTTTTAAATAAATTCATGCTAGGAACATATATTTAAATTTACACATGTTGTCTAAATGAAGAAAAAGTAAGGTGAAACATCGGTGGAAAAAAAGGCAATAAAACTGCGTTGAACTGTGGAAGCAGAGAGAAAACTGAAATGTCCACCTGCTCCGTATAATGAAGAGACAGAACCTCAAGCCGCATCAGTGGATAACACTTTATGACAACGTGGATAAGAAGGCGCTTACAATGCAATTACACCCACGAGAACACACACACCGACAGACACACATGCACAGAGTGAACACCCCTCAGACTTTAATAGTTGCAGGATCCATACCCCTCCATAGGCCACATTAATAGGATTAGGAGCAGCCTCAGGAGGACATGCAGTCCAAGTCCAACGCTCCGTTTGACACCTTTTGTCCATGAGCCCTGAGACGCAGCTCACAGCAATGGGATAAGAGACAAAGGCTTTTGAACATTGTGTTGTAACTACAAATATATCCCGATGGGGGAACGAGAAGCCTCAAGTTCCAACGCAGATAAAACGAACAGAGATTTTGACAACTCAATCAGATTTTTTTAAGATGAGTCAGAGAAAAGCTGCCATTTCTCCTGTGACTTAATAACATTTCTTTGTTAGTTATACGGAAATTATGTTAAATTATTGCTTGAAACATGGAGATTCAATATTTTGCTCCATAAAATGAAAACCTTACTAATCTGTGGATAAAATAAAAAGTTATCTTACACATTTCTCATGTCAAACAGAACAAAATGTATCTAAAAGTGGTCTAAACTGCTTTTAAAGCTTTTTTAATCAGTGGGAAAGTTGTTACCTACAGCTCTGCAGACCCGTTTCAGTTCTGTTCTTAGTCATAACTTGTTCATTTGTTAATTAATTTTAAATTAATAAAACTTGCATTCCTTAATGAAATGCACATCACCCTTTTTCTTGCATGCAAAGCTTTAAACAAAAACCGTCATCTATCTGTTAGCACTATGTGTTGGGGATGAGTCTCAGCTACTACCACGCCAGACTTCAGATCAATAACTGTAAAAATGAATTTTCTGTGCTTGCTAAGGTCAATTAGCTGAGAGTTAGCTTGTATCAATGTGACTGCAAGAATAAATCAGTTATAGACAGATGTACATCAAATGATTACTTAATTGATCCACTATTTCATGAAATATTTTGCTGACAGACAGATAAACAAACCCACACATGCACAGACACAAGTATTTATGTATATATA